>NW_027228555.1:0-300000 GCF_037783145.1 Equus przewalskii | reverse complement strand
CTCTGCACAGTGCTCTTACAGCCTACTGGGAACATCTGTTCCTAAGGCCTGTGAAACGCAGTTTCTTTGCAGGCCTGATCTGGCTGAGGTAGAGCTTCTGCTCTGGGTGTGCTACAGTGCACTAGAGCTGAAAGGCACAACGTGCAGGCTTCTTTCCAAAGGGCGAGTTGGGCCCCAAAGCATCTTGCTTCCAGCTCTTTGGGAAGCTAAGAAACAACTCGCTCTGCGCAGTGCTCTTACAGCCTACCGGGAACATCTCTTACAAAGGCCTGAGAAATGCAGTTTCTTTGCAGGCCTGATCTGGCTGAAGTAGAACTTCTGCTCTGGGTGTGCTACATTGCCCTAGAGCTGAAAGGCACAATGTGCAGGCTTCTTTCCAAAGGGCGAGTTGGGCCCCAAAGCATCTTGCTTCCAGCTCTTTGGAAAGCTGAGAAACAACTCGCTCTGCACAGTGCTCTTACAGCCTACCAGGAACATCTCTTCCAAAGGCCTGTGAAACGCAGTTTCTTTGCAGGCCTGATCTGGCTGAAGTAGAACTTCAGCTCTGGGTGTGCTACAGTGCCCTAGAGCTGAAAGGCACAACGTGCAGGCTTCTTTCCAAAGGGCGAGTTGGGCCCCAAAGCATCTTGCTTCCAGCTGTTTGGAAAGCTAAGAAACAACTCGCTCTGCACAGTGCTCTTACAGCCTACCGGGAACATCTCTTCCAAAGGCCTGTGAAACGCAGTTTCTTTGCAGGCCTGATCTGGCTGAAGTAGAACTTCTGCTCTGGGTGTGCTACATTGCCCTAGAGCTGAAAGGCACAACGTGCAGGCTTCTTTCCAAAGGGCGAGTTGGGCCCCAAAGCATCTTGCTTCCAGCTCTTTGGGAAGCTAAGAAACAACTCGCTCTGCACAGTGCTCTTACAGCCTACAGGGAACATCTCTTCCAAAGGCCTGTGAAACGCAGTTTCTTTGCAGGCCTGATCTGGCTGAAGTAGAACTTCTGCTCTGGGTGTGCTACATTGCCCTAGAGCTGAAAGGCACAACGTGCAGGCTTCTTTCCAAAGGGCGAGTTGGGCCCCAAAGCATCTTGATTCCAGCTCTTTGGGAAGCTAAGAAACAACTCGCTCTGCACAGTGTTCTTTCAGCCTACCGGGAACATCTCTACCAAAGGCCTGTGAAACGCAGTTTCTTTGCAGGCCTGATCTGGCTGAAGTTGAACTTCTGCTCTGGGCGTGCTACAGTGCCATAGAGCTGAAAGGCACAACGTGCAGGCTTCTTTCCAAAGGGCGAGTTGGGCCCCAAAGCATCTTGCTTCCAGCTCTTTGGGAAGCTAAGAAACAACTCGCTCTGCACAGAGCTCTTACAGCCTACCGGGAACATCTCTTCCAAAGGCCTGTGAAACGCAGTTTCTTTGCAGGCCTGATCTGGCTGAAGTAGAACTTCTGCTCTGGGTGTGCTACATTGCCCTAGAGCTGAAAGGCACAACATGCAGGCTTCCTTCCAAAGGGCGAGTTGGGCCCCAAAGAATCTTGCTTCCATCTCTTTGGGAAGCTAAGAAACAACTCGCTCTGCACAGTGCTCTTACAGCCTACAGGGAACATCTCTTCCAAAGGCCTGTGAAACGCAGTTTCTTTGCAGGGCTGATCTGGCTGAAGTAGAACTTGTGCTCTGGGTGTGCTACATTGCCCTAGAGCTGAAAGGCACAACGTGCAGGCTTCTTTCCAAAGAGCGAGTTGGGCCCCTCAGCATCTTGCTTCCAGCTCTTTGGGAAGCTAACAAACAACTCGCTCTGCACAGTGCTCTTACAGCCTACTGGGAACATCTGTTCCTAAGGCCTGTGAAACGCAGTTTCTTTGCAGGCCTGATCTGGCTGAGGTAGAGCTTCTGCTCTGGGTGTGCTACAGTGCACTAGAGCTGAAAGGCACAACGTGCAGGCTTCTTTCCAAAGGGCGAGTTGGGCCCCAAAGCATCTTGCTTCCAGCTCTTTGGGAAGCTAAGAAACAACTCGCTTTGCGCAGTGCTCTTACAGCCTACCGGGAACATCTCTTACAAAGGCCTGTGAAATGCAGTTTCTTTGCAGGCCTGATCTGGCTGAAGTAGAACTTCTGCTCTGGGTGTGCTACATTGCCCTAGAGCTGAAAGGCACAATGTGCAGGCTTCTTTCCAAAGGGCGAGATGGGCCCCAAAGCATCTTGCTTCCAGCTCTTTGGGAAGCTGAGAAACAACTCGCTCTGCACAGTGCTCTTACAGCCTACCAGGAACATCTCTTCCAAAGGCCTGTGAAACGCAGTTTCTTTGCAGGCCTGATCTGGCTGAAGTAGAACTTCAGCTCTGGGTGTGCTACAGTGCCCTAGAGCTGAAAGGCACAACGTGCAGGCTTCTTTCCAAAGGGCGAGTTGGGCCCCAAAGCATCTTGCTTCCAGCTATTTGGAAAGCTAAGAAACAACTCGCTCTGCACAGTGCTCTTACAGCCTACCGGGAACATCTCTTACAATGGCCTGTGAAACGCAGTTTCTTTGCAGGCCTGATCTGGCTGAAGTAGAACTTCTGCTCTGGGTGTGCTACAGTGCCCTAGAGCTGAAAGGCACAACGTGCAGGCTTCTTTCCAAAGGACGAGTTGGGCCCCAAAGCATCTTGCTTCCAGGTCTTTGGGAAGCTAAGAAACAACTCGCTCTGCACATAGCTCTTACAGCCTACCGGGAGCATCTCTTCCAATGGCCTGTGAAACGCAGTTTCTTTGCAGGCCTGATCTGGCTGAAGTAGAACTTCTGCTCTGGGTGTGCTACATTGCCCTAGAGCTGAAAGGCACAACGTGCACGCTTCTTTCCAAAGGGCGAGTTGGGCCCCAAAGGACCTTGCTTCTAAGCTCTTTGGGAAGCTAAGATACAACTAGCTCTGCACGGTGCTCTTACAGCCTACCAGGAACATCTCAATCAAAGGCCTGTGAAACGCAGTTTCTTTGCAGGCCTGATCTGGCTGAAGTAGAACTTCTGCTCTGGGTGTGCTACATTGCCCTAGAGCTGAAAGGCACAACGTGCAGGCTTCTTCCCAAAGGGCTAGTTGGGCCCCAAAGCATCTTGTTTTCAGCTGTGTGGGAAGCTAAGAAACAACTCGCTCTGCACAGTGCTCATACAGTCTACCGGGAACATCTCTTACAAAGGCCTGTGAAAGGCACTTTCTTTGCAGGCCTGATCTGGCTGAAGTAGAACTTCTGCTCTGGGTCTGCTACATTGCCCTAGAGTTGAAAGGCACAACGTGCAGGCCTCTTTCCCAAGGGCGAGTTGGGCCCCAAAGCATCTTGCTTCCAGCTCTTTGGAAGCTAAGAAACAACTCGCTCTGCACAGTGCTCTTACAGCCTACCGGGAACATCTCTTCCAAAGGCTTGTGAAACGCAGTTTCTTTGCAGGCCTGATCTGGCTGGAGTAGAACTTCTGCTCTGCGTGTGCTACATTGCCCTAGAGCTGAAAGGATCAACGTGCTGGCTTCTTTCCATAGGGCGAGGTGGGCCCCAATGCATCTTGCTTCCAGCTCTTTGGGAAGCTAAGAAACAACTCGCTCTGCACAGTGCTCTTACAGCCTACCGGGAACATCTCTTACAAAGGACTGTGACACACAGTTTCTTTGCAGGCCTGATCTGGCGGAAGTAGAACTTCTGCTCTGGGTGTGCTACATTGCCCTAGAGCTGAAAAGCACAACGTGCAGGCTTCTTTCCAAAGGGCGAGTTGGGCCCCTCAGCATCTTGCTTCCAGCTCTTTGGGAAGCTAACAAACAACTCGCTCTGCACAGTGCTCTTACAGCCTACTGGGAACATCTGTTCCTAAGGCCTGTGAAACGCAGTTTCTTTGCAGGCCTGATCTGGCTGAGGTAGAGCTTCTGCTCTGGGTGTGCTACAGTGCACTAGAGCTGAAAGGCACAACGTGCAGGCTTCTTTCCAAAGGGCGAGTTGGGCCCCAAAGCATCTTGCTTCCAGCTCTTTGGGAAGCTAAGAAACAACTCGCTCTGCGCAGTGCTCTTACAGCCTACCGGGAACATCTCTTACAAAGGCCTGTGAAATGCAGTTTCTTTGCAGGCCTGATCTGGCTGAAGTAGAACTTCTGCTCTGGGTGTGCTACATTGCCCTAGAGCTGAAAGGCACAATGTGCAGGCTTCTTTCCAAAGGGCGAGTTGGGCCCCAAAGCATCTTGCTTCCAGCTCTTTGGGAAGCTGAGAAACAACTCGCTCTGCACAGTGCTCTTACAGCCTACCATGAACATCTCTTCCAAAGGCCTGTGAAACGCAGTTTCTTTGCAGGCCTGATCTGGCTGAAGTAGAACTTCAGCTCTGGGTGTGCTACAGTGCCCTAGAGCTGAAAGGCACAACGTGCAGGCTTCTTTCCAAAGGGCGAGTTGGGCCCCAAAGCATCTTGCTTCCAGCTCTTTGGAAAGCTAAGAAACAACTCGCTCTGCAAAGTGCTCTTACAGCCTACCGGGAACATCTCTTACAATGGCCTGTGAAACGCAGTTTCTTTGCAGGCCTGATCTGGCTGAAGTAGAACTTCTGCTCTGGGTGTGCTACAGTGCCCTAGAGCTGAAAGGCACAACGTGCAGGCTTCTTTCCAAAGGACGAGTTGGGCCCCAAAGCATATTGCTTCCAGGTCTTTGGGAAGCTAAGAAACAACTCGCTCTGCACATAGCTCTTACAGCCTACCGGGAGCATCTCTTCCAATGGCCTGTGAAACGCAGTTTCTTTGCAGGCCTGATCTGGCTGAAGTAGAACTTCTGCTCTGGGTGTGCTACATTGCCCTAGAGCTGAAAGGCACAACGTGCACGCTTCTTTCCAAAGGGCGAGTTGTGCCCCAAAGCACCTTGCTTCTAAGCTCTTTGGGAAGCTAAGATACAACTAGCTCTGCACGGTGCTCTTACAGCCTACCAGGAACATCTCTTTCAAAGGCCTGTGAAATGCAGTTTCTTTGCAGGGCTGATCTGGCTGAAGTAGAACTTCTGCTCTGGGTGTGCTACATTGCCCTAGAGCTGAAAGGCACAACGTGCAGGCTTCTTCCCAAAGGGCTAGTTGGGCCCCAAAGCATCTTGTTTTCAGCTGTGTGGGAAGCTAAGAAACAACTCGCTCTGCACAGTGCTCATACAGTCTACCGGGAACATCTCTTACAAAGGACTGTGAAAGGCACTTTCTTTGCAGGCCTGATCTGGCTGAAGTAGAACTTCTGCTCTGGGTCTGCTACATTGCCCTAGATTTGAAAGGCGCAACGTGCAGGCCTCGTTCCCAAGGGCGAGTTGGGCCCCAAAGCATCTTGCTTCCAGCTCTTTGGGAAGCTAAGAAACAACTCGCTCTGCACAGTGCTCTTACAGCCTACCGGGAACATCTCTTCCAAAGGCTTGTGAAACGCAGTTTCTTTGCAGGCCTGATCTGGCTGGAGTAGAACTTCTGCTCTGCGTGTGCTACATTGCCCTAGAGCTGAAAGGATCAACGTGCTGGCTTCTTTCCATAGGGCGAGGTGGGCCCCAATGCATCTTGCTTCCAGCTCTTTGGGAAGATAAGAAACAACTCGCTCTGCACAGTGCTCTTACAGCCTACCGGGAACATCTCTTACAAAGGACTGTGACACACAGTTTCTTTGCAGGCCTGATCTGGCTGAAGTAGAACTTCTGCTCTGGGTTTGCTACATTGCCCTAGAGCTGAAAGGCACAACGTGCAGGCATCTTTCCAAAGGGCGAGTTGGGCCCCAAAGCATCTTGCTTCCAGCTCTTTGGGAAGCTAACAATCAACTCGCTATGAACAGTGCTCTTACAGCCTACCGGCAACATCTCTTCCAAAGGTCTGTGAAACGCAGTTTCTTTGCAGGCCAGATCTGGCTGAAGTAGAACTTCTGCTCTGGGTGTGCTACATTGCCCTAAAGCTGAAAGGCACAACGTGCAGGCTGCTTTCCAAAGGGCGAGTTGGGCCCCAAAACATCTTTCTTACAGCTCTTTGGGAAGCTAAGAAACAACTCGCTCTGCACAGTGTTCTTTCAGCCTACCGGGAACATCTCTACCAAAGGCCTGTGAAACGCAGTTTCTTTGCAGGCCTGATCTGGCTGAAGTTGAACTTCTGCTCTGTGCGTGCTACAGTACCATAGAGCTGAAAGGCACAACGTGCAGGCTTCTTTCCAAAGGGCGAGTTGGGCCCCAAAGCATCTTGCTTCCAGCTCTTTGGGAAGCTAAGAAACAACTCGCTCTGCACAGAGCTCTTACAGCCTACCGGGAACATCTCTTCCAAAGGCCTGTGAAACGCACTTTCTTTGCAGGCCTGATCTGGCTGAAGTAGAACTTCTGTTCTGAGTGTGCTACATTGCCCTAGAGCTGAAAGGCACAACATGCAGGCTTCCTTCCAAAGGGCGAGTTGGGCCCCAAAGCATCTTGCTTCCATCTCTTTGGGAAGCTAAGAAACAACTCGCTCTGCACAGTGCTCTTACAGCCTACAGGGAACATCTCTTCCAAAGGCCTGTGAAACGCAGTTTTTTATCAGGGCTGATCTGGCTGAAGTAGAACTTGTGCTCTGGGTGTGCTACATTGCCCTAGAGCTGAAAGGCACAACGTGCAGGCTTCTTTCCAAAGGGCGAGTTGGGCCCCAAAGCATCTTGCTTCCAGCTCTTTGGGAAGCTAACAAACAACTCGCTCTGCACAGTGCTCTTACAGCCTAGTGGGAACATCTGTTCCTAAGGCCTGTGAAACGCAGTTTCTTTGCAGGCCTGATCTGGCTGAGGTAGAGCTTCTGCTCTGGGTGTGCTACATTGCCCTAGAGCTGAAAGGCACAACGTGCAGGCTTCTTTCCAATTGGCGAGTTGGGCCACAAAGCACCTTGCTTCTAAGCTCTTTGGGAAGCTAAGATACAACTAGCTCTGCACAGTGCTCTTACAGCCTACCGGGATCATCTCTTACAGAGGCGTGTGAAACGCACTTTCTTTGCAGGCCTGATCTGGCTGAAGTAGAACTTCTGCTCTGGGTGTGCTACATTGCCCTAGAGCTGAAAGGCACAACGAGCAGGCTTCTTTCCAAAGGGCGAGTTGGGCCCCAAAGCATCTTGCTTCCAGCTCTTTGGGAAGCTAAGAAACAACTCGCTCTGCACAGTGCTCTTACAGCCTCCCGGGAACTTCTCTTCCAAAGGCCTTTGAAACGCAGTTTCTTTGCAGTCCTGATCTGGATGAAGTAGAACTTCTGCTCTGGGTGTGCTACATTGACCTAGAGCTGAAAGGCACAACGTCCAGGCTTCTTTCCAAAGGGCGAGTTGGGCCCCAGAGCATCTTGCTTCCAGCTCTTTGGGAAGCTAAGAAACAACTTGCTCTGCACAGTGTTCTTACAGCCTACCGGGAACATCTCTTCCAAAGGCCTGTGAAACGCAGTTTCTTTGCAGGCCTGATCTGGGTGAAGTTGAACTTCTGCTCTGGGTGAGCTACAGTGCCCTAGAGCTGAAAGGCACAACGTGCAGGCTTCTTTCCAAAGGGTGAGTTGGGCCCCTCAGCATCTTGCTTCCAGCTCTTTGGGAAGCTAAGAAACAACTCGCTCTGCGCAGTGCTCTTACAGCCTACCGGGAACATCTCTTCCAAAGTCCTGTGAAACGCAGTTTCTTTGCAGGCCTGATCTGGCGGAAGTAGAACTTCAGCTCTGGGTGTGCTACATTGCCCTAGAGCTGAAAGGCCCAACGTACAGGCTTCCTTCCAAAGGGCGAGTTGGGCCCCAAAGCATCTTGCTTCCAGCTCTTTGGGAAGCTAAGAAACAACTCGCTCTGCACAGTGCTCTTACAGCCTACCGGGAACATCTCTTCCAAAGGCCTGTGGAACGCAGTTTCTTTGCAGGCCTGATCTGGCTGAACTAGAACGTCTGCTCTGGGTGTGCTACATTGCCCTAGAGCTGAAAGGCACAACGTGCAGGCTTCTTTCCAAAGGGCGAGGTGGGCCCCAAAGCATCTTGCTTCCAGCTCTTTGGGAAGCTAACAATCAAGTCGCTCTGAATAGTGCTCTTACAGCCTACCGGGAACATCTCTTCCAAAGGCCTGTGAAATGCAGTTTCTTTGCAGGGCTGATCTGGCTGAAGTAGAACTTCTGCTCTGGGTGTGCTACATTGCCCTAGAGCTGAAAGGCACAACGTGCAGGCTTCTTCCCAAAGGGCTAGTTGGGCCCCAAAGCATCTTGTTTTCAGCTGTGTGGGAAGCTAAGAAACAACTCGCTCTGCACAGTGCTCATACAGTCTACCGGGAACATCTCTTACAAAGGACTGTGAAAGGCACTTTCTTTGCAGGCCTGATCTGGCTGAAGTAGAACTTCTGCTCTGGGTCTGCTACATTGCCCTAGATTTGAAAGGCGCAACGTGCAGGCCTCGTTCCCAAGGGCGAGTTGGGCCCCAAAGCATCTTGCTTCCAGCTCTTTGGGAAGCTAAGAAACAACTCGCTCTGCACAGTGCTCTTACAGCCTACCGGGAACATCTCTTCCAAAGGCTTGTGAAACGCAGTTTCTTTGCAGGCCTGATCTGGCTGGAGTAGAACTTCTGCTCTGCGTGTGCTACATTGCCCTAGAGCTGAAAGGATCAACGTGCTGGCTTCTTTCCATAGGGCGAGGTGGGCCCCAATGCATCTTGCTTCCAGCTCTTTGGGAAGATAAGAAACAACTCGCTCTGCACAGTGCTCTTACAGCCTACCGGGAACATCTCTTACAAAGGACTGTGACACACAGTTTCTTTGCAGGCCTGATCTGGCTGAAGTAGAACTTCTGCTCTGGGTTTGCTACATTGCCCTAGAGCTGAAAGGCACAACGTGCAGGCATCTTTCCAAAGGGCGAGTTGGGCCCCAAAGCATCTTGCTTCCAGCTCTTTGGGAAGCTAACAATCAACTCGCTATGAACAGTGCTCTTACAGCCTACCGGCAACATCTCTTCCAAAGGTCTGTGAAACGCAGTTTCTTTGCAGGCCAGATCTGGCTGAAGTAGAACTTCTGCTCTGGGTGTGCTACATTGCCCTAAAGCTGAAAGGCACAACGTGCAGGCTGCTTTCCAAAGGGCGAGTTGGGCCCCAAAACATCTTTCTTACAGCTCTTTGGGAAGCTAAGAAACAACTCGCTCTGCACAGTGTTCTTTCAGCCTACCGGGAACATCTCTACCAAAGGCCTGTGAAACGCAGTTTCTTTGCAGGCCTGATCTGGCTGAAGTTGAACTTCTGCTCTGTGCGTGCTACAGTACCATAGAGCTGAAAGGCACAACGTGCAGGCTTCTTTCCAAAGGGCGAGTTGGGCCCCAAAGCATCTTGCTTCCAGCTCTTTGGGAAGCTAAGAAACAACTCGCTCTGCACAGAGCTCTTACAGCCTACCGGGAACATCTCTTCCAAAGGCCTGTGAAACGCACTTTCTTTGCAGGCCTGATCTGGCTGAAGTAGAACTTCTGTTCTGAGTGTGCTACATTGCCCTAGAGCTGAAAGGCACAACATGCAGGCTTCCTTCCAAAGGGCGAGTTGGGCCCCAAAGCATCTTGCTTCCATCTCTTTGGGAAGCTAAGAAACAACTCGCTCTGCACAGTGCTCTTACAGCCTACAGGGAACATCTCTTCCAAAGGCCTGTGAAACGCAGTTTTTTATCAGGGCTGATCTGGCTGAAGTAGAACTTGTGCTCTGGGTGTGCTACATTGCCCTAGAGCTGAAAGGCACAACGTGCAGGCTTCTTTCCAAAGGGCGAGTTGGGCCCCAAAGCATCTTGCTTCCAGCTCTTTGGGAAGCTAACAAACAACTCGCTCTGCACAGTGCTCTTACAGCCTAGTGGGAACATCTGTTCCTAAGGCCTGTGAAACGCAGTTTCTTTGCAGGCCTGATCTGGCTGAGGTAGAGCTTCTGCTCTGGGTGTGCTACATTGCCCTAGAGCTGAAAGGCACAACGTGCAGGCTTCTTTCCAATTGGCGAGTTGGGCCACAAAGCACCTTGCTTCTAAGCTCTTTGGGAAGCTAAGATACAACTAGCTCTGCACAGTGCTCTTACAGCCTACCGGGATCATCTCTTACAGAGGCGTGTGAAACGCACTTTCTTTGCAGGCCTGATCTGGCTGAAGTAGAACTTCTGCTCTGGGTGTGCTACATTGCCCTAGAGCTGAAAGGCACAACGAGCAGGCTTCTTTCCAAAGGGCGAGTTGGGCCCCAAAGCATCTTGCTTCCAGCTCTTTGGGAAGCTAAGAAACAACTCGCTCTGCACAGTGCTCTTACAGCCTCCCGGGAACTTCTCTTCCAAAGGCCTTTGAAACGCAGTTTCTTTGCAGTCCTGATCTGGATGAAGTAGAACTTCTGCTCTGGGTGTGCTACATTGACCTAGAGCTGAAAGGCACAACGTCCAGGCTTCTTTCCAAAGGGCGAGTTGGGCCCCAGAGCATCTTGCTTCCAGCTCTTTGGGAAGCTAAGAAACAACTTGCTCTGCACAGTGTTCTTACAGCCTACCGGGAACATCTCTTCCAAAGGCCTGTGAAACGCAGTTTCTTTGCAGGCCTGATCTGGGTGAAGTTGAACTTCTGCTCTGGGTGAGCTACAGTGCCCTAGAGCTGAAAGGCACAACGTGCAGGCTTCTTTCCAAAGGGTGAGTTGGGCCCCTCAGCATCTTGCTTCCAGCTCTTTGGGAAGCTAAGAAACAACTCGCTCTGCGCAGTGCTCTTACAGCCTACCGGGAACATCTCTTCCAAAGTCCTGTGAAACGCAGTTTCTTTGCAGGCCTGATCTGGCGGAAGTAGAACTTCAGCTCTGGGTGTGCTACATTGCCCTAGAGCTGAAAGGCCCAACGTACAGGCTTCCTTCCAAAGGGCGAGTTGGGCCCCAAAGCATCTTGCTTCCAGCTCTTTGGGAAGCTAAGAAACAACTCGCTCTGCACAGTGCTCTTACAGCCTACCGGGAACATCTCTTCCAAAGGCCTGTGGAACGCAGTTTCTTTGCAGGCCTGATCTGGCTGAACTAGAACGTCTGCTCTGGGTGTGCTACATTGCCCTAGAGCTGAAAGGCACAACGTGCAGGCTTCTTTCCAAAGGGCGAGGTGGGCCCCAAAGCATCTTGCTTCCAGCTCTTTGGGAAGCTAACAATCAAGTCGCTCTGAATAGTGCTCTTACAGCCTACCGGGAACATCTCTTCCAAAGGCCTGTGAAACGCAGTTTCTTTGCAGGCCTGATCTGGCTGAAGTAGAACTTCAGCTCTTCGTGTGCTACAGTGCCCTAGAGCTGAAAGGCACAACGTGCAGGCTTATTTCCAAAGGGCGAGTTGGGCCCCAACGCATCTTGCTTCCAGCTCTTTGGGAAGCTAAGAAACAACTCGCTCTGCACAGTGCTCTTACAGCCTACCGTGAACATCTGTTCCTAAGGCCTGTGAAACGCAGTTTCTTTGCAGGCCTGATCTGGCTGAAGTAGAACTTCTGCTCTGGGTGTGCTACAGTGCCCTAGAGCTGAAAGGCACAACGTGCAGGCTTCTTTCCAAAGGGCGAGTTGGGCCCCAAAGCATCTTGCTTCCAGCTCTTTGGGAAGCTAAGAAACAACTCGCTCTGCACAGTGCTCTTACAGCCTACTGGGAACATCTCTTCCAAAATCCTGTGAAACGCAGTTTCTTTGCAGGCCTGATCTGGCTGAAGTAGAACTTCTGCTCTGGGTGTGCTACATTGCCCTAGAGCTGAAAGGCACAACGTGCAGGCTTCTTCCCAAAGGGCTAGTTGGGCCCCAAAGCATCTGGTTTTCAGCTGTGTGGGAAGCTAAGAAACAACTCGCTCTGCACAGTGCTCATACAGTCTACCGGGAACATCTCTTACAAAGGCCTGTGAAAGGCACTTTCTTTGCAGGCCTGATCTGGCTGAAGTAGAACTTCTGCTCTGGGTCTGCTACATTGCCCTAGAGTTGAAAGGCACAACGTGCAGGCCTCTTTCCCAAGGGCGAGTTGGGCCCCAAAGCATCTTGCTTCCAGCTCTTTGGAAGCTAAGAAACAACTCGCTCTGCACAGTGCTCTTACAGCCTACCGGGAACATCTCTTCCAAAGTACTGTGAAACGCAGTTTCTTTGCAGGCCTGATCTGGCTGAAGTAGAACTTCTGCTCTGGGTGTGCTACAGTGCCCTAGAGAAGAAAGGCACAACGTGCAGGCTTCTTTCCAAAGGGCGAGTTGGGCCCCTCAGCATCTTGCTTCCAGCTCTTTGGGAAGCTAAGAAACAACTCGCTCTGCACAGTGCTCTTACAGCCTACCGGGAACATCTCTTCCAAAGTACTGTGAAACGCAGTTTCTTTGCAGGCGTGATCTGGCTGAAGTAGAACTTCTGGTCTGGGTGTGCTACATTGCCCTAGAGCTGAAAGGCACAACGTGCAGGCTTCTTTCCAAAGGGCGAGTTGGGCCCCAAAGCATCTTGCTTCCAGCTCTTTGGGAAGCCAAGAAACAACTCGCTCTGCACAGTGTTCTTACACCCTACCGGGAACATCTCTTACAAAGGCCTTTGAAACGCAGTTTCTTTGCAGGCCTGATCTGGCTGAAGTACAACTTCTGCTCTGGGTGTGCTACATTGCCCTAGAGCTGAAAGGCACAATGTGCAGGCTTCTTTCCAAAGGGCGAGTTGCGCCCCAAAGCATCTTGCTTCCAGCTCTTTGGGAAGCTGAGAAACAACTCCTTCTGAACAGTGCTCTTAGAGCCTACCGGAAACATCTCTTCCAAAGGCCTGTGAAACGCAGTTTCTTTGCAGGCCTGATCTGGCTGAAGTAGAACTTCTGCTCTGGGTGTGCTACATTGCCCTAGAGCTGAAAGGCCCAACGTGCAGGCTTCTTTCCAAAGGGCGAGTTGGGCCCCAAAGCATCTTGCTTCCATCTCTTTGGGAAGCTAAGAAACAACTCGCTCTGCGCAGTGCTCTTACAGCCTACCGGGAACATGTCTTCCAAAGGCCTGTGAAATGCAGTTTCTTTGAAGGCCTGATCTGGAGGAAGTAGAACTTCAGATCTGGGTGTGCTACATTGCCCTAGAGCTGAAAGGCCCAACGTGCAGGCTTCTTTCCAAAGGGCGAGTTGGGCCCCAAAGCAACTTGCTTCCAGCTCTTTGGGAAGCTAAGAAACAACTCGCTCTGCTCAGTGATCTTACAGCCTACCGGGAGCATCTCTTCCAATGGCCTGTGAAACGCAGTTTCTTTGCAGGCCTGATCTGGCTGAAGTAGAACTTCTGCTCTGGGTGTGCTACATTGCCCTAGAGCTGAAAGGCACAACGTGCACGCTTCTTTCCAAAGGGCGAGTTGGGCCCCAAAGCACCTTGCTTCTAAGCTCTTTGGGAAGCTAAGATACAAGTAGCTCTGCACGGTGCTCTTACAGCCTACCAGGAACATCTCTTTCAAAGGCCTGTGAAACGCAGTTTCTTTGCAGGCCTGATCTGGCTGAAGTAGAACTTCTGCTCTGGGTGTGCTACATTGCCCTAGAGCTGAAAGGCACAAGGTGCAGGCTTCTTCCCAAAGGGCTAGTTGGGCCCCAAAGCATCTTGTTTTCAGCTGTGTGGGAAGCTAAGAAACAACTCGCTCTGCACAGTGCTCATACAGTCTACCGGGAACATCTCTTACAAAGGCCTGTGAAAGGCACTTTCTTTGCAGGCCTGATCTGGCTGAAGTAGAACTTCTGCTCTGGGTCTGCTACTTTGCCCTAGAGTTGAAAGGCACAACGTGCAGGCCTCTTTCCCAAGGGCGAGTTGGGCCCCAAAGCATCTTGCTTCCAGCTCTTTGGAAGCTAAGAAACAACTCGCTCTGCACAGTGCTCTTACAGCCTACCGGGAACATCTCTTCCAAAGTACTGTGAAACGCAGTTTCTTTGCAGGCCTGATCTGGCTGAAGTAGAACTTCTGCTCTGGGTGTGCTACAGTGCCCTAGAGATGAAAGGCACAACGTGCAGGCTTCTTTCCAAAGGGCGAGTTGGGCCCCTCAGCATCTTGCTTCCAACTCTTTGGGAAGCTAAGAAACAACTCGCTCTGCACAGTGCTCTTACAGCCTACAGGGAACATCTCTTCCAAAGGCCTGTGAAACGCAGTTTTTTTTCAGGGCTGATCTGGCTGAAGTAGAACTTGTGCTCTGGGTGTGCTACATTGCCCTAGAGCTGAAAGGCACAACGTGCAGGCTTCTTTCCAAAGGGCGAGTTGGGCCCCAAAGCATCTTGCTTCCAGCTCTTTGGGAAGCTAACAAACAACTCGCTCTGCACAGTGCTCTTACAGCCTAGTGGGAACATCTGTTCCTAAGGCCTGAGAAACGCAGTTTCTTTGCAGGCCTTATCTGGCTGAGGTAGAGCTTCTGCTCTGGGTGTGCTACATTGCCCTAGAGCTGAAAGGCACAACGTGCAGGCTTCTTTCCAAAGGGCGAGTTGGGCCACAAAGCACCTTGCTTCTAAGCTCTTTGGGAAGCTAAGATACAACTAGCTCTGCACAGTGCTCTTACAGCCTACCGGGATCATCTCTTACAGAGGCGTGTGAAACGCACTTTCTTTGCAGGCCTGATCTGGCTGAAGTAGAACTTCTGCTCTGGGTGTGCTACATTGCCCTAGAGCTGAAAGGCACAACGAGCAGGCTTCTTTCCAAAGGGCGAGTTGGGCCCCAAAGCATCTTGCTTCCAGCTCTTTGGGAAGCTAAGAAACAACTCGCTCTGCACAGTGCTCTTACAGCCTCCCGGGAACTTCTCTTCCAAAGGCCTTTGAAACGCAGTTTCTTTGCAGTCCTGATCTGGATGAAGTAGAACTTCTGCTCTGGGTGTGCTACATTGACCTAGAGCTGAAAGGCACAACGTCCAGGCTTCTTTCCAAAGGGCGAGTTGGGCCCCAGAGCATCTTGCTTCCAGCTCTTTGGGAAGCTAAGAAACAACTTGCTCTGCACAGTGTTCTTACAGCCTACCGGGAACATCTCTTCCAAAGGCCTCTGAAACGCAGTTTCTTTGCAGGCCTGATCTGGCTGAAGTTGAACTTCTGCTCTGGGTGAGCTACAGTGCCCTAGAGCTGAAAAGCACAACGTGCAGTCTTCTTTAAAAAGGGCGAGTTGGGCCCCAAAGCATCTTGCTTCCAGCTCTTTGGGAAGCTAACAAACAACTCGCTATGCACAGTGCTCTTACAGCCTACCGGGAACATCTGTTCCTAAGGCCTGTGAAACGCAGTTTCTTTGCAGGCCTGATCTGGCTGAAGTAGAGCTTCTGCTCTGGTTGTGCTACAGTGCCCTAGAGCTGAAAGGCACAACGTGCAGGCTTCTTTCCAAAGGGTGAGTTGGGCCCCTCAGCATCTTGCTTCCAGCTCTTTGGGAAGCTAAGAAACAACTCGCTCTGCGCAGTGCTCTTACAGCCTACCGGGAACATCTCTTCCAAAGTCCTGTGAAACGCAGTTTCTTTGCAGGCCTGATCTTGCGGAAGTAGAACTTCAGCTCTGGGTGTGCTACATTGCCCTAGAGCTGAAAGGCCCAACGTACAGGCTTCCTTCCAAAGGGCGAGTTGGGCCCCAAAGCATCTTGCTTCCAGCTCTTTGGGAAGCTAAGAAACAACTCGCTCTGCACAGTGCTCTTACAGCCTACCGGGAACATCTCTTCCAAAGGCCTGTGGAACGCAGTTTCTTTGCAGGCCTGATCTGGCTGAACTAGAACGTCTGCTCTGGGTGTGCTACATTGCCCTAGAGCTGAAAGGCACAACGTGCAGGCTTCTTTCCAAAGGGCGAGGTGGGCCCCAAAGCATCTTGCTTCCAGCTCTTTGGGATGCTAACAATCAAGTCGCTCTGAATAGTGCTCTTACAGCCTACCGGGAACATCTCTTCCAAAGGCCTGTGAAACGCAGTTTCTCTGCAGGCCTGATCTGGCTGAAGTAGAACTTCAGCTCTTCGTGTGCTACAGTGCCCTAGAGCTGAAAGGCACAACGTGCAGGCTTCTTTCCAAAGGGCGAGTTGGGCCCCAAAGCATCTTGCTTCCAGCTCTTTGGGAAGCTAACAAACAACTCGCTCTGCACAGTGCTCTTACAGCCTAGTGGGAACATCTGTTCCTAAGGCCTGTGAAACGCAGTTTCTTTGCAGGCCTGATCTGGCTGAGGTAGAGCTTCTGCTCTGGGTGTGCTACATTGCCCTAGAGCTGAAAGGCACAACGTGCAGGCTTCTTTCCAAAGGGCGAGTTGGGCCACAAAGCACCTTGCTTCTAAGCTCTTTGGGAAGCTAAGATACAACTAGCTCTGCACAGTGCTCTTACAGCCTACCGGGATCATCTCTTACAGAGGCGTGTGAAACGCACTTTCTTTGCAGGCCTGATCTGGCTGAAGTAGAACTTCTGCTCTGGGTGTGCTACATTGCCCTAGAGCTGAAAGGCACAACGAGCAGGCTTCTTTCCAAAGGGCGAGTTGGGCCCCAAAGCATCTTGCTTCCAGCTCTTTGGGAAGCTAAGAAACAACTCGCTCTGCACAGTGCTCTTACAGCCTCCCGGGAACTTCTCTTCCAAAGGCCTTTGAAACGCAGTTTCTTTGCAGTCCTGATCTGGATGAAGTAGAACTTCTGCTCTGGGTGTGCTACATTGACCTAGAGCTGAAAGGCACAACGTCCAGGCTTCTTTCCAAAGGGCGAGTTGGGCCCCAGAGCATCTTGCTTCCAGCTCTTTGGGAAGCTAAGAAACAACTTGCTCTGCACAGTGTTCTTACAGCCTACCGGGAACATCTCTTCCAAAGGCCTGTGAAACGCAGTTTCTTTGCAGGCCTGATCTGGCTGAAGTTGAACTTCTGCTCTGGGTGAGCTACAGTGCCCTAGAGCTGAAAGGCACAACGTGCAGTCTTCTTTAAAAAGGGCGAGTTGGGCCCCAAGCATCTTGCTTCCAGCTCTTTGGGAAGCTAACAAACAACTCGCTATGCACAGTGCTCTTACAGCCTACCGGGAACATCTGTTCCTAAGGCCTGTGAAACGCAGTTTCTTTGCAGGCCTGATCTGGCTGAAGTAGAGCTTCTGCTCTGGTTGTGCTACAGTGCCCTAGAGCTGAAAGGCACAACGTGCAGGCTTCTTTCCAAAGGGTGAGTTGGGCCCCTCAGCATCTTGCTTCCAGCTCTTTGGGAAGCTAAGAAACAACTCGCTCTGCGCAGTGCTCTTACAGCCTACCGGGAACATCTCTTCCAAAGTCCTGTGAAACGCAGTTTCTTTGCAGGCCTGATCTTGCGGAAGTAGAACTTCAGCTCTGGGTGTGCTACATTGCCCTAGAGCTGAAAGGCCCAACGTACAGGCTTCCTTCCAAAGGGCGAGTTGGGCCCCAAAGCATCTTGCTTCCAGCTCTTTGGGAAGCTAAGAAACAACTCGCTCTGCACAGTGCTCTTACAGCCTACCGGGAACATCTCTTCCAAAGGCCTGTGGAACGCAGTTTCTTTGCCGGCCTGATCTGGCTGAACTAGAACGTCTGCTCTGGGTGTGCTACATTGCCCTAGAGCTGAAAGGCACAACGTGCAGGCTTCTTTCCAAAGGGCGAGGTGGGCCCCAAAGCATCTTGCTTCCAGCTCTTTGGGAAGCTAACAATCAAGTCGCTCTGAATAGTGCTCTTACAGCCTACCGGGAACATCTCTTCCAAAGGCCTGTGAAACGCAGTTTCTCTGCAGGCCTGATCTGGCTGAAGTAGAACTTCAGCTCTTCGTGTGCTACAGTGCCCTAGAGCTGAAAGGCACAACGTGCAGGCTTATTTCCAAAGGGCGAGTTGGGCCCCAACGCATCTTGCTTCCAGCTCTTTGGGAAGCTAAGAAACAACTCGCTCTGCACAGTGCTCTTACAGCCTACCGTGAACATCTGTTCCTAAGGCCTGTGAAACGCAGTTTCTTTGCAGGCCTGATTTGGCTGAAGTAGAACTTCTGCTCTGGGTGTGCTACATTGCCCTAGAGCTGAAAGGCACAAGGTGCAGGCTTCTTCCCAAAGGGCTAGTTGGGCCCCAAAGCATCTTGTTTTCAGCTGTGTGGGAAGCTAAGAAACAACTCGCTCTGCACAGTGCTCATACAGTCTACCGGGAACATCTCTTACAAAGGCCTGTGAAAGGCACTTTCTTTGCAGGCCTGATCTGGCTGAAGTAGAACTTCTGCTCTGGGTCTGCTACTTTGCCCTAGAGTTGAAAGGCACAACGTGCAGGCCTCTTTCCCAAGGGCGAGTTGGGCCCCAAAGCATCTTGCTTCCAGCTCTTTGGAAGCTAAGAAACAACTCGCTCTGCACAGTGCTCTTACAGCCTACCGGGAACATCTCTTCCAAAGTACTGTGAAACGCAGTTTCTTTGCAGGCCTGATCTGGCTGAAGTAGAACTTCTGCTCTGGGTGTGCTACAGTGCCCTAGAGATGAAAGGCACAACGTGCAGGCTTCTTTGCAAAGGGCGAGTTGGGCCCCTCAGCATCTTGCTTCCAGCTCTTTGGGAAGCTAAGAAACAACTCGCTCTGCACAGTGCTCTTACAGCCTACCGGGAACATCTCTTCCAAAGTACTGTGAAACGCAGTTTCTTTGCAGGCGTGATCTGGCTGAAGTAGAACTTCTGCTCTGGGTGTGCTACATTGCCCTAGAGCTGAAAGGCACAACGTGCAGGCTTCTTTCCAAAGGGCGAGTTGGGCCCCAAAGCATCTTGCTTCCAGCTCTTTGGGAAGCCAAGAAACAACTCGCTCTGCACAGTGTTCTTACACCCTACCGGGAACATCTCTTACAAAGGCCTTTGAAACGCAGTTTCTTTGCAGGCCTGATCTGGCTGAAGTAGAACTTCTGCTCTGGGTGTGCTACATTGCCCTAGAGCTGAAAGGCACAATGTGCAGGCTTCTTTCCAAAGGGCGAGTTGGGCCCCAAAGCATCTTGCTTCCAGCTCTTTGGGAAGCTGAGAAACAACTCGCTTCTGAACAGTGCTCTTAGAGCCTACCGGGAACATCTCTTCCAAAGGCCTGTGAAACGCAGTTTCTTTGCAGGCCTGATCTGGCTGAAGTAGAACTTCTGCTCTGGGTGTGCTACATTGCCCTAGAGCTGAAAGGCACAACGTGCAGGCTTCTTTCCAAAGGGCGAGTTGGGCCCCACAGCATCTTGCTTCCATCTCTTTGGGAAGCTAAGAAACAACTCGCTCTGCACAGTGCTCTTACAGCCTACCGGGAACATGTCTTCCAAAGGCCTGTGAAATGCAGTTTCTTTGCAGGCCTGATCTGGCGGAAGTAGAACTTCAGATCTGGGTGTGCTACATTGCCCTCGAGCTGAAAGGCACAACGTGCAGGCTTCTTTCCAAAGGGCGAGTTGGGCCCCACAGCAACTTGCTTCCAGCTCTTTGGGAAGCTAAGAAACAACTCGCTCTGCTCAGTGCTCTTACAGCCTACCGGGAACATCTCTTCCAAAGGCCTGTGAAACGCAGTTTCTTTGCAGGCCTGATCTGGCGGAAGTCGAACTTCTGCTCTGGGTGTGCTACATTGCCCTAGAGCTGAAAGGCACAACGTGCAGGCTTCTTTCCAAAGGGCGAGTAGGGCCCCAAAGCATCTTGCTTCCAGCTCTTTGGGAAGCTAACAATCAACTCGCTATGCACAGTGCTCTTACAGACTACTGGGAACATCTCTTCCAAAGGCCTGTGAAACGCAGTTTCTTTGCAGGCCTGATCTGGCTGAAGTAGAACTTCTGCTCTGGGTGTGCTACATTGCCCTAGAGCTGAAAGGCACAACGTCCAGGCTTCTTTCCAAAGGGCGATTTGGGCCCCAAAGCATCTTGCTTCCAGCTCTTTGGGAGGCTAAGAAACAACTCGCTCTGCACAGTGCTCTTACAGCCTACCGGGAACATCTCTTCCAAAGGCCTGTGAAACGCAGTTTCTTTGCAGGCCTGATCTGGCTGAAGTAGGACCTCTGCTCTGCGTGTGCTACATTGCCCTAGAGCTGAAAGGCACAACGTGCTGGCTTCTTTCCATAGGGCGAGTTGGGCCCCACAGCATCTTGCTTCCAGCTCTTTGGGAAGCTAAGAAACAACTCGCTCTGCACAGTGCTCTTACAGCCTACCGGGAACATCTCTTCCAAAGGCCTGTGAAACACAGTTTCTTTGCAGGCCTGATCTGGCTGAAGTAGGACTTCTGCTCTGGGTGTGCTACATTGCCCTAGAGCTGAAAGGCACAACGTGCAGGCTTCTTTCCAAAGGGCGAGTTGGGCCCCACAGCATCTTGCTTCCAGCTCTTTGGGAAGCTAAGAAACAACTCGCTCTGCACAGTGCTCTTACAGCCTACCGGGAACATCTCTTCCAAAGGCCTGTGAAACACAGTTTCTTTGCAGGCCTGATCTGGCTGAAGTAGAACTTCTGCTCTGGGTGTGCTACATTGCCCTAGAGCAGAAAGGCACAACGTGCAGGCTTCTTTCCAAAGGGCGAGTTGGGCCCCACAGCATCTTGCTTCCAGCTCTTTGGGAAGCTAACAAAGCAACTCGCTCTGCACAGTGCTCTTACAGCCTACCGGGAACATCTCTTCCAAAGGCCTGTGAAACGCAGTTTCTTTGCAGGCCTGATCTGGCTGAAGTAGGACTTCTGCTCTGGGTGTGCTACATTGCCCTAGAGCTGAAAGGCACAACGTGCAGGCTTCTTTCCAAAGGGCGAGTTGGGCCCCACAGCATCTTGCTTCCAGCTCTTTGGGAAGCTAAGAAACAACTCGCTCTGCACAGTGCTCTTACAGCCTACCGGGAACATCTCTTCCAAAGGCCTGTGAAACGCAGTTTCTTTGCAGGCCTGATCTGGCTGAAGTAGGACTTCTGCTCTGGGTGTGCTACTTTGCCCTAGAGCTGAAAGGCACAACGTGCAGGCTTCTTTCCAAAGGGCGAGTTGGGCCCCACAGCATCTTGCTTCCAGCTCTTTGGGAAGCTAAGAAACAACTCGCTCTGCACAGTGCTCTTACAGCCTACCGGGAACATCTCTTCCAAAGGCCTGTGAAACGCAGTTTCTTTGCAGGCCTGATCTGGCTGAAGTAGAACTTCTGCTCTGGGTGTGCTACATTGACCTAGAGCTGAAAGGCACAACGTGCAGGCTTCTTTCCAAAGGGCGAGTTGGGCCCCACAGCATCTTGCTTCCAGCTCTTTGGGAAGCTAAGAAACAACTCGCTCTGCACAGTGTTCTTTCAGCCTACCGGGAACATCTCTTCCAAAGGCCTGTGAAACGCAGTTTCTTTGCAGGCCTGATCTGGCTGAAGTAGAACTTCTGCTCTGGGTGTGCTACTGTGCCCTAGAGCTGAAAGGCACAACGTGCAGGCTTCTTTCCAAAGGGCGAGTTGGGCCCCACAGCATCTTGCTTCCAGCTCTTTGGGAAGCTAAGAAACAACTCGCTCTGCACAGTGCTCTTACAGCCTACCGGGAACATCTCTTCCAAAGGCCTGTGAAACGCAGTTTCTTTGCAGGCCTGATCTGGCTGAAGTAGAACTTCTGCTCTGGGTGTGCTACTTTGCCCTAGAGCTGAAATGCACAACGTGCAGGCTTCTTTCCAAAGGGCGAGTTGGGCCCCACAGCATCTTGCTTCCAGCTCTTTGGGAAGCGAAGAAACAACTCGCTCTGCACAGTGCTCTTACAGCCTACCCGGAACATCTCTTACAAAGGCCTGTGATACGCAGTTTCTTTGCAGGCCTGATCTGGCTGAAGTAGGACTTCTGCTCTGGGTGTGCTACTTTGCCCTAGAGCTGAAAAGCACAACGTGCAGGCTTCTTTCCAAAGGGCGAGTTGGGCCCCACAGCATCTTGCTTCCAGCTCTTTGGGAAGCTAAGAAACAACTCGCTCTGCACAGTGCTCTTACAGCCTACCGGGAACATCTCTTCCAAAGGCCTGTGAAACGCACTTTATTTGCAGGCCTGATCTGGCTGAAGTAGGACTTCTGCTCTGTGTGTGCTACATTGCCCTAGAGCTGAAAGGCACAACGTGCAGGCTTCTTTCCAAAGGGTGAGTTGGGCCCCACAGCATCTTGCTTCCAGCTCTTTGGGAAGCTAAGAAACAACTCGCTCTGCACAGTGCTCTTACAGCCTACCGGGAACATCTCTTCCAAAGGCCTGTGAAACGCAGTTTCTTTGCAGGCCTGATCTGGCTGAAGTAGGACTTCTGCTCTGGGTGTGCTACATTGCCCTAGAGCTGAAAGGCACAACGTGCAGGCTTCTTTCCAAAGGGCGAGTTGGGCCCCACAGCATCTTGCTTCCAGCTCTTTGGGAAGCTAAGAAACAACTCGCTCTGCACAGTGCTCTTACAGCCTACCGGGAACATCTCTTCCAAAGACCTGTGAAACGCAGTTTCTTTGCAGGCCTGATCTGGCTGAAGTAGGACCTCTGCTCTGGGTGTGCTACTTTGCCCTAGAGCTGAAAGGCACAACGTGCAGGCTTCTTTCCAAAGGGCGAGTTGGGCCCCACAGCATCTTGCTTCCAGCTCTTTGGGAAGCTAAGAAACAACTCGCTCTGCACAGTGCTCTTACAGCCTACCGGGAACATCTCTTCCAAAGGCCTGTGAAACGCAGTTTCTTTGCAGGCCTGATCTGGCTGAAGTAGGACTTCTGCTCTGGGTGTGCTACTTTGCCCTAGAGCTGAAAGGCACAACGTGCAGGCTTCTTTCCAAAGGGCGAGTTGGGCCCCACAGCATCTTGCTTCCAGCTCTTTGGGAAGCTAAGAAACAACTCGCTCTGCACAGTGCTCTTACAGCCTACCGGGAACATCTCTTCCAAAGGCCTGTGAAACGCAGTTTCTTTGCAGGCCTGATCTGGCTGAAGTAGGACTTCTGCTCTGGGTGTGCTACTTTGCCCTAGAGCTGAAAGGCACAACGTGCAGGCTTCTTTCCAAAGGGCGAGTTGGGCCCCACAGCATCTTGCTTCCAGCTCTTTGGGAAGCTAAGAAACAACTCGCTCTGCACAGTGCTCTTACAGCCTACCGGGAACATCTCTTCCAAAGGCCTGTGAAACGCAGTTTCTTTGCAGGCCTGATCTGGCTGAAGTAGGACTTCTGCTCTGGGTGTGCTACTTTGCCCTAGAGCTGAAAGGCACAACGTGCAGGCTTCTTTCCAAAGGGCGAGTTGGGCCCCACAGCATCTTGCTTCCAGCTCTTTGGGAAGCTAAGAAACAACTCGCTCTGCACAGTGCTCTTACAGCCTACCGGGAACATCTCTTCCAAAGGCCTGTGAAACGCAGTTTCTTTGCAGGCCTGATCTGGCTGAAGTAGGACTTCTGCTCTGGGTGTGCTACTTTGCCCTAGAGCTGAAAGGCACAACGTGCAGGCTTCTTTCCAAAGGGCGAGTTGGGCCCCACAGCATCTTGCTTCCAGCTCTTTGGGAAGCTAAGAAACAACTCTCTCTGCACAGTGTTCTTTCAGCCTAGTGGGAACATCTCTTCCAAAGGCCTGTGAAACGCAGTTTCTTTGCAGGCCTGATCTGGCTGAAGTAGGACTTCTGCTCTGGGTGTGCTACTTTGCCCTAGAGCTGAAAGGCACAACGTGCAGGCTTCTTTCCAAAGGGCGAGTTGGGCCCCACAGCATCTTGCTTCCAGCTCTTTGGGAAGCTAAGAAACAACTCGCTCTGCACAGTGCTCTTACAGCCTACCGGGAACATCTCTTCCAAAGGCCTGTGAAACGCAGTTTCTTTGCAGGCCTGATCTGGCTGAAGTAGGACTTCTGCTCTGGGTGTGCTACTTTGCCCTAGAGCTGAAAGGCACAACGTACAGGCTTCTTTCCAAAGGGCGAGTTGGGCCCCACAGCATCTTGCTTCCAGCTCTTTGGGAAGCTAAGAAACAACTCGCTCTGCACAGTGCTCTTACAGCCTACCGGGAACATCTCTTCCAAAGGCCTGTGAAACGCAGTTTCTTTGCAGGCCTGATCTGGCTGAAGTAGGACTTCTGCTCTGGGTGTGCTACTTTGCCCTAGAGCTGAAAGGCACAACGTGCAGGCTTCTTTCCAAAGGGCGAGTTGGGCCCCACAGCATCTTGCTTCCAGCTCTTTGGGAAGCTAAGAAACAACTCGCTCTGCACAGTGATCTTACAGCCTACCGGGAACATCTCTTCCAAAGGCCTGTGAAACGCAGTTTCTTTGCAGGCCTGATCTGGCTGAAGTAGGACTTCTGCTCTGGGTGTGCTACTTTGCCCTAGAGCTGAAAGGCACAACGTGCAGGCTTCTTTCCAAAGGGCGAGTTGGGCCCCACAGCATCTTGCTTCCAGCTCTTTGGGAAGCTAAGAAACAACTCGCTCTGCACAGTGCTCTTACAGCCTACCGGGAACATCTCTTCCAAAGGCCTGTGAAACGCAGTTTCTTTGCAGGCCTGATCTGGCTGAAGTAGGACTTCTGCTCTGGGTGTGCTACATTGCCCTAGAGCTGAAAGGCACAACGTGCAGGCTTCTTTCCAAAGGGCGAGTTGGGCCCCACAGCATCTTGCTTCCAGCTCTTTGGGAAGCTAAGAAACAACTCGCTCTGCACAGTGCTCTTACAGCCTACCGGGAACATCTCTTCCAAAGGCCTGTGAAACGCAGTTTCTTTGCAGGCCTGATCTGGCTGAAGTAGGACTTCTGCTCTGGGTGTGCTACTTTGCCCTAGAGCTGAAAGGCACAACGTGCAGGCTTCTTTCCAAAGGGCGAGTTGGGCCCCACAGCATCTTGCTTCCAGCTCTTTGGGAAGCTAAGAAACAACTCGCTCTGCACAGTGCTCTTACAGCCTACCGGGAACATCTCTTCCAAAGGCCTGTGAAACGCAGTTTCTTTGCAGGCCTGATCTGGCTGAAGTAGGACTTCTGCTCTGGGTGTGCTACTTTGCCCTAGAGCTGAAAGGCACAACGTGCAGGCTTCTTTCCAAAGGGCGAGTTGGGCCCCACAGCATCTTGCTTCCAGCTCTTTGGGAAGCTAAGAAACAACTCGCTCTGCACAGTGCTCTTACAGCCTACCGGGAACATCTCTTCCAAAGGCCTGTGAAACGCAGTTTCTTTGCAGGCCTGATCTGGCTGAAGTAGGACTTCTGCTCTGGGTGTGCTACATTGCCCTAGAGCTGAAAGGCACAACGTGCAGGCTTCTTTCCAAAGGGCGAGTTGGGCCCCACAGCATCTTGCTTCCAGCTCTTTGGGAAGCTAAGAAACAACTCGCTCTGCACAGTGCTCTTACAGCCTACCGGGAACATCTCTTCCAAAGACCTGTGAAACGCAGTTTCTTTGCAGGCCTGATCTGGCTGAAGTAGGACTTCTGCTCTGCGTGTGCTACTTTGCCCTAGAGCTGAAAGGCACAACGTGCTGGCTTCTTTCCATAGGGCGAGTTGGGCCCCACAGCATCTTGCTTCCAGCTCTTTGGGAAGCTAAGAAACAACTCGCTCTGCACAGTGCTCTTACAGCCTACCGGGAACATCTCTTCCAAATGCCTGTTAAACACAGTTTCTTTGCAGGCCTGATCTGGCTGAAGTAGGACTTCTGCTCTGGGTGTGCTACATTGCCCTAGAGCTGAAAGGCACAACGTGCAGGCTTCTTTCCAAAGGGCGAGTTGGGCCCCACAGCATCTTGCTTCCAGCTCTTTGGGAAGCTAAGAAACAACTCGCTCTGCACAGTGCTCTTACAGCCTACCGGGAACATCTCTTCCAAAGGCCTGTGAAACACAGTTTCTTTGCAGGCCTGATCTGGCTGAAGTAGAACTTCTGCTCTGGGTGTGCTACATTGCCCTAGAGCTGAAAGGCAGAACGTGCAGGCTTCTTTCCAAATGGCGAGTTGGGCCCCACAGCATCTTGCTTCCAGCTCTTTGGGAAGCTAAGCATGAACTCGCTCTGCACAGTGCTCTTACAGCCTACCTGGAACAACTCTTCCAAAGGCCTGTGAAACGCAGTTTCTTTGCAGGCCTGATCTGGCTGAAGTAGAACTTCTGCTCTGGGTGTGCTACATTGCCCTACAGCTGAAACGCACAACGTGCAGGCTTCTTTCCAAAGGGCGAGTTGGGCCCCACAGCATCTTGCTTCCAGCTCTTTGGGAAGCTAAGACACAACTCGCTCTGCACAGTGCTCTTACAGCCTACCGGGAACATCTCTTCCAAAGGCCTGTGGAACGCAGTTTCTTTGCAGGCCTGATCTGGCTGAAGTAGAACTTCTGCTCTGGGTGTGCTACATTGCCCTAGAGCTGAAAGGCACAACGTGCAGGCTTCTTTCCAAAGGGCGAGTTGGGCCCCACAGCATCTTGCTTCCAGCTCTTTGGGAAGCTAAGAAACAACTCGCTCTGCACAGTGTTCTTTCAGCCTACCGGGAACATCTCTTCCAAAGGCCTGTGAAACGCAGTTTCTTTGCAGGCCTGATCTGGCTGAAGTTGAACTTCTGCTCTGGGTGTGCTACAGTGCCCTAGAGCTGAAAGGCACAACGTGCAGGCTTCTTTCCAAAGGGCGAGTTGGGCCCCACAGCATCTTGCTTCCAGCTCTTTGGGAAGCTAAGAAACAACTCGCTCTGCACAGTGCTCTTACAGCCTACCGGGAACATCTCTTCCAAAGGCCTGTGAAACGCAGTTTCTTTGCAGGCCTGATCTGGCTGAAGTAGACTTCTGCTCTGGGTGTGCTACATTGCCCTAGAGCTGAAAGGCACAACCTGCAGGCTTCTTTCCAAAGGGCGAGTTGGGCCCCACAGCATCTTGCTTCCATCTCTTTGGGAAGCTAAGAAACAACTCGCTCTGCACAGTGCTCTTACAGCCTACAGGGAACATCTCTTCCAAAGGCCTGTGAAACGCAGTTTCTTTGCAGGGCTGATCTGGCTGAAGTAGAACTTCTGCTCTGGGTGTGCTACATTGCCCTAGAGCTGAAAGGCACAACGTGCAGGCTTCTTTCCAAAGGGCGAGTTGGGCCCCAAAGCATCTTGCTTCCAGCTCTTTGGGAAGCTAAGAAATAACTCGCTCTGCACAGTGATCTTACAGCCTACCGGGAACATCTCTTCCAAAGGCCTGTGAAACGCAGTTTCTTTGCAGGCCTGCTCTGGCTGGAGTAGAACTTCTTCTCTGCGTGTGCTACATTGCCCTATAGCTGAAAGGCACAACGTGCAGGCTTCTTTCCATAGGGTGAGTTGGGCCCCAATGCATCTTGCTTCCAGCACTTTGGGAAGCTAAGAAACAACTCGCTCTGCACAGTGCTCTTACAGCCTACCGGGAACATCTCTTACAAAGGCCTGTGACACATAGTTTCTTTGCAGGCCTGATCTGGCTGAAGTAGAACTTCTGCTCTGGGTGTGCTACATTGCCCTAGAGCTGAAAGGCACAACGTGCAGGCTTCTTTCCAAAGGGCGAGTTGGGCCCCAAAGCATCTTGCTTCCAGCTCTTTGGGAAGCGAAGAAACAACTCGCTCTGCACAGTGCTCTTACAGCCTACCGGGAACATCTCTTCCAAAGGCCTGTGAAACGCAGTTTCTTTGCAGGCCTGATCTGGCTGGAGTAGAACTTCTGCTCTGCGTGTGATACATTGCCCTATAGCTGAAAGGCTCAACGTGCAGGCTTCTTTCCAAAGGGCGAGTTGGGCCCCAAATCATCTTGCTTCCAGCTCTTTGGGAAGCTAAGAAACAACTCGCTCTGCACAGTGCTCTTACAGCCTACCGGGAACATCTCTTCCAAAGGCCTGTGGAACGCAGTTTCTTTGCAGGGCTGATCTGGCTGAAGTAGAACTTCTGCTCTGGGTGTGCTACATTGCCCTAGAGCTGAAAGGCACAACGTGCAGGCTTCTTTCCAAAGGGCGAGTTGGGCCCCAAAGCATCTTGCTTCCAGCTCTTTGGGAAGCTAAGAAACAACTCGCTCTGCACAGTGTTCTTTCAGCCTACCGGGAACATCTCTTCCAAAGGCCTGTGAAACGCAGTTTCTTTGCAGGCCTGATCTGGCTGAAGTTGAACTTCTGCTCTGGGCGAGCTACAGTGCCATAGAGTTGAAAGGCACAACGTGCAGGCTTCTTTCCAAAGGGCGAGTTGGGCCCCAAAGCATCTTGCTTCCAGCTCTTTGGGAAGCTAAGAAACAACTGGCTCTGCACAGTGCTCTTACAGCCTACCGGGAACATCTCTTCCAAAGGCCTGTGAAACGCAGTTTCTTTGCAGGCCTGATCTGGCTGAAGTAGACTTCTGCTCAGGGTGTGCTACATTGCCCTAGAGCTGAAAGGCACAACCTGCAGGCTTCTTTCCAAAGGGCGAGTTGGGCCCCAAAGCATCTTGCTTCCATCTCTTTGGGAAGCTAAGAAACAACTCGCTCTGCACAGTGCTCTTACAGCCTACAGGGAACATCTCTTCCAAAGGCCTGTGAAACGCAGTTTCTTTGCAGGGCTGATCTGGCTGAAGTAGAACTTCTGCTCTGGGTGTGCTACATTGCCCTAGAGCTGAAAGGCACAACGTGCAGGCTTCTTTCCAAAGGGCGAGTTGGGCCCCAAAGCATCTTGCTTCCAGCTCTTTGGGAAGCTAAGAAATAACTCGCTCTGCACAGTGATCTTACAGCCTACCGGGAACATCTCTTCCAAAGGCTTGTGAAACGCAGTTTCTTTGCAGGCCTGATCTGGCTGGAGTAGAACTTCTTCTCTGCGTGTGATACATTGCCCTATAGCTGAAAGGCTCAACGTGCAGGCTTCTTTCCATAGGGTGAGGTGGGCCCCAATGCATCTTGCTTCCAGCACTTTGGGAAGCTAAGAAACAACTCGCTCTGCACAGTGCTCTTACAGCCTACCGGGAACATCTCTTACAAAGGCCTGTGACACATAGTTTCTTTGCAGGCCTGATCTGGCGGAAGTAGAACTTCTGCTCTGGGTGTGCTACATTGCCCTAGAGCTGAAAGGCACAACGTGCAGGCTTCTTTCCAAAGGGCGAGTTGGGCCCCAAAGCATCTTGCTTCCAGCTCTTTGGGAAGCGAAGAAACAACTCGCTCTGCACAGTGCTCTTACAGCCTACCGGGAACATCTCTTCCAAAGGCCTGTGAAACGCAGTTTCTTTGCAGGCCTGATCTGGCTGAAGTAGAACTTCTGCTCTGGGTGTGCTACATTGACCTAGAGCTGAAAGGCACAACGTGCAGGCTTCTTTCCAAAGGGCGAGTTGGGCCCCAAAGCATCTTGCTTCCAGCTCTTTGGGAAGCTAAGAAACAACTCGCTCTGCACAGTGTTCTTACAGCCTACCGGGAACATCTCTTCCAAAGGCCTGTGAAACGCAGATTCTTTGCAGGCCTGATCTGGCTGACGTTGAACTTCTGCTCTGGGCGTGCTACAGTGCCATAGAGCTGAAAGGCACAACGTGCAGGCTTCTTTCCATAGGGCGAGGTGGGCCCCAGTGCATCTTGCTTCCAGCTCTTTGGGAAGCTAAGAAACAACTCGCTCTTCACAGTGCTGTTACAGCCTACCGGGAAAATCTCTTACAAAGGCCTTTGACACACAGTTTCTTTGCAGGCCTGATCTGGCTGAAGTAGAACTTCTGCTCTGGGTGTGCTACATTGCCCTAGAGCTGAAAGGCACAACGTGCAGGCTTCTTTCCAAAGGGCGAGTTGGGCCCCAAAGCATCTTGCTTCCAGCTCTTTGGGAAGCTAAGAAACAACTCGCTCTGCACAGTGCTCTTACAGCCTACCGGGAACATCTCTTCCAAGGGGCTGTGAAACGCAGTTTCTTTGCAGGCCTGATCTGGCTGAAGTAGAACTTATGCTCTGGGTGTGCTATATTGCCCTAGAGCTGAAATGTAAAACGTGCAGGCTTCTTTCCAAAGGGCGAGTGGGGCCCAAAGCATCTTGCTTCCAGCTCTTTGGGAAGCGAAGAAGCAACTCGCTCAGCACAGTGCTCTTACAGCCTACCCGGAACATCTCTTCCAAAGGCCTGTGTTACGCAGTTTCTTTGCAGCCCTGATCTGTCTAAAGTAGAACTTCTGCTCTGGGTGTGCTACATTGCCCTAGAGCTGAAAGGCACAACCTGCAGGCTTCTTTCCAAAGGGCGAGTTGGGCCCCAAAGCATCTTGCTTCCAGCTGTTTGGGAAGCTAAGAAACAACTCGCTCTGCACAGTGCTCTTACAGCCTACCGGGAACACCTCTTCCAAAGACCTGTGAAACGCAGTTTCTTTGCAGGCCTGATCTGGCTTCAGTAGAACTTCTGCTCTGCGTGTGCTACATTGCCCTAGAGCTGAAAGGCTCAACGTGCAGGCTTCTTTCCATAGGGCGAGGTGGGCCCCAATGCATCTTGCTTCCAGCTCTTTGGGAAGCTAAGAAACAACTCGCTCTGCACAGTGCTGTTACAGCCTACAGGGAACATCTCTTACAAAGGCCTGTGAACCGCAGTTTCTTTGCAGGCCTGATATGGCGGAAGTAGAACTTCTGCTCTAGGTGTGCTACATTTCCCTGGAGCTGAAAGGCACAACGTGCAGGCTTCTTTCCAAAGGGCGAGTTGGGCCCCAAAGCATCTTGCTTCCAGCTCTTTGGGAAGCTAAGAAACAACTCGCTCTGCACAGTGCTCTTACAGCCTACCGGGAACATCTCTTCCAAAGGCCTGTGAAACGCAGTTTCTTTGCAGGCCTGATCTGGCTGAAGTAGAACTTCTGCTCTGGGTGTGCTACATTGCCCTAGAGCTGAAAGGCAGAACGTGCAGGCTTCTTTCCAAAGGGCGAGTTGGGCCCCAAAGCATCTTGCTTCCAGCTCTTTGGGAGGCTAAGAAACAACTCGCTCTGCACAGTGCTCTTACAGCCTACCGGGAACATCTCTTCCAAAGGCCCTTGAAACGCACCTTATTTTCAGGCCTGATCTGGCTGAAGTAGAACTTCTGCTCTGTGTGTTCTACATTGCCGTGGAGCTGAAAGGCACAACGTGCAGGCTTCTTTCCAAAGGGTGAGTTGGGCCCCAATGCATCTTGCTTCCAGCTCTTTGGGAAGCTAAGAAACAACTCGCTCTGCACAGTGCTCTTACAGCCTACCGGGAACATCTCTTCCAAAGGCCTGTGAAACGCAGTTTCTTTGCAGGCCTGATATGGCGGAAGTAAAACTTCTGCTCTGGGTGTGCTACATTGCCCTAGAGCTGAAAGGCACAACGTGCAGGCTTCTTTCCAATGGGCGAGTTGGGCCCCAAAGCATCTTGCTTCCAGCTCTTTGGGAAGCTAAGAAACAACTCGCTCTGCACAGTGCTCTTACAGCCTACCGGGAACATCTCTTCCAAAGGCCTGTGAAACGCAGTTTCTTTGCAGGCCTGATCTGGCTGAAGTAGAACTTCTGCTCTTGGTGTGGTACATTGCCCTAGAGCTGAAAGGCACAACCTGCAGGCTTCTTTCCAAAGGGCGAGTTGGGCCCCAAAGCATCTTTCTTCCAGCTCTTTCGGATGCTAAGAAACAACTCGCTCTGCACAGTGCTCTTACAGCCTACCGGGAACATCTCTTTCAAAGGCCTGTGAAATGCAGTTTCTTTGCAGGCCTGATCTGGCTGAAGTAGAACTTCTGCTTTGGGTGTGCTACATTGCCCTAGAGCTGAAAGGCACAACGTGCAGGCTTCTTTCCAAAGGGCGAGTTGGGCCCCAAAGCATCTTGCTTCCAGCTCTTTGGGAAGCTAAGAAACAACTCGCTCTGCACAGTGCTCTTACAGCCTACCGGGAGCATCTCTTCCAAAGGCCTGTGAAACGCAGTTTCTTTGCAGGCCTGATCTGGCTGGAGGAGAACTTCTGCTCTGGGTGTGCTACATTTCCCTAGAGCTGAAAGGAACAACGTGCCGGATTCTTCCCAAAGGGCGAGATGGGCCCCAAAGCATCTTGATCCCAGCTCTTTGGGAAGCTAAGAAACAACTCGCTCTGCACAGTGCTCTTACAGCCTACCAGGAGCATCTCTTCCAAAGGCCTGTGAAAGGCACTTTCTTTGCAGGCCTGATCTGGCTGAACTTGAACTTCTGCTCTGGGTGTGCTACATTGCCCTAGACCTGAAAGGCACAACGTGCAGGCTTCTTTCCAAAGGGCGAGTTGGGCCCCAAAGCATCTTGCTTCCAGCTCTTTCGGAAGCTAAGAAACAGCTCGCTCTGCACAGTGCTCTTACAGCCTAACGGGAACATCTCTTTCAAAGGCCTGTGAAACGCAGTTTCTTTGCAGGCCTGATCTGGCTGAAGTAGAACTTCTGCTCTGGGTGTGCTACATTGCCCTAGAGCTGAAAGGCACAACGTGCAGTCTTCTTTCCAAAGGGCGAGTTGGCCCCCAAAGCATCTTGCTTCCAGCTGTTTGTTAAGCTAAGAAACAACTCGCTCTGCACAGTGCTCTTACGGCCTACCGGGAACCTCTCTTACAAAGGCCTGTGAAAAGCACTTTCTTTGCAGGCCTGATCTGGCTGAAGTAGAACTTCTGTTCTTGGTGTGCTCCATTGCCCTAGAGCTGAAAGGCACAACGTGCAGGCTTCTTTCCAAAGGGCGAGTTGGGCCCCAAAGCATCTTGCTTCCAGCTCTTTGGGAAGCTAAGAAACAACTCGCACAGCACAGTGCTCTTACAGCCTACCCGGAACATCTCTTACAAAGGCCTGTGTTACGCAGTTTCTTTGCAGCCCTGATCTGTCTGAAGTAGAAATCCAGCTCAGGGTGTGCTACATTGCCCTAGAGCTGAAAGGCACAACCTGCAGGCTTCTTTCCAAAGGGCGAGTTGGGCCCCAAAGCATCTTGCTTCCAGCTCTTTGGGAAGCTAAGAAACAACTCGCTCTGCTCAGTGCTCTTACAGCCTACCGGGAACATCTCTTCCAAAGGCCTGTGAAACGCAGTTTCTTTGCAGGCCTGATCTGGCTGAAGTAGAACTTCTGCTCTAGGTGTGCTACATTTCCCTGGAGCTGAAAGGCACAACGTGCAGGCTTCTTTCCAAAGGGCGAGTTGGGCCCCAAAGCATCTTGCTTCCAGCTCTTTGGGAAGCTAAGAAACAACTCGCTCTGCACAGTGCTCTTACAGCCTACCGGGAACATCTCTTCCAAAGGCCTGTGAAACGCAGTTTCTTTGCAGGCCTTATCTGGCTGAAGTAGAACTTCTGCTCTGGGTGTGCTACATTGCCCTAGAGCTGAAAGGCAGAACGTGCAGGCTTCTTTCCAAAGGGCGAGTTGGGCCCCAAAGCATCTTGCTTCCAGCTCTTTGGGAGGCTAAGAAACAACTCGCTCTGCACAGTGCTCTTACAGCCTACCGGGAACATCTCTTCCAAAGGCCCTTGAAACGCACTTTATTTGCAGGCCTGATCTGGCTGAAGTAGAACTTCTGCTCTGTGTGTTCTACATTGCCGTGGAGCTGAAAGGCACAACGTGCAGGCTTCTTTCCAAAGGGTGAGTTGGGCCCCAATGCATCTTGCTTCCAGCTCTTTGGGAAGCTAAGAAACAACTCGCTCTGCACAGTGCTCTTACAGCCTACCGGGAACATCTCTTACAAAGGCCTTTGAAACGCACTTTCTTTGCAGGCCTGACCTGGCTGAAGTAGAACTTCTGCTCTGGGTGTGCTACATTGCCCTAGAGCTGAAAGGCACAACATGCAGGCTTCTTTCGAAAGGGCGAGTTGGGCCCCACAGCATCTTGCTTCCAGCTCTTTGGGAAGCTAAGAAACAACTCGCTCTGCACAGTGCTCTTAAAGCCTACCGGGAACATCTCTTCCAAGGCCTGTGAAACGCAGTTTCTTTGCAGGCCTGATCTGGCTGAAGTAGAACTTGTGCTCTGAGTGTGCTACATTGCCCTGGAGCTGAAAGGCACAACGTGCAGGCTTCTTTCCAAAGAGCGAGTTGGGGCCGCGAAGCATCTTGCTTCCAGCTCTTTCGGAAGCTAAGAAACAACTCGCTCTGCACAGTGCTCTTTTAGCCTACCGGGAACATCTCTTCCAAAGGCCTGTGAAACGCAGTTTCTTTGCAGGCCTGATCTGGCTGAAGTAGAACTTCTGCTCTGGGTGTGCTACATTGCCCTAGAGCTGAAAGCCACAACGTGCAGGCTTCTTTCCCCAGGGTGAGTTGGGCCCCAAAGCATCTTGCTTCCAGCCGTTGGGAAGCTAAGAAACAACTCGCTCTGCACAGTGCTCCTACAGCCTACCGGGAACATCTCCTCCAAAGGCCTGTGACACGCAGTTTCTCGGCAGGCCTGATCTGGCTGATGTAGAACTTGTGCTCTGAGTGTGCTACATTGCCCTGGAGCTGAAAGGCACAACGTGCAGGCTTCTTTCCAAAGGGCGAGTTGGGGCCGCAAAGCATCTTGCTTCCAACTCTTTGGGAAGCTAAGAAACAACTCGCTCTGCACAGTGCTCTTTCAGCCTACCGGGAACATCTCTTCCAAAGGCCTGTGAAACGCACTTTCTTTGCAGGCCTGATCTGGCTGAAGTAGAACTTCTTCTCTGGGTGTGCTACAGTGCCCTAGAGCTGAAAGGCACAACGTGCAGTCTTCTTTCCAAAGGGCGAGTTGGGGCCACAAAGCATCTTGCTTCCAGCTCTTTGGGAAGCTAAGAAACAACTCGCTCTGCACAGTGCTCTTTCAGCCTACCGGGAACATCTCTTCCAAAGGCCTGTGAAACGCACTTTCTTTGCAGGCCTGATCTGGCTGAAGTAGAACTTCTGCTCTGATTGTGCTACAGTGCCCTAGAGCTGAAAGGCACAACGTGCAGGCTTCTTTCCAAAGGGCGAGTTGGGCCCCAAAGCATCTTGCTTCCAGCTCTTTGGGAAGCTAAGAAACAACTCGCTCTGCACAGTGCTCTTACAGCCTACCGGGAACATCTCTTACAAAGGCCTGTGAAACGCAGTTTCTTTGCAGGCCTGATCTGGCTGAAGTACAACTTCTGCTCTGAGTGTGCTACAGTGCCCTGGAGCTGACAGGCACAACGTGCAGGCTTCTTTCCAAAGGGCGAGTTGTGCCCCACAGCATCTTGCTTCCAGCTCTTTGGGAAGCTAAGAAACAACTCGCTCTGCACAGTGCTCTTGCAGCCTACTGTTAACATCTCATACAAAGGGCTGTGAAACGCAGTTTCTTTGCAGGCCTGATCTGGCTGAAGTAGAACTTCTGCTCTGGGTGTGCTACAGTGCCCTGGAGCTGACAGGCACAACGTGCAGGCTTCTTTCCAAAGGGCGAGTTGGGCCCCACAGCATCTTGCTTCCAGCTCTTTGGGAAGCTAAGAACCAACTCGCTGAGAACATTGCTCTTTCCGCCTACCGAGAACATCTCTTACAAAGGCCTGTGAAACGCCGTTTCTTTGCTGGCCTGATCTGGCTGAAGTAGAACTTCTGCTCTGGGTGTGCTACATGGCCCTAGAGCTCAAAGGCACAACGTGCAGGCTTATTTCCATAGGGTGAGTTGGGCCCCAAAGCATCTTGCTTCCAGCTCTTTGGGAAGCTAAGAAACAACTCGCTCTGCACAGTGCTCTTACAGCCTACCGGGAACATCTCTTCCAAAGGCCTGTGAAACGCAGTTTCTTTGCAGGCCTGACCTGGCTGAAGTAGAACTTCTGCTCTGGGTGTGCTACATTGCCCAGAGCTGAAGGGCACAACGTGCAGGCTTCTTTCCAAAGGGCGAGTTGGGCCCCAAAGCATCTTGCTTCCAGCTCTTTGGGAAGCTAGGAAACAACTCGCTCTGCACAGTGCTCTTACAGCCTACCGGGAACATCTCTTACAAAGGCCTGGGAAACGCAGTTTCTTTGCAGGCCTGATCTGGTTGAAGTAGAACTTCTGCTCTGGGTGTGCTACAGTGCCCTAGAGCTGAAAAGCACAACGTGCAGCCTTCTTTCCAAAGGGCGAGTTGGGCCCCACAGCATCTTGCTTCCAGCTCTTTGGGAAGCTAAGAAACAACTCGCTCTGCACAGTGCTCTTACAGCCTACTGGGAACATCTCTTCCAAAGGCCTGTGAAACGCAGTTTCTTTGCAGGCCTGGTATGGCTGAAGGAGAACTTCTGCCCTGGGTGTGCTACATTGCCCTAGAGCTGAAAGGCACAACGTGGAGGCTTCTTTCCAAAGGGCGAGTTGGGCCCCAAAGCATCTTGCTTCCAGCTCTTTGGGAAGCTAAGAAAGAACTCGCTCTGCACAGTGCTCTTACAGCCTACCGTTAACATCTCTTCCAAAGGCCTGTGAAACGCAGTTTCTTTGCAGGCCTGATCTGGCTGAAGTACAACTTCTGCTGTGGCTGTGCTACATTGCCCTAGAGCTGAAAGGCACAACGTGCAGGCTTCTTTCCAAAGGGCGAGTTGGGCACAAAGCATCTTGCTTCCAGCTCTTTGGGAAGCTAAGAAACAACTCGCTCTGCACAGTTCTCTTACAGCCTACCTGGAATATCTCTTCCAAAGTCCTGTGAAATGCAGTTTCTTTGCAGGCCGGATCTGGCTGAAGTAGAACTTCTGCTCTGGGTGTGCTACCGTGCCCTAGAGCTGAAAGGCACAACGTGCAGGCTTCTTTCCAAAGGGCGTGTTGGGCCCCAAAGCATCTTGCTTCCAGCTCTTTGGGAAGCTAAGAAACAACTCGCTCTGCACAGTGCTCTTACAGCCTACCGGGAACATCTCTCACAAAGTCCTGTGAAACGCACTTTCTTTGCAGGCCTGACCTGGCTGAAGTAGAACTTCTGCTCTGGGTGTGCTACATTGCCCTAGAGCTGAAAGGCACAACGTGCAGGCTTCTTTCCAAAGGGCGAGTTGGGCCCCAAAGCATCTTGCTTCCAGCTATTTGGGAAGCTAAGAAACAACTCGCTCTGCACAGTGCTCTTACAGACTACCGGGAACATCTCTTCCAAAGGCCTGTGAAACGCAGTTTCTTTGCAGGCCTGATCTGGCTGAAGTAGACCTTCTGCCCTGGGTGTGCTACATTGCCGTAGAGCTGAAAGGCACAACAAGCAGGCTTCTTTCCAAAGGGCGAGTTGGGCCCCAAAGCATCTTGCTTCCAGCTCTTTGGGACGCTAAGAAACAACTCGCTCTGCAGAGTGCTCTTACAGCCTACCGGGAACATCTCTCACAAAGGACTGTGAAACGCAGTCTCTTTGCAGGCCTGATCTGGCTGAAGTAGAACTTCAGCTCTGGGTGTGCCACATTGCCCTAGAGCTGAAAGGCACAACGTGAAGGCTTCTTTCCAAAGGGCGAGTTGGGCCACAAAGCATCTTGCTTCCAGCTCTTTGGGAAGCTAAGAAACAACTCGCTCTGCACAGTGCTCTTACAGCCTACCAGGAACATCTCTTACAAACGCCTGTGAAACGCAGTTTCTTTGCAGGCCTGATCTGGCTGAAGTAGAACGTGTGCTCTGGGTGTGCTACATTGCCCTAGAGCTGAAAGGCACAACGTGCAGGCTTCTATCCAAAGGGCGAGTTGGGCCTCAAAGCATCTTGCTTCCAGCTCTTTGGGAAGCTAAGAAACAACTCGCTCTGCACAGTGCTCTTACAGCCTACCGGGAACATCTCTTACAAAGGCATGTGAAACGCAGTTTCTTTGCAGGCCTGATCTGGCTGAAGTAGAACTTCTGCTCTGGGTGTATACATTGCCCTGGAGCTGAAAGGCACAACGTGCAGGCTTCTTTCCAAAGGGCGAGTTGGGCCCCAAAGCATCTTGCTTCCAGCTCTTTGGGAAGCGAAGAAACAACTCGCTCTGCACAGTGCTCTTACAGCCTGCCGGGAACATCTCTTACAAAGGCCTGTGAAAAGCACTTTCTCTGCAGGCCTGATCTGGCTGAAGTAGAAGTTATGCTCTGGGAGTGCTACATTGCCCTAGAGCTGAAAGACACAACGTGCAGGCTTCTTTCCAAAGGGCGAGTTGGGACCAAAAGCATCTTGCTTCCAGCTCTTTGGGAAGCTAAGAAACAACTCGCTCTGCACAGTGCTCTTACAGCCTACCGGGAACATCTCTTACAAAGGCCTGTGAAACGTAGTTTCTTTGCAGGCCTGATCTGGCTGAAGTAGAACTTCTGCTCAGGGTGTGCTACAGTGCTCTAGAGCTGAAAGGCACAACGTGCAGGCTTCTTTCCAAGGGGCGAGTTGGGCCCCAGAGCATCTTGCTTCCAGCTCTTTAGGAAGCTAAGAAAACACTCGCTCTGCACAGTGCTCTTACAGCCTACTGGGAACATCTCGTCCAAAGGCCTGTGAAACGCAGTTACTTTGCAGGCCTGATCTGGCTGAAGTAGAACTTCTGCCCTGTGTGTGCTACATTGCCCTGGAGCTGAAAGGCACAACGTGCAGGCTTCTTTCCAAAGGGCGAGTTGGGCCCCAAAGCATCTTGCTTACAGCTCTTTGGGAAGCTGAGAAACAACTCGCTCTGCACAGTGCTCTTACAGCCTACCGGGAACATCTCTTCCAAAGGCCTGTGAAACGCAGTGTTTTTGCAGGCCTGATCTGGCTGACGTAGAACTTCTGCCCTGGGTGTGCTACATTGCCCTGGAGATGAAAGGCACAACGTGCAGGCTTCTTTCCAAAGGGTGATTTTGGCCCCAAAGCATCTTGTTTCCAGCTCTTTGGGAAGCTAAGAAACAACTCGCTCTGCACAGTGCTCTTACCCCCTACCGGGAACATTTCTTCCAAAGGCCTGTGAAACAAAGTTTCTTTGCAGGCCGGACCTGGCTGAAGCAGAACTTCTGATCTGGGTGTGCTGCATTGCCCTAGAGCTGAAAGGCACAACGTGCAGGCTTCTTTCCAAAGGGCGACTTGGGCCTCAAAGCATCTTGCTTCCAGCTCTTTGGGAACCTAAGAAACAACTCGCTCTGCACAGTGCTCCTACAGCCTACCGGGAACATCTCTCACTAAGGCCTGTGAAACGCACTTTCTTTGCAGGCCTGACCTGGCTGAAGTAGAACTTCTGCTCTGGGTGTGCTACATTGCCCTAGAGCTGAAAAGCACAACGTTCAGGCTTCTTTCCAAAGGGCGAGTTGGGCCCCAAAGCATCTTGCTTCCAGCTCTTTGGGAAGCTAAGAAACAACTCGCTCTGCACAGTGCTCTTACAGCCTACCGGGAATATCTCTTACAAAGGCCTGTGAAACGCACGTTCTTTGCAGGCCTGATCTGGCTGAAGTAGAACTTCTGCTCAGGGTGTGCTACATTTCCCTAGAGCTCAAAGGCACAACGTGCAGGCGTCTTTCCAAAGGGCGAGTTGGGCCCCAAAGCATCTTGCTTCCAGCTCTTTGGGAAGCTAAGAAACAACTCGCTCTGCACAGTGCTCTTACAGCCTACCGGGAACATCTCTTACATAGGCCTGTGAAACGCAGTTTGTTTGCAGGGCTGACCTGGCTGAAGTAGAACTTCTGCTCTGGGTCTGCTCCATTGCCCTAGAGCTGAAAGGCACAACGTGCAGCCTTCTTTACAAAGGGCGAGTTGGGCCCCAAGCATCTTGCTTCCAGCTCTTTCGGAAGCTAAGAAATAACTCGCTCTGCACAGTGCTCTTAAAACCTACCGGGAACATCTGTTACAAAGGCCTGTGAAATGCAGTTTCTTTGCAGGCCTGATCTGGCTGGAGTAGAACTTCTGCTCTGCGTGTGCTACATTGCCCTAGAGCTCAAAGGCACAACGTGCAGGCTTCTTCCAAAGGGCGAGTTGGGCCCCAAAGCATCTTGCTTCCAGCACTTTGGAAAGCGAAGAAACAACTCGCTCTGCACAGTGCTCTTACAGCCTACCGGGAACATCTCTTCCAAAGGCCTGTGAAACGCAGTGTCTTTGCAGGCCTGATCTGGCTGAAGTAGGACTTCTGCTCTGGGTGGGCTCCATTGCCCTAGAGCTGAAAGGCGCAACGTGCAGCCTTATTTCCCTAGGGTGAGTTGGGCCCCAAAGCATCTTGCTTCCAGCTCTTTGGGAAGCTAAGAAACAACTCGCTCTGCACAGTGCTCTTACAGCCTACCGGGAACATCTCTTTCAAAGGCCTGTGAAACGCAGTTTCTTTGCAGGCCTGATCTGGCTGAAGTAGAACTTCTGCTTTGGGTGTGCTACTGTGCCCTAGAGCTGAAATGCACAACGTGCAGACTTCTTTCCAAAGGGCGAGTTGGGCCCCAAAGCATCTTGCTTCCAGCTCTTTGGGAAGCTAAGAAACAACTCGCTCTGCACAGTGCTCTTACAGCCTACTGTTAACATCTCATAAAAAGGGCTGTGAAACGCAGTTTCTTTTCAGCCCTGATCTGTCTGAAGTAGAACTTCTGGTCTGGGTGTGCTACAGTGCCCTAGAGCTGAAAGGCACAACGTGAAGGCTCCTTTCCAAAGGGCGAGTTGGGCCCCACAGCATCTTGCTTCCAGCTCTTTGGGAAGCTAAGAAACAACTCGCTCTGCACAGGGCTCTTACATCCTACCGGGAACATCTTTTCCAAAGGCCTGTGAAACGCACTTTCTTTGCAGGCCTGATCTGGCTGAAGTAGAACTTCTACTCTGGGTGTGCTACATTGGCCTAGAGCTGAAAGGCACAACGTGCAGTCTTCTTTCCAAAGTGCGAGTTGGACCCCAAAGCATCTTGCTTCCAGCTCTTTGGGAAGCTAAGAAACAACTCGCTCTGCACAGTGCTCCTACAGCCTACCGGGAACATCTCCTCCAAAGGCCTGAGACACGCAGTTTCTTGGCAAGCCTGATCTGGCTGAAGTAGAACTTGTGCTCTGAGTGTGCTACATAGCCCTGGAGCTGAAAGGCACAACGTGCAGGCTTCTTTCCAAAGGGCGAGTTGGGGCCGCAAAGCATCTTGCTTCCAGCTCTTTGGGAAGGTAAGAAACAACTCGCTCTGCACAGCGCTCTTTCAGCCTACCGGGAACATCTCTTCCAAAGGCCTGTGAAACGCACTTTCTTTGCAGGCCGGACCTGGCTGAAGCAGAACTTCTGCTCTGGGTGTGCTGCATTGCCCTAGAGCTGAAAGGCACAACGTGCAGGCTTCTTTCCAAAGGGCGACTTGGGCCTCAAAGCATCTTGCTTCCAGCTCTTTGGGAAGCTAAGAAACAACTCGCTCTGCACAGTGCTCTTACAGCCTACCGGGAACATCTCTTCCAAAGGCCTGTGAAACGCAGTTTCTTTGCAGGCCTGATCTGGCTGATGTACAACTTCTGCTCTGAGTGTGCTACAGTGCCCTGGAGCTGACAGGCACAACGTGCAGGCTTCTTTCCAAAGGGCGAGTTGGGCCCCTCAGCATCTTGCTTCCAGCTCTTTGGGAAGCTAAGAAACAACTCGCTCTGCACAGTGCTCTTGCAGCCTACAGGGAACATCTCTTACAAAGGCCTGTGAAACGCAGTTTCTTTGCAGGCCTGATCTGGCTGAAGTAGATCTTCTGCTCTAGGTCTGCTACATTGCCCTAGAACTGAAAGGCACAACATGCAGGCTTCTTTCCAAAGGGCGGGATGGGCCCCAAAGCATCTTGCTTCCAGCTCTTTGGGAAGCTAAGAAACAACTCGCTCTGCACAGTGCTCTTACAGCCTACCGGGAACATGTCTTACAAAGGCCTGTGAAACGCAGTTTCTTTGCAGGCCTTATGTGGCGGAAGTAGAACTTCTGCTCTGGGTGTTCTACATTGCCATAGATCTCAAAGGCAAAACGTGCAGGCTTCTTTCCAAAGGACGAGTAAGGCCCCAAAGCATCTTGCTTCCAGCTCTTTGGGAAGCTAAGAAACAACTCGCTCTGCACAGTGCTCCTACAGCCTACCGGGAACATCTCTTCCAAAGGCCTGTGAAACGCAGTTTCTTTGCAGGCCTGATCTGGCTGAAGTAGAACTTGTGCTCTGAGTGTGCTACATTGCCCTGGAGTTGAAAGGCACAACGTGCAGGCTTCTTTCCAAAGGGCGAGTTGGGGCCGCAAAGCATCTTGCTTCGAGCTCTTTCGGAAGCTAAGAAACAACTCGCTCTGCACAGTGCTCTTTCAGCCTACCGGGAACATCTCTTCCAAAGGCCTGTGAAACGCAGTTTCTTTGCAGGCCTGATCTGGCTGAAGTACAACTTCTGCTCTGAGTGTGCTACAGTGCCCTGGAGCTGACAGGCACAACGTGCAGTCTTCTTTCCAAAGGGCGAGTTGTGCCCCACAGCATCTTGCTTCCAGCTCTTTGGGAAGCTAAGAAACAACTCGCTCTGCACAGTGCTCTTGCAGCCTACAGGGAACATCTCTTACAAAGGCCTGTGAAACGCAGCTTCTTTGCAGGCCTGATCCGGCTGAAGTAGATCTTCTGCTCTGGGTCTGCTACATTGCCCTAGAGCTGAAAGGCACAACATGCAGGCTTCTTTCCAAAGGGTGAGTTGGGCCCCAAAGCATCTTGCTTCCAGCTCTTTGGGAAGCTAAGAAACAACTCGTTCTGCACAGTGCTCTTACAGCCTACCGGGAACATGTCTTACAAAGGCCTGTGAAACGCAGTTTCTTTGCAGGCCTTATGTGGCGGAAGTAGAACTTCTGCTCCTGGTGTGCTACATTGCCATAGAGCTCAAAGGCACAACGTGCAGGCTTCTTTCCAAAGGGTGAGTTGGGCCCCAAAGCATCTTGCTTCCAGCACATTGGGAAGCTAAGAAACAACTCGCTCTGCACAGTGCTCTTACAGCCTACCGGGAACATCTCTTCCAACGGCCTGTGAAACGCAGTTTCTTTGCAGGCCTGATCTGGCTGAAGTAGAACTTCTGCTCTGGGTGTGCCACATTGCTCTGGAGCTGAAAGGCACAACGTGCAGGCTTCTTTCCATAGGGCGAGGTGGGCCCCAGTGCATCTTGCTTCCAGCTCTTTGGGAAGCTAAGAAACAACTCGCTCTTCACAGTGCTGTTACAGCCTACCGGGAAAATCTCTTACAAAGGCCTTTGACACACAGTTTCTTTGCAGGCCTGATCTGGCTGAAGTAGAACTTCTGCTCTGGGTGTGCTACATTGCCCTAGAGCTGAAAGGCACAACGTGCAGGCTTCTTTCCAAAGGGCGAGTTGGGCCCCAAAGCATCTTGCTTCCAGCTCTTTGGGAAGCTAAGAAACAACTCGCTCTGCACAGTGCTCTTACAGCCTACCGGGAACATCTCTTCCAAGGGGCTGTGAAACGCAGTTTCTTTGCAGGCCTGATCTGGCTGAAGTAGAACTTATGCTCTGGGTGTGCTATATTGCCCTAGAGCTGAAATGTAAAACGTGCAGGCTTCTTTCCAAAGGGCGAGTGGGGCCCAAAGCATCTTGCTTCCAGCTCTTTGGGAAGCGAAGAAGCAACTCGCTCAGCACAGTGCTCTTACAGCCTACCCGGAACATCTCTTACAAAGGCCTGTGTTACGCAGTTTCTTTGCAGCCCTGATCTGTCTGAAGTAGAACTTCTGCTCTGGGTGTGCTACATTGCCCTAGAGCTGAAAAGCACAACGTGCAGGCTTCTTTCCAAAGGGCGAGTTGGGCCCCAAAGCATCTCGCTTCCAGCTCTTTGGGAAGCTAAGAAACAACTCGCTCTGCACAGTGCTCTTACAGCCTACCGGGAACACCTCTTCCAAAGGCCTGTGAAACGCAGTTTCTTTGCAGGCCTGATCTGGCTTCAGTAGAACTTCTGCTCTGCGTGTGCTACATTGCCCTAGAGCTGAAAGGCTCAACATGCAGGGTTCTTTCCTTAGGGCGAGGTGGGCCCCAATGCATCTTGCTTCCAGCTCTTTGGGAAGCTAAGAAACAACTCGCTCTGCACAGTGCTGTTACAGCCTACAGGGAACATCTCTTACAAAGGCCTGTGAAACGCAGTTTCTTTGCAGGCCTGATATGGCGGAAGTAGAACTTCTGCTCTAGGTGTGCTACATTTCCCTGGAGCTGAAAGGCACAACGTGCAGGCTTCTTTCCAAAGGGCGAGTTGGGCCCCAAAGCATCTTGCTTCCAGCTCTTTGGGAAGCTAAGAAACAACTCGCTCTGCACAGTGCTCTTACAGCCTACCGGGAACATCTCTTCCAAAGGCCTGTGAAACGCAGTTTCTTTGCAGGCCTGATCTGGTTGAAGTAGAACTTCTTCTCTGGGTGTGCTACATTGCCCTCGAGCTGAAAGGCACAACGTGCAGGCTTCTGTTCCAAAGAGCGAGTTGGGCCCCAAAGCGTCTTGCTTCCAGCTCTTTGGGAAGCTAAGAAACAACTCGCTCTGCTCAGTGCTCTTACAGCCTACCGGGAACATCTCTTCCAAAGGCCTGTGAAACGCAGTTTCTTTGCAGGCCTGATCTGGCGGAAGTAGAACTTCTGCTCTGGGTGTGCTACATTGCCCTAGAGCTGAAAGGCACAACGTGCAGGCTTCTTTCCAAAGGGCGAGTTGGGCCCCAAAGCGTCTTGCTTCCAGCTCTTTGGGAAGCTAAGAAACAACTCGCTCTGCACAGTGCTCTTACAGCCTACCGGGAACATCTCTTACAAAGGCCTGTGAAACGCAGTTTCTTTGCAGGCCTGATCTGGCTGAAGTAGAACTTCTGCTCTTGGTGTGGTACATTGCCCTAGAGCTGAAAGGCACAACGTGCAGGCTTCTTTCCAAAGGGCGAGTTGGGCCCCAAAGCATCTTGCTTCCAGCTCTTTCGGAAGCTAAGAAACAGCTCGCTCTGCACAGTGCTCTTACAGCCTACCGGGAACATCTCTTTCAAAGGCCTGTGAAACGCAGTTTCTTTGCAGGCCTGATCTGGCTGAAGTAGAACTTCTGCTCTGGGTGTGCTACATTGCCCTAGAGCTGAAAGGCACAACGTGCAGTCTTCTTTCCAAAGGGCGAGTTGGGGCCCAAAGCATCTTGCTTCCAGCTCTTTGTTAAGCTAAGAAACAACTCGCTCTGCACAGTGCTCTTACAGCCTACCGGGTACATCTCTTACAAAGGCCTGTGAAACGCAGTTTATTTGCAGGCCTGATCTGGCTGAAGTAGAACTTCTGCTCTTGGTGTGCTCCATTGCCCTAGAGCTGAAATGTAAAACGTGCAGGCTTCTTTCCAAAGGGCGAGTTGGGCCCCAAAGCATCTTGCTTCCAGCTCTTTGGGAAGCTAAGAAACAACTCGCTCTGCACAGTGCTCTTACAGCCTACCTGGAACATCTCTTACAAAGGCCTGTGTTACGCAGTTTCTTTGCAGCCCTGATCTGTCTGAAGTAGAAATCCAGCTCAGGGTGTGCTACATTGCCCTAGAGCTGAAAGGCACAACCTGCAGGCTTCTTTCCAAAGGGCGAGTTGGGCCCCAAAGCATCTTGCTTCCAGCTGTTTGGGAAGCTAAGAAACAACTCGCTCTGCACAGTGCTCTTACAGCCTACCGGGAACACCTCTTCCAAAGACCTGTGAAACGCAGTTTCTTTGCAGGCCTGATCTGGCTTCAGTAGAACTTCTGCTCTGCGTGTGCTACATTGCCCTAGAGCTGAAAGGCTCAACGTGCAGGCTTCTTTCCATAGGGCGAGGTGGGCCCCAATGCATCTTGCTTCCAGCTCTTTGGGAAGCTAAGAAACAACTCGCTCTGCACAGTGCTGTTACAGCCTACAGGGAACATCTCTTACAAAGGCCTGTGAAACGCAGTTTCTTTGCAGGCCTGATATGGCGGAAGTAGAACTTCTGCTCTAGGTGTGCTACATTTCCCTGGAGCTGAAAGGCACAACGTGCAGGCTTCTTTCCAAAGGGCGAGTTGGGCCCCAAAGCATCTTGCTTCCAGCTCTTTGGGAAGCTAAGAAACAACTCGCTCTGCACAGTGCTCTTACAGCCTACCGGGAACATCTCTTCCAAAGGCCTGTGAAACGCAGTTTCTTTGCAGGCCTGATCTGGCTGAAGTAGAACTTCTGCTCTGGGTGTGCTACATTGCCCTAGAGCTGAAAGGCAGATCGTGCAGGCTTCTTTCCAAAGGGCGAGTTGGGCCCCAAAGCATCTTGCTTCCAGCTCTTTGGGAGGCTAAGAAACAACTCGCTCTGCACAGTGCTCTTACAGCCTACCGGGAACATCTCTTCCAAAGGCCCTTGAAACGCACCTTATTTTCAGGCCTGATCTGGCTGAAGTAGAACTTCTGCTCTGTGTGCTCTACATTGCCGTGGAGCTGAAAGGCACAACGTGCAGGCTTCTTTCCAAAGGGTGAGTTGGGCCCCAATGCATCTTGCTTCCAGCTCTTTGGGAAGCTAAGAAACAACTCGCTCTGCACAGTGCTCTTACAGACTACCGGGAACATCTCTTCCAAAGGCCTGTGAAACGCAGTTTCTTTGCAGGCCTGATATGGCGGAAGTAAAACTTCTGCTCTGGGTGTGCTACATTGCCCTAGAGCTGAAAGGCACAACGTGCAGGCTTCTTTCCAATGGGCGAGTTGGGCCCCAAAGCATCTTGCTTCCAGCTCTTTGGGAAGCTAAGAAACAACTCGCTCTGCACAGTGCTCTTACAGCCTACCGGGAACATCTCTTCCAAAGGCCTGTGAAACGCAGTTTCTTTGCAGGCCTGATCTGGCTGAAGTAGAACTTCTGCTCTTGGTGTGGTACATTGCCCTAGAGCTGAAAGGCACAACCTGCAGGCTTCTTTCCAAAGGGCGAGTTGGGCCCCAAAGCATCTTTCTTCCAGCTCTTTCGGATGCTAAGAAACAACTCGCTCTGCACAGTGCTCTTACAGCCTACCGGGAACATCTCTTTCAAAGGCCTGTGAAATGCAGTTTCTTTGCAGGCCTGATCTGGCTGAAGTAGAACTTCTGCTTTGGGTGTGCTACATTGCCCTAGAGCTGAAAGGCACAACGTGCAGGCTTCTTTCCAAAGGGCGAGTTGGGCCCCAAAGCATCTTGCTTCCAGCTCTTTGGGAAGCTAAGAAACAACTCGCTCTGCACAGTGCTCTTACAGCCTACCGGGAGCATCTCTTCCAAAGGCCTGTGAAACGCAGTTTCTTTGCAGGCCTGATCTGGCTGGAGTAGAACTTCTGCTCTGGGTGTGCTACATTTCCGTAGAGCTGAAAGGAACAACGTGCCGGATTCTTCCCAAAGGGCGAGATGGGCCCCAAAGCATCTTGATCCCAGCTCTTTGGGAAGCTAAGAAACAACTCGCTCTGCACAGTGCTCTTACAGCCTACCAGGAGCATCTCTTCCAAAGGCCTGTGAAAGGCACTTTCTTTGCAGGCCTGATATGGCGGAAGTAAAACTTCTGCTCTGGGTGTGCTACATTGCCCTAGAGCTGAAAGGCACAACGTGCAGGCTTCTTTCCAAAGGGCGAGTTGGGCCCCAAAGCATCTTGCTTCCAGCTCTTTGGGAAGCTAAGAAACAACTCGCACAGCACAGTGCTCTTACAGCCTACCCGGAACATCTCTTACAAAGGCCTGTGTTACGCAGTTTCTTTGCAGCCCTGATCTGTCTGAAGTAGAAATCCAGCTCAGGGTGTGCTACATTGCCCTAGAGCTGAAAGGCACAACCTGCAGGCTTCTTTCCAAAGGGCGAGTTGGGCCCCAAAGCATCTTGCTTCCAGCTCTTTGGGAAGCTAAGAAACAACTCGCTCTGCTCAGTGCTCTTACAGCCTACCGGGAACATCTCTTCCAAAGGCCTGTGAAACGCAGTTTCTTTGCAGGCCTGATATGGCGGAAGTAGAACTTCTGCTCTAGGTGTGCTACATTTCCCTGGAGCTGAAAGGCACAACGTGCAGGCTTCTTTCCAAAGGGCGAGTTGGGCCCCAAAGCATCTTGCTTCCAGCTCTTTGGGAAGCTAAGAAACAACTCGCTCTGCACAGTGCTCTTACAGCCTACCGGGAACATCTCTTCCAAAGGCCTGTGAAACGCAGTTTCTTTGCAGGCCTGATCTGGCTGAAGTAGAACTTCTGCTCTGGGTGTGCTACATTGCCCTAGAGCAGAAAGGCACAACGTGCAGGCTTCTTTCCAAAGGGCGAGTTGGGCCCCAAAGCATCTTGCTTCCAGCTCTTTGGGAGGCTAAGAAACAACTCGCTCTGCACAGTGCTCTTACAGCCTACCGGGAACATCTCTTCCAAAGGCCCTTGAAACGCACTTTATTTGCAGGCCTGATCTGGCTGAAGTAGAACTTCTGCTCTGTGTGTTCTACATTGCCGTGGAGCTGAAAGGCACAACGTGCAGGCTTCTTTCCAAAGGGTGAGTTGGGCCCCAATGCATCTTGCTTCCAGCTCTTTGGGAAGCTAAGAAACAACTCGCTCTGCACAGTGCTCTTACAGCCTACCGGGAACATCTCTTACAAAGGCCTTTGAAACGCACTTTCTTTGCAGGCCTGACCTGGCTGAAGTAGAACTTCTGCTCTGGGTGTGCTACATTGCCCTAGAGCTGAAAGGCACAACATGCAGGCTTCTTTCCAAAGGGCGAGTTGGGCCCCACAGCATCTTGCTTCCAGCTCTTTGGGAAGCTAAGAAACAACTCGCTCTGCACAGTGCTCTTAAAGCCTACCGGGAACATCTCTTCCAAGGCCTGTGAAACGCAGTTTCTTTGCAGGCCTGATCTGGCTGAAGTAGAACTTGTGCTCTGAGTGTGCTACATTGCCCTGGAGCTGAAAGGCACAACGTGCAGGCTTCTTTCCAAAGAGCGAGTTGGGGCCGCGAAGCATCTTGCTTCCAGCTCTTTCGGAAGCTAAGAAACAACTCGCTCTGCACAGTGCTCTTTCAGCCTACCGGGAACATCTCTTCCAAAGGCCTGTGAAACGCAGTTTCTTTGCAGGCCTGATCTGGCTGAAGTAGAACTTCTGCTCTGGGTGTGCTACATTGCCCTAGAGCTGAAAGCCACAACGTGCAGGCTTCTTTCCCCAGGGTGAGTTGGGCCCCAAAGCATCTTGCTTCCAGCCGTTGGGAAGCTAAGAAACAACTCGCTCTGCACAGTGCTCCTACAGCCTACCGGGAACATCTCCTCCAAAGGCCTGTGACACGCAGTTTCTCGGCAGGCCTGATCTGGCTGATGTAGAACTTGTGCTCTGAGTGTGCTACATTGCCCTGGAGCTGAAAGGCACAACGTGCAGGCTTCTTTCCAAAGGGCGAGTTGGGGCCGCAAAGCATCTTGCTTCCAACTCTTTGGGAAGCTAAGAAACAACTCGCTCTGCACAGTGCTCTTTCAGCCTACCGGGAACATCTCTTCCAAAGGCCTGTGAAACGCACTTTCTTTGCAGGCCTGATCTGGCTGAAGTAGAACTTCTGCTCTGGGTGTGCTACAGTGCCCTAGAGCTGAAAGGCACAACGTGCAGTCTTCTTTCCAAAGGGCGAGTTGGGGCCACAAAGCATCTTGCTTCCAGCTCTTTGGGAAGCTAAGAAACAACTCGCTCTGCACAGTGCTCTTTCAGCCTACCGGGAACATCTCTTCCAAAGGCCTGTGAAACGCACTTTCTTTGCAGGCCTGATCTGGCTGAAGTAGAACTTCTGCTCTGATTGTGCTACAGTGCCCTAGAGCTGAAAGGCACAACGTGCAGGCTTCTTTCCAAAGGGCGAGTTGGGCCCCAAAGCATCTTGCTTCCAGCTCTTTGGGAAGCTAAGAAACAACTCGCTCTGCACAGTGCTCTTACAGCCTACCGGGAACATCTCTTACAAAGGCCTGTGAAACGCAGTTTCTTTGCAGGCCTGATCTGGCTGAAGTACAACTTCTGCTCTGAGTGTGCTACAGTGCCCTGGAGCTGACAGGCACAACGTGCAGGCTTCTTTCCAAAGGGCGAGTTGTGCCCCACAGCATCTTGCTTCCAGCTCTTTGGGAAGCTAAGAAACAACTCGCTCTGCACAGTGCTCTTGCAGCCTACTGTTAACATCTCATACAAAGGGCTGTGAAACGCAGTTTCTTTGCAGGCCTGATCTGGCTGAAGTAGAACTTCTGCTCTGGGTGTGCTACAGTGCCCTGGAGCTGACAGGCACAACGTGCAGGCTTCTTTCCAAAGGGCGAGTTGGGCCCCACAGCATCTTGCTTCCAGCTCTTTGGGAAGCTAAGAACCAACTCGCTGAGAACATTGCTCTTTCCGCCTACCGAGAACATCTCTTACAAAGGCCTGTGAAACGCCGTTTCTTTGCTGGCCTGATCTGGCTGAAGTAGAACTTCTGCTCTGGATGTGCTACATTGCCCTAGAGCTGAAAGGCACAACGTGCAGGCTTATTTCCATAGGGTGAGTTGGGCCCCAAAGCATCTTGCTTCCAGCTCTTTGGGAAGCTAAGAAACAACTCGCTCTGCACAGTGCTCTTACAGCCTACCGGGAACATCTCTTCCAAAGGCCTGTGAAACGCAGTTTCTTTGCAGGCCTGACCTGGCTGAAGTAGAACTTCTGCTCTGGGTGTGCTACATTGCCCAGAGCTGAAGGGCACAACGTACAGGCTTCTTTCCAAAGGGCGAGTTGGGCCCCAAAGCATCTTGCTTCCAGCTCTTTGGGAAGCTAGGAAACAACTCGCTCTGCACAGTGCTCTTACAGCCTACCGGGAACATCTCTTCCAAGGCCTGTGAAACGCAGTTTCTTTGCAGGCCTGATCTGGCTGAAGTAGAAGTTCTGCTTTGGGTGTGCTACATTGCCCTAGAGCTGAAAGACACAACGTGCAGGCTTCTTTCCAAAGGGCGAGTTGGGCCCCAAAGCATCTTGCTTCCAGCTCTTTGGGAAGCTAAGAAACAACTCGCTCTGCACAGTGCTCTTACAGCCTACCGTTAACATCTCATACAAAGGCCTGTGAAACGCAGTTTCTTTGCAGGCCTGATCTGGCTGAAGTAGAACTTCTACTCTGGGTGTGCTACATTGGCCTAGAGCTGAAGGCACAAAGTGCAGGCTTCTTTCCAAAGGGTGAGTTGGGCCCCAAAGCATCTTGCTTCCAGCTCTTTGGGAAGCTAAGAAACAACTCGCTCTGCACAGTGCTCTTACAGCCTACCGTTAACATCTCATACAAAGGCCTGTGAAACGCAGTTTCTTTCCAGGCCTGATCTGGCTGAAGTAGAACTTCTACTCTGGGTGTGCTACATTGGCCTAGAGCTGAAGGCACAAAGTGCAGGCTTCTTTCCAAAGGGCGAGTTGGGCCCCAAAGCATCTTGCTTCCAGCTCTTTGGGAAGCTAAGAAACAACTCGCTCTGCACAGTGCTCTTACATCCTACCGGGAACCTGTCTTGCAAAGGCTGTGAAATGCAGTTTCTTTGCAGGCCTGATCCGGCTGAAGTATAACTAGTGCTCTGAGTGTGATGCATTGCCCTGGAGCTGAAAGGCACAACGTGCAGGCTTATTTCCAAAGGGCGAGTTGGGCCCCAAAGCATCTTGCTTCCAGCTCTTTGGGAAGCTAAGAAACAACTCGCTCTGCACAGTGCTCTTACAGCCTACCGGGAACATCTCTTACAAAGGCCTGGGAAACGCAGTTTCTTTGCAGGCCTGATCTGGTTGAAGTAGAACTTCTGCTCTGGGTGTGCTACAGTGCCCTAGAGCTGAAAAGCACAACGTGCAGCCTTCTTTCCAAAGGGCGAGTTGGGCCCCACAGCATCTTGCTTCCAGCTCTTTGGGAAGCTAAGAAACAACTCGCTCTGCACAGTGCTCTTACAGCCTACTGGGAACATCTCTTCCAAAGGCCTGTGAAACGCAGTTTCTTTGCAGGCCTGGTATGGCTGAAGTAGAACTTCTGCCCTGGGTGTGCTACATTGCCCTAGAGCTGAAAGGCACAACGTGGAGGCTTCTTTCCAAAGGGCGAGTTGGGCCCCAAAGCATCTTGCTTCCAGCTCTTTGGGAAGCTAAGAAAGAACTCGCTCTGCACAGTGCTCTTACAGCCTACCGTTAACATCTCTTCCAAAGGCCTGTGAAACGCAGTTTCTTTGCAGGCCTGATCTGGCTGAAGTACAACTTCTGCTGTGGCTGTGCTACATTGCCCTAGAGCTGAAAGGCACAACGTGCAGGCTTCTTTCCAAAGGGCGAGTTGGGCACAAAGCATCTTGCTTCCAGCTCTTTGGGAAGCTAAGAAACAACTCGCTCTGCACAGTTCTCTTACAGCCTACCTGGAATATCTCTTCCAAAGTCCTGTGAAATGCAGTTTCTTTGCAGGCCGGATCTGGCTGAAGTAGAACTTCTGCTCTGGGTGTGCTACCGTGCCCTAGAGCTGAAAGGCACAACGTGCAGGCTTCTTTCCAAAGGGCGTGTTGGGCCCCAAAGCATCTTGCTTCCAGCTCTTTGGGAAGCTAAGAAACAACTCGCTCTGCACAGTGCTCTTACAGCCTACCGGGAACATCTCTCACAAAGTCCTGTGAAACGCACTTTCTTTGCAGGCCTGACCTGGCTGAAGTAGAACTTCTGCTCTGGGTGTGCTACATTGCCCTAGAGCTGAAAGGCACAACGTGCAGGCTTCTTTCCAAAGGGCGAGTTGGGCCCCAAAGCATCTTGCTTCCAGCTATTTGGGAAGCTAAGAAACAACTCGCTCTGCACAGTGCTCTTACAGACTACCGGGAACATCTCTTCCAAAGGCCTGTGAAACGCAGTTTCTTTGCAGGCCTGATCTGGCTGAAGTAGAACTTATGCTCTGGGTGTGCTATATTGCCCTAGAGCTGAAATGTAAAACGTGCAGGCTTCTTTCCAAAGGGCGAGTGGTGCCCAAAGCATCTTGCTTCCAGCTCTTTGGGAAGCGAAGAAGCAACTCGCTCAGCACAGTGCTCTTACAGCCTACCCGGAACATCTCTTACAAAGGCCTGTGTTACGCAGTTTCTTTGCAGCCCTGATCTGTCTGAAGTAGAACTTCTGCTCTGGGTGTGCTACATTGCCCTAGAGCTGAAAAGCACAACGTGCAGGCTTCTTTCCAAAGGGCGAGTTGGGCCCCAAAGCATCTCGCTTCCAGCTCTTTGGGAAGCTAAGAAACAACTCGCTCTGCACAGTGCTCTTACAGCCTACCGGGAACACCTCTTCCAAAGGCCTGTGAAACGCAGTTTCTTTGCAGGCCTGATCTGGCTTCAGTAGAACTTCTGCTCTGCGTGTGCTACATTGCCCTAGAGCTGAAAGGCTCAACATGCAGGGTTCTTTCCATAGGGCGAGGTGGGCCCCAATGCATCTTGCTTCCAGCTCTTTGGGAAGCTAAGAAACAACTCGCTCTGCACAGTGCTGTTACAGCCTACAGGGAACATCTCTTACAAAGGCCTGTGAAACGCAGTTTCTTTGCAGGCCTGATATGGCGGAAGTAGAACTTCTGCTCTAGGTGTGCTACATTTCCCTGGAGCTGAAAGGCACAACGTGCAGGCTTCTTTCCAAAGGGCGAGTTGGGCCCCAAAGCATCTTGCTTCCAGCTCTTTGGGAAGCTAAGAAACAACTCGCTCTGCACAGTGCTCTTACAGCCTACCGGGAACATCTCTTCCAAAGGCCTGTGAAACGCAGTTTCTTTGCAGGCCTGATCTGGTTGAAGTAGAACTTCTTCTCTGGGTGTGCTACATTGCCCTAGAGCTGAAAGGCACAACGTGCAGGCTTCTGTTCCAAAGAGCGAGTTGGGCCCCAAAGCGTCTTGCTTCCAGCTCTTTGGGAAGCTAAGAAACAACTCGCTCTGCTCAGTGCTCTTACAGCCTACCGGGAACATCTCTTCCAAAGGCCTGTGAAACGCAGTTTCTTTGCAGGCCTGATCTGGCGGAAGTAGAACTTCTGCTCTGGGTGTGCTACATTGCCCTAGAGCTGAAAGGCACAACGTGCAGGCTTCTTTCCAAAGGGCGAGTTGGGCCCCAAAGCGTCTTGCTTCCAGCTCTTTGGGAAGCTAAGAAACAACTCGCTCTGCACAGTGCTCTTACAGCCTACCGGGAACATCTCTTACAAAGGCCTGTGAAACGCAGTTTCTTTGCAGGCCTGATCTGGCTGAAGTAGAACTTCTGCTCTTGGTGTGGTACATTGCCCTAGAGCTGAAAGGCACAACGTGCAGGCTTCTTTCCAAAGGGCGAGTTGGGCCCCAAAGCATCTTGCTTCCAGCTCTTTCGGAAGCTAAGAAACAGCTCGCTCTGCACAGTGCTCTTACAGCCTACCGGGAACATCTCTTTCAAAGGCCTGTGAAACGCAGTTTCTTTGCAGGCCTGATCTGGCTGAAGTAGAACTTCTGCTCTGGGTGTGCTACATTGCCCTAGAGCTGAAAGGCACAACGTGCAGTCTTCTTTCCAAAGGGCGAGTTGGGGCCCAAAGCATCTTGCTTCCAGCTCTTTGTTAAGCTAAGAAACAACTCGCTCTGCACAGTGCTCTTACAGCCTACCGGGTACATCTCTTACAAAGGCCTGTGAAACGCAGTTTATTTGCAGGCCTGATCTGGCTGAAGTAGAACTTCTGCTCTTGGTGTGCTCCATTGCCCTAGAGCTGAAATGTAAAACGTGCAGGCTTCTTTCCAAAGGGCGAGTTGGGCCCCAAAGCATCTTGCTTCCAGCTCTTTGGGAAGCTAAGAAACAACTCGCTCTGCACAGTGCTCTTACAGCCTACCTGGAACATCTCTTACAAAGGCCTGTGTTACGCAGTTTCTTTGCAGCCCTGATCTGTCTGAAGTAGAAATCCAGCTCAGGGTGTGCTACATTGCCCTAGAGCTGAAAGGCACAACCTGCAGGCTTCTTTCCAAAGGGCGAGTTGGGCCCCAAAGCATCTTGCTTCCAGCTGTTTGGGAAGCTAAGAAACAACTCGCTCTGCACAGTGCTCTTACAGCCTACCGGGAACACCTCTTCCAAAGACCTGTGAAACGCAGTTTCTTTGCAGGCCTGATCTGGCTTCAGTAGAACTTCTGCTCTGCGTGTGCTACATTGCCCTAGAGCTGAAAGGCTCAACGTGCAGGCTTCTTTCCATAGGGCGAGGTGGGCCCCAATGCATCTTGCTTCCAGCTCTTTGGGAAGCTAAGAAACAACTCGCTCTGCACAGTGCTGTTACAGCCTACAGGGAACATCTCTTACAAAGGCCTGTGAAACGCAGTTTCTTTGCAGGCCTGATATGGCGGAAGTAGAACTTCTGCTCTAGGTGTGCTACATTTCCCTGGAGCTGAAAGGCACAACGTGCAGGCTTCTTTCCAAAGGGCGAGTTGGGCCCCAAAGCATCTTGCTTCCAGCTCTTTGGGAAGCTAAGAAACAACTCGCTCTGCACAGTGCTCTTACAGCCTACCGGGAACATCTCTTCCAAAGGCCTGTGAAACGCAGTTTCTTTGCAGGCCTGATCTGGCTGAAGTAGAACTTCTGCTCTGGGTGTGCTACATTGCCCTAGAGCTGAAAGGCAGATCGTGCAGGCTTCTTTCCAAAGGGCGAGTTGGGCCCCAAAGCATCTTGCTTCCAGCTCTTTGGGAGGCTAAGAAACAACTCGCTCTGCACAGTGCTCTTACAGCCTACCGGGAACATCTCTTCCAAAGGCCCTTGAAACGCACCTTATTTTCAGGCCTGATCTGGCTGAAGTAGAACTTCTGCTCTGTGTGCTCTACATTGCCGTGGAGCTGAAAGGCACAACGTGCAGGCTTCTTTCCAAAGGGTGAGTTGGGCCCCAATGCATCTTGCTTCCAGCTCTTTGGGAAGCTAAGAAACAACTCGCTCTGCACAGTGCTCTTACAGACTACCGGGAACATCTCTTCCAAAGGCCTGTGAAACGCAGTTTCTTTGCAGGCCTGATATGGCGGAAGTAAAACTTCTGCTCTGGGTGTGCTACATTGCCCTAGAGCTGAAAGGCACAACGTGCAGGCTTCTTTCCAATGGGCGAGTTGGGCCCCAAAGCATCTTGCTTCCAGCTCTTTGGGAAGCTAAGAAACAACTCGCTCTGCACAGTGCTCTTTCAGCCTACCGGGAACATCTCTTCCAAAGGCCTGTGAAACGCACTTTCTTTGCAGGCCTGATCTGGCTGAAGTAGAACTTCTGCTCTGATTGTGCTACAGTGCCCTAGAGCTGAAAGGCACAACGTGCAGGCTTCTTTCCAAAGGGCGAGTTGGGCCCCAAAGCATCTTGCTTCCAGCTCTTTGGGAAGCTAAGAAACAACTCGCTCTGCACAGTGCTCTTACAGCCTACCGGGAACATCTCTTACAAAGGCCTGTGAAACGCAGTTTCTTTGCAGGCCTGATCTGGCTGAAGTACAACTTCTGCTCTGAGTGTGCTACAGTGCCCTGGAGCTGACAGGCACAACGTGCAGGCTTCTTTCCAAAGGGCGAGTTGTGCCCCACAGCATCTTGCTTCCAGCTCTTTGGGAAGCTAAGAAACAACTCGCTCTGCACAGTGCTCTTGCAGCCTACTGTTAACATCTCATACAAAGGGCTGTGAAACGCAGTTTCTTTGCAGGCCTGATCTGGCTGAAGTAGAACTTCTGCTGTGGCTGTGCTACATTGCCCTAGAGCTGAAAGGCACAACGTGCAGGCTTCTTTCCAAAGGGCGAGTTGGGCACAAAGCATCTTGCTTCCAGCTCTTTGGGAAGCTAAGAAACAACTCGCTCTGCACAGTTCTCTTACAGCCTACCTGGAATATCTCTTCCAAAGTCCTGTGAAATGCAGTTTCTTTGCAGGCCGGATCTGGCTGAAGTAGAACTTCTGCTCTGGGTGTGCTACCGTGCCCTAGAGCTGAAAGGCACAACGTGCAGGCTTCTTTCCAAAGGGCGTGTTGGGCCCCAAAGCATCTTGCTTCCAGCTCTTTGGGAAGCTAAGAAACAACTCGCTCTGCACAGTGCTCTTACAGCCTACCGGGAACATCTCTCACAAAGTCCTGTGAAACGCACTTTCTTTGCAGGCCTGACCTGGCTGAAGTAGAACTTCTGCTCTGGGTGTGCTACATTGCCCTAGAGCTGAAAGGCACAACGTGCAGGCTTCTTTCCAAAGGGCGAGTTGGGCCCCAAAGCATCTTGCTTCCAGCTATTTGGGAAGCTAAGAAACAACTCGCTCTGCACAGTGCTCTTACAGACTACCGGGAACATCTCTTCCAAAGGCCTGTGAAACGCAGTTTCTTTGCAGGCCTGATCTGGCTGAAGTAGACCTTCTGCCCTGGGTGTGCTACATTGCCGTAGAGCTGAAAGGCACAACAAGCAGGCTTCTTTCCAAAGGGCGAGTTGGGCCCCAAAGCATCTTGCTTCCAGCTCTTTGGGACGCTAAGAAACAACTCGCTCTGCAGAGTGCTCTTACAGCCTACCGGGAACATCTCTCACAAAGGACTGTGAAACGCAGTCTCTTTGCAGGCCTGATCTGGCTGAAGTAGAACTTCAGCTCTGGGTGTGCCACATTGCCCTAGAGCTGAAAGGCACAACGTGAAGGCTTCTTTCCAAAGGGCGAGTTGGGCCCCAAAGCATCTTGCTTCCAGCTCTTTGGGAAGCTAAGAAACAACTCGCTCTGCACAGTGCTCTTACAGCCTACCAGGAACATCTCTTACAAACGCCTGTGAAACGCAGTTTCTTTGCAGGCCTGATCTGGCTGAAGTAGAACGTGTGCTCTGGGTGTGCTACATTGCCCTAGAGCTGAAAGGCACAACGTGCAGGCTTCTATCCAAAGGGCGAGTTGGGCCTCAAAGCATCTTGCTTCCAGCTCTTTGGGAAGCTAAGAAACAACTCGCTCTGCACAGTGCTCTTACAGCCTACCGGGAACATCTCTTACAAAGGCATGTGAAACGCAGTTTCTTTGCAGGCCTGATCTGGCTGAAGTAGAACTTCTGCTCTGGGTGTATACATTGCCCTGGAGCTGAAAGGCACAACGTGCAGGCTTCTTTCCAAAGGGCGAGTTGGGCCCCAAAGCATCTTGCTTCCAGCTCTTTGGGAAGCGAAGAAACAACTCGCTCTGCACAGTGCTCTTACAGCCTGCCGGGAACATCTCTTACAAAGGCCTGTGAAAAGCACTTTCTCTGCAGGCCTGATCTGGCTGAAGTAGAAGTTATGCTCTGGGAGTGCTACATTGCCCTAGAGCTGAAAGACACAACGTGCAGGCTTCTTTCCAAAGGGCGAGTTGGGACCAAAAGCATCTTGCTTCCAGCTCTTTGGGAAGCTAAGAAACAACTCGCTCTGCACAGTGCTCTTACAGCCTACCGGGAACATCTCTTACAAAGGCCTGTGAAACGTAGTTTCTTTGCAGGCCTGATCTGGCTGAAGTAGAACTTCTGCTCAGGGTGTGCTACAGTGCTCTAGAGCTGAAAGGCACAACGTGCAGGCTTCTTTCCAAGGGGCGAGTTGGGCCCCAGAGCATCTTGCTTCCAGCTCTTTAGGAAGCTAAGAAAACACTCGCTCTGCACAGTGCTCTTACAGCCTACTGGGAACATCTCGTCCAAAGGCCTGTGAAACGCAGTTACTTTGCAGGCCTGATCTGGCTGAAGTAGAACTTCTGCCCTGTGTGTGCTACATTGCCCTGGAGCTGAAAGGCACAACGTGCAGGCTTCTTTCCAAAGGGCGAGTTGGGCCCCAAAGCATCTTGCTTACAGCTCTTTGGGAAGCTGAGAAACAACTCGCTCTGCACAGTGCTCTTATAGCCTACCGGGAACATCTCTTCCAAAGGCCTGTGAAACGCAGTGTTTTTGCAGGCCTGATCTGGCTGACGTAGAACTTCTGCCCTGGGTGTGCTACATTGCCCTGGAGATGAAAGGCACAACGTGCAGGCTTCTTTCCAAAGGGTGATTTTGGCCCCAAAGCATCTTGTTTCCAGCTCTTTGGGAAGCTAAGAAACAACTCGCTCTGCACAGTGCTCTTACCCCCTACCGGGAACATTTCTTCCAAAGGCCTGTGAAACAAAGTTTCTTTGCAGGCCGGACCTGGCTGAAGCAGAACTTCTGCTCTGGGTGTGCTGCATTGCCCTAGAGCTGAAAGGCACAACGTGCAGGCTTCTTTCCAAAGGGCGACTTGGGCCTCAAAGCATCTTGCTTCCAGCTCTTTGGGAACCTAAGAAACAACTCGCTCTGCACAGTGCTCCTACAGCCTACCGGGAACATCTCTCACTAAGGCCTGTGAAACGCACTTTCTTTGCAGGCCTGACCTGGCTGAAGTAGAACTTCTGCTCTGGGTGTGCTACATTGCCCTAGAGCTGAAAAGCACAACGTTCAGGCTTCTTTCCAAAGGGCGAGTTGGGCCCCAAAGCATCTTGCTTCCAGCTCTTTGGGAAGCTAAGAAACAACTCGCTCTGCACAGTGCTCTTACAGCCTACCGGGAATATCTCTTACAAAGGCCTGTGAAACGCACGTTCTTTGCAGGCCTGATCTGGCTGAAGTAGAACTTCTGCTCAGGGTGTGCTACATTTCCCTAGAGCTCAAAGGCACAACGTGCAGGCGTCTTTCCAAAGGGCGAGTTGGGCCCCAAAGCATCTTGCTTCCAGCTCTTTGGGAAGCTAAGAAACAACTCGCTCTGCACAGTGCTCTTACAGCCTACCGGGAACATCTCTTACATAGGCCTGTGAAACGCAGTTTGTTTGCAGGGCTGACCTGGCTGAAGTAGAACTTCTGCTCTGGGTCTGCTCCATTGCCCTAGAGCTGAAAGGCACAACGTGCAGCCTTCTTTACAAAGGGCGAGTTGGGCCCCAAGCATCTTGCTTCCAGCTCTTTCGGAAGCTAAGAAATAACTCGCTCTGCACAGTGCTCTTAAAACCTACCGGGAACATCTGTTACAAAGGCCTGTGAAATGCAGTTTCTTTGCAGGCCTGATCTGGCTGGAGTAGAACTTCTGCTCTGCGTGTGCTACATTGCCCTAGAGCTCAAAGGCACAACGTGCAGGCTTCTTCCAAAGGGCGAGTTGGGCCCCAAAGCATCTTGCTTCCAGCACTTTGGAAAGCGAAGAAACAACTCGCTCTGCACAGTGCTCTTACAGCCTACCGGGAACATCTCTTCCAAAGGCCTGTGAAACGCAGTTTCTTTGCTGGCCTGATCTGGCTGAAGTAGAACTTCTGCTCCTGGTGTGCTACATTGCCCTAGAGCTGAAAGGCGCCACGTGCAGCCTTATTTCCCTAGGGTGAGTTGGGCCCCAAAGCATCTTGCTTCCAGCTCTTTGGGAAGCTAAGAAACAACTCGCTCTGCACAGTGCTCTTACAGCCTACCGGGAACATCTCTTTCAAAGGCCTGTGAAACGCAGTTTCTTTGCAGGCCTGATCTGGCTGAAGTAGAACTTCTGCTCTGGGTGTGCTACTGTGCCCTAGAGCTGAAATGCACAACGTGCAGACTTCTTTCCAAAGGGCGAGTTGGGCCCCAAAGCATCTTGCTTCCAGCTCTTTGGGAAGCTAAGAAACAACTCGCTCTGCACAGTGCTCTTACAGCCTACTGTTAACATCTCATAAAAAGGGCTGTGAAACGCAGTTTCTTTTCAGCCCTGATCTGTCTGAAGTAGAACTTCTGGTCTGGGTGTGCTACAGTGCCCTAGAGCTGAAAGGCACAACGTGAAGGCTCCTTTCCAAAGGGCGAGTTGGGCACCAAAGCATCTTGCTTCAAGCTCTTTGGGAAGCTAAGAAACAACTCGCTCTGCACAGGGCTCTTACATCCTACCGGGAACATCTTTTCCAAAGGCCTGTGAAACGCACTTTCTTTGCAGGCCTGATCTGGCTGAAGTAGAACTTCTACTCTGGGTGTGCTACATTGGCCTAGAGCTGAAAGGCACAACGTGCAGTCTTCTTTCCAAAGTGCGAGTTGGACCCCAAAGCATCTTGCTTCCAGCTCTTTGGGAAGCTAAGAAACAACTCGCTCTGCACAGTGCTCCTACAGCCTACCGGGAACATCTCCTCCAAAGGCCTGAGACACGCAGTTTCTTGGCAAGCCTGATCTGGCTGAAGTAGAACTTGTGCTCTGAGTGTGCTACATAGCCCTGGAGCTGAAAGGCACAACGTGCAGGCTTCTTTCCAAAGGGCGAGTTGGGGCCGCAAAGCATCTTGCTTCCAGCTCTTTGGGAAGGTAAGAAACAACTCGCTCTGCACAGCGCTCTTTCAGCCTACCGGGAACATCTCTTCCAAAGGCCTGTGAAACGCACTTTCTTTGCAGGCCGGACCTGGCTGAAGCAGAACTTCTGCTCTGGGTGTGCTGCATTGCCCTAGAGCTGAAAGGCACAACGTGCAGGCTTCTTTCCAAAGGGCGACTTGGGCCTCAAAGCATCTTGCTTCCAGCTCTTTGGGAACCTAAGAAACAACTCGCTCTGCACAGTGCTCTTACAGCCTACCGGGAACATCTCTTCCAAAGGCCTGTGAAACGCAGTTTCTTTGCAGGCCTGATCTGGCTGATGTACAACTTCTGCTCTGAGTGTGCTACAGTGCCCTGGAGCTGACAGGCACAACGTGCAGGCTTCTTTCCAAAGGGCGAGTTGGGCCCCTCAGCATCTTGCTTCCAGCTCTTTGGGAAGCTAAGAAACAACTCGCTCTGCACAGTGCTCTTGCAGCCTACAGGGAACATCTCTTACAAAGGCCTGTGAAACGCAGTTTCTTTGCAGGCCTGATCTGGCTGAAGTAGATCTTCTGCTCTAGGTCTGCTACATTGCCCTAGAGCTGAAAGGCACAACATGCAGGCTTCTTTCCAAAGGGCGGGATGGGCCCCAAAGCATCTTGCTTCCAGCTCTTTGGGAAGCTAAGAAACAACTCGCTCTGCACAGTGCTCTTACAGCCTACCGGGAACATGTCTTACAAAGGCCTGTGAAACGCAGTTTCTTTGCAGGCCTTATGTGGCGGAAGTAGAACTTCTGCTCTGGGTGTTCTACATTGCCATAGATCTCAAAGGCAAAACGTGCAGGCTTCTTTCCAAAGGACGAGTAAGGCCCCAAAGCATCTTGCTTCCAGCTCTTTGGGAAGCTAAGAAACAACTCGCTCTGCACAGTGCTCCTACAGCCTACCGGGAACATCTCTTCCAAAGGCCTGTGAAACGCAGTTTCTTTGCAGGCCTGATCTGGCTGAAGTATAACTTGTGCTCTGAGTGTGCTACATTGCCCTGGAGTTGAAAGGCACAACGTGCAGGCTTCTTTCCAAAGGGCGAGTTGGGGCCGCAAAGCATCTTGCTTCGAGCTCTTTCGGAAGCTAAGAAACAACTCGCTCTGCACAGTGCTCTTTCAGCCTACCGGGAACATCTCTTCCAAAGGCCTGTGAAACGCAGTTTCTTTGCAGGCCTGATCTGGCTGAAGTACAACTTCTGCTCTGAGTGTGCTACAGTGCCCTGGAGCTGACAGGCACAACGTGCAGGCTTCTTTCCAAAGGGCGAGTTGTGCCCCACAGCATCTTGCTTCCAGCTCTTTGGGAAGCTAAGAAACAACTCGCTCTGCACAGTGCTCTTGCAGCCTACAGGGAACATCTCTTACAAAGGCCTGTGAAACGCAGTTTCTTTGCAGGCCTGATCCGGCTGAAGTAGATCTTCTGCTCTGGGTCTGCTACATTGCCCTAGAGCTGAAAGGCACAACATGCAGGCTTCTTTCCAAAGGGTGAGTTGGGCCCCAAAGCATCTTGCTTCCAGCTCTTTGGGAAGCTAAGAAACAACTCGTTCTGCACAGTGCTCTTACAGCCTACCGGGAACATGTCTTACAAAGGCCTGTGAAACGCAGTTTCTTTGCAGGCCTTATGTGGCGGAAGTAGAACTTCTGCTCCGGGTGTGCTACATTGCCATAGAGCTCAAAGGCACAACGTGCAGGCTTCTTTCCAAAGGGTGAGTTGGGCCCCAAAGCATCTTGCTTCCAGCACATTGGGAAGCTAAGAAACAACTCGCTCTGCACAGTGCTCTTACAGCCTACCGGGAACATCTCTTCCAAAGGCCTGTGAAACGCAGTTTCTTTGCAGGCCTGATCTGGCTGAAGTAGAACTTCTGCTCTGGGTGTGCCACATTGCCCTGGAGCTGAAAGGCACAACGTGCAGGCTTCTTTCCAAAGGGCGAGTTGGGCCCCAAAGCATCTTGCTTCCAGCTCTTTGGGAAGCTAAGAAACAACTCGCTCTGCACAGTGCTCTTACAGCCTACCGGTAACATCTCTTACATAGGCCTGTGAAACGCAGTTTGTTTGCAGGGCTGACATGGTTGAAGTAGAACTTCTGCTCTGGGTCTGCTCCATTGCCCTAGAGCTGAAAGGCACAACGTGCAGCCTTCTTTACAAAGGGCGAGTTGGGCCCCAAGCATCTTGCTTCCAGCTCTTTCGGAAGCTAAGAAATAACTCGCTCTGCACAGTGCTCTTAAAACCTACCGGGAACATCTGTTACAAAGGCCTGTGAAATGCAGTTTCTTTGCAGGCCTGATCTGGCTGAAGTAGAACTTCTGCTCTGCGTGTGCTACATTGCCCTAGAGCTCAAAGGCACAACGTGCAGGCTTCTTCCAAAGGGCGAGTTGGGCCCCAAAGCATCTTTCTTCCTGCTCTTTGGAAAGCGAAGAAACAACTCGCTCTGCACAGTGCTCTTACAGCCTACCGGGAACATCTCTTCCAAAGGCCTGTGAAACGCAGTTTCTTTGCTGGCCTGATCTGGCTGAAGTAGAACTTCTGCTCCTGGTGTGCTACATTGCCCTAGAGCTGAAAGGCGCAACGTGCAGCCTTATTTCCCTAGGGTGAGTTGGGCCCCAAAGCATCTTGCTTCCAGCTCTTTGGGAAGCTAAGAAACAACTCGCTCTGCACAGTGCTCTTACAGCCTACCGGGAACATCTCTTATAAAGGTCTGTGAAACGCAGTTTCTTTGCAGGCCTGATCTGGCTGAAGTAGAACTTCTGCTCTGGGTGTGCTACTGTGCCCTAGAGATGAAATGCACAACGTGCAGCCTTCTTTCCAAAGGGCGAGTTGGGCCCCAAAGCATCTTGCTTCCAGCTCTTTGGGAAGCTAAGAAACAACTCGCTCTGCACAGTGCTCCTACAGCCTACCGGGAACATCTCCTCCAAAGGCCTGTGACACGCAGTTTCTTGGCAGGCCTGATCTGGCTGAAGTAGAACTTGTGCTCTGAGTGTGCTACATTGCCCTGGAGCTGAAAGGCACAACGTGCAGGCTTCTTTCCAAAGGACGAGTTGGGGCCGCAAAGCATCTTGCTTCCAGCTCTTTCGGAAGCTAAGAAACAACTCGCTCTGCACAGTGATCTTTCAGCCTACCAGGAACATCTCTTCCAAAGGCCTGTGAAACGCACTTTCTTTGCAGGCCTGATCTGGCTGAAGTAGAACTTCTGCTCTGATTGTGCTACAGTGCCCTAGAGCTGAAAGGCACAACATGCAGGCTTCTTTCCAAAGGGCGGGTTGGGCCCCAAATCATCTTGCTTCCAGCTCTTTGGGAAGCTAAGAAACAACTCGCTCTGCACAGTGCTCTTACAGCCTACCGGGAACATCTCTTATAAAGGTCTGTGAAACGCAGTTTCTTTGCAGGCCTGATGTGGCGGAAGTAGAACTTCTGCTCTGGGTGTGCTACATTGCCCTAGAGCTCAAAGGCACAACGTGCAGGCTTCTTTCCAAAGGGCGAGTTCGGCCCCAAAGCATCTTGCTATCAGCTCTTTGGCAAGCGAAGAAACAACTCGCTCTGCACAGTGCTCTTACAGCCGACCGGGAACATATCTTCCAAAGGCCTGTGAAACGCAGTTTCTTTGCAGGCCTGAGCTGGCTGAAGTAGAACTTCTGCTCTGGGTGTGCTACATTGCCCTAGAGCTGAAGGGCACAACGTGCAGGCTTCTTTCCAAAGGGCGAGTTGGGCCCCAAAGCATCTTGCTTCCAGCTCTTTGTTAAGCTAAGAAACAACTCTCTCTGCACAGTGCTCTTACAGCCTACCGGGAACATCTCTTCCAAAGGCCTGTGAAACGCAGTTTCTTTGCAGGCCAAATCTGGATGAAGTAGAACTTCAGCTCTGGGTGTGCTACATGCCCTAGAGCTGAAAGGCACAACGTGGAGGCTTCTTTCCAAAGGGCGAGTTGGGCCCCAAAGCATCTTGCTTCCAGCTCTTTGGGAAGCGAAGAAAAAACTCGCTCTGCACAGTGCTCTTACAGCCTACCGGGAACATCTCTTACAAAGGCCTGCGAAACGCACTTTCTTTGCAGGCCTTATCTGGCTGCAGTAGAACTTCTGCTCTGGGTGTGCTACATTGCCCTAGAGCTGAAAGGCACAACGTGCAGGCTTCTTTCCAAAGGGCGAGTTGGGCCCCAAAGCATCTTGCTTCCAGCTCTTTGGGAAGCTAACAAAAAACTCGCTCTGCACAGTTCTCTTGCAGCCTACCGGGAACATCTCTTCCAAAGGCCTGTGAAACGCAGTTTCTTTGCAGGCCTGATCTGGCTGAAGTACAACTTCTGCCGTGGGTGTGCTACAGTGCCCTAGAGCTGAAGGGCACAACGTGCAGGCTTCTTTCCAAAGGGGGAGTTGGGCACCAAAGCATCTTGCTTCCAGCACTTTGGTAAGCGAAGAAACAACTCTCTCTGCACAGTGCTCTTACAGCCTACCGGGAACATCTCTTATAAAGGTCTGTGAAACCAGTTTCTTTGCAGGCCTGATGTGGCGGAAGTAGAACTTCTGCTCCTGGTGTGCTACATTGCCCTAGAGCTGAAAGGCACAACGTGCAGGCTTCTTTCCCCAGGGTGAGTTGGGCCCCAAAGCATCTTGCTTCCAGCCGTTGGGAAGCTAAGAAACAACTCGCTCTGCACAGTGCTCCTACAGCCTACCGGGAACATCTCCTCCAAAGGCCTGTGACACGCAGTTTCTCGGCAGGCCTGATCTGGCTGATGTAGAACTTGTGCTCTGAGTGTGCTACATTGCCCTGGAGCTGAAAGGCACAACGTGCAGTCTTCTTTCCAAAGGGCAAGTTGGGGCCGCAAAGCATCTTGCTTCCAGCTCTTTGGGAAGCTAAGAAACAACTCGCTCTGCACAGTGCTCTTTCAGCCTACCGGGAACATCTCTTCCAAAGGCCTGTGAAACGCACTTTCTTTGCAGGCCTGATCTGGCTGAAGTAGAACTTCTGCTCTGATTGTGCTACAGTGCCCTAGAGCTGAAAGGCACAACGTGCAGGCTTCTTTCCAAAGGGCGAGTTGGGCCCCAAAGCATCTTGCTTCCAGCTCTTTGGGAAGCTAAGAAACAACTCGCTCTGCACAGTGCTCTTACAGCCTACCGGGAACATCTCTTACAAAGGCCTGTGAAACGCAGTTTCTTTGCAGGCCTGATCTGGCTGAAGTACAACTTCTGCTCTGAGTGTGCTACAGTGCCCTGGAGCTGACAGGCACAACGTGCAGGCTTCTTTCCAAAGTGCGAGTTGTGCCCCACAGCATCTTGCTTCCAGCTCTTTGGGAAGCTAAGAAACAACTCGCTCTGCACAGTGCTCTTGCAGCCTACAGGGAACATCTCTTACAAAGGCCTGTGAAACGCAGTTTCTTTGCAGGCCTGATCTGGCTGAAGTAGATCTTCTGCTCTAGGTTTGCTACATTGCCCTAGAGCTGAAAGGCACAACATGCAGGCTTCTTTCCAAAGGGCGGGATGGGCCCCAAAGCATCTTGCTTCCAGCTCTTTGGGAAGCTAAGAAACAACTCGCTCTGCACAGTGCTTTTACAGCCTACCGGGAACATCTCTTACAAAGGCCTGTGAAACGCAGTTTCTTTGCAGGCCTTATGTGGCGGAAGTAGAACTTCTGCTCTGGGTGTTCTACATTGCCATAGATCTCAAAGGCACAACGTGCAGGCTTCTTTCCAAAGGACGAGTTGGGCCCCAAAGCATCTTGCTTCCAGCTCTTTGGGAAGCTAAGAAACAACTCGCTCTGCACAGTGCTCCTACAGCCTACCGGGAACATCTCTTCCAAAGGCCTGTGAAACGCAGTTTCTTTGCAGGCCTGATCTGGCTGAAGTAGAACTTGTGCTCTGAGTGTGCTACATTGCCCAAGAGCTGAAAGGCACAACGTGCAGGCTTCTTTCCAAAGGGCCAGTTGGGCCCCTCAGCATCTTGCTTCCAGCTCTTTGGGAAGCTAAGAAACAACTCGCTCTGCACAGTGCTCTTAAAGCCTACCGGGAACATCTCTTCCAAAGGCCTGTGAAACGCAGTTTCTTTGCAGGCCTGATCTGGCTGCAGTAGAACTTCTGCTCTGGTTGTGCTACATTGCCCTAGAGCTGAAAGGCACAACGTGCAGCCTTCTTTACAAAGGGCGAGTTGGGCCCCAAAGCATCTTGCTTCCAGCTCTTTGGGAAGCTAACAAAAAACTCGCTCTGCACAGTGCTCTTACGGCCTACTGGGAACATCTCTTACAACGTCCTGTGAAACGCAGTTTCTTTGCAGGCCTGATCTGGGTGAAGTAGAACGTGTGCTCTGGGTGTGCTACATTGCCCTAGAGCTGAAAGGCTCAACATGCAGGCTTCTTTCCAAAGGGCGAGTTGGGCCCCACAGCATCTTGCTTCCAGCTCTTTGGGAAGCTAAGAAACAACTCGCTCTGCACAGTGCTCTTAAAGCCTACCGGGAACATCTCTTCCAAAGGCCTGTGAAACGCACTTTCTTTGCAGGCCTGATCTGGCTGAAGTAGAACTTCTGCTCTGAGTGTGCTACATTGCCCTGGAGCTGAAAGGCACAACGTGCAGGCTTCTTTCCAAAGAGCGAGTTGGGGCCGCAAAGCATCTTGCTTCCAGCTCTTTCGGAAGCTAAGAAACAACTCGCTCTGCACAGTGCTCTTTCAGCCTACCGGGAACATCTCTTCCAAAGGCCTGTGAAACGCAGTTTCTTTGCAGGCCTGATCTGGCTGAAGTAGAACTTCTGCTCTGGGTGTGCTACAGTGCCCTAGAGCTGAAAGGCACAACGTTCACGCTTCTTTCTAAAGGGCGATTGGGCCCCAAAGCATCTTGCTTCCAGCTCTTTGGGAAGCTAAGAAACAACTCGCTCTGCACAGTGCTCTTACAGCCTACCGGGAACATGTCTTACCAAGGCCTGTGAAACGCAGTTTCCTTGCAGGCCTGATCTGGCTGAAGTACAACTTCTGCTCTGAGTGTGCTACAGTGCCCTGGAGCTGACAGGCACAACGTGCAGGCTTCTTTCCAAAGGGCGAGTTGGGCCCCACAGCATCTTGCTTCCAGCTCTTTGGGAAGCGAAGAAACAACTACCTCTGCACAATGCTCTTACAGCCTACCGTGAACATCTCTTCCAAAGGCCTGTGAAACGCAGTTTCTTTGCAGGCCTGATCTGGCTGAAGTAGAACGTGTGCTCTGGGTGTGCTACATTGCCCTAGAGCTGAAAGGCACAACATGCAGGCTTCTATCCAAAGGGCGAGTCGGGCCCCAAAGCATCTTGCTTCCAGCTCTTTGGGAAGCTAAGAAACAACTCGCTCTGCACAGTGCTCTAACAGCCTACCAGGAACATGTCTTCCAAAGGCCTGTGAAACGCAGTTTCTTTGCAGGCCTGGTATGGCTGAAGTAGAACTTCTGCCCTGGGTGTGCTACATTGCCCTAGAGCTGAAAGGCACAACGTGCAGGCTTCTTTCCAAAGGGCGAGTTGGGCCCCTCAGCATCTTGCTTCCAGCTCTTTGGGAAGCGAAGAAACAACTCGCTCTGCACAGTGCTCTTTCAGCCTACCGGGAACATCTCTTATAAATGTCTGTGAAACGCAGTTTCTTTGCAGGCCTGATGTGGCGGAAGTAGAACTTCTGCTCCTGGTGTGCTACATTGCCCTAGAGCTGAAAGCCACAACGTGCAGGCTTCTTTCCCCAGGGTGAGTTAGGCCCCAAAGCATCTTGCTTCCAGCCGTTGGGAAGCTAAGAAACAACTCGCTCTGCACAGTGCTCCTACAGCCTACCGGGAACATCTCCTCCAAAGGCCTGTGACACGCAGTTTCTCGGCAGGCCTGATCTGGCTGATGTAGAACTTGTGCTCTGAGTGTGCTACATTGCCCTGGAGCTGAAAGGCACAACGTGCAGGCTTCTTTCCAAAGGGCGAGTTGGGGCCGCAAAGCATCTTGCTTCCAACTCTTTGGGAAGCTAAGAAACAACTCGCTCTGCACAGTGCTCTTTCAGCCTACCGGGAACATCTCTTCCAAAGGCCTGTGAAACGCACTTTCTTTGCAGGCCTGATCTGGCTGAAGTAGAACTTCTGCTCTGGGTGTGCTACAGTGCCCTAGAGCTGAAAGGCACAACGTGCAGTCTTCTTTCCAAAGGGCGAGTTGGGGCCGCAAAGCATCTTGCTTCCAGCTCTTTCGGAAGCTAAGAAACAACTCGCTCTGCACAGTGCTCTTTCAGCCTACCGGGAACATCTCTTCCAAAGGCCTGTGAAACGCACTTTCTTTGCAGGCCTGATCTGGCTGAAGTAGAACTTCTGCTCTGATTGTGCTACAGTGCCCTAGAGCTGAAAGGCACAACGTGCAGGCTTCTTTCCAAAGGGCGAGTTGGGCCCCAAAGCATCTTGCTTCCAGCTCTTTGGGAAGCTAAGAAACAACTCGCTCTGCACAGTGCTCTTACAGCCTACCGGGAACATCTCTTACAAAGGCCTGTGAAACGCAGTTTCTTTGCAGGCCTGATCTGGCTGAAGTACAACTTCTGCTCTGAGTGTGCTACAGTGCCCTGGAGCTGACAGGCACAACGTGCAGGCTTCTTTCCAAAGGGCGAGTTGTGCCCCACAGCATCTTGCTTCCAGCTCTTTGGGAAGCTAAGAAACAACTCGCTCTGCACAGTGCTCTTGCAGCCTACAGGGAACATCTCTTACAAAGGCCTGTGAAACGCAGTTTCTTTGCAGGCCTGATCTGGCTGAAGTAGAACTTCTACTCTGGGTGTGCTACATTGGCCTAGAGCTGAAAGGCACAACGTGCAGTCTTCTTTCCAAAGGGCGAGTTGGGCCCCAAAGCATCTTGATTCAAGCTCTTTCGGAAGCTAAGAAACAACTCGCTCTGCACAGTGCTCCTACAGCCTACCGGGAAAATCTCCTCCAAAGGCCTGTGACACGCAGTTTCTTGGCAGGCCTGATCTGGCTGAAGTAGAACTTGTGCTCTGAGTGTGCTGCATTGCCCTGGAGCTGAAAGGCACAACGTGCAGGCTTCTTTCCAAAGGGCGAGTTGGGGCCGCAAAGCATCTTGCCTCCAGCTCTTTGGAAAGCTAACAAAAAACTCGCTCTGCACAGTGCTCTTACAGCCTACCGGGAACATCTCTTCCAAAGGCCTGTGAAACGCAGTTTCTTTGCAGGCCTGATCTGGCTGAAGTAGAACTTCTGCTCTGGGTGTGCTACAGTGCCCTAGAGCTGAAAGGCACAACGTTCACGCTTCTTTCTAAAGGGCGATTGGGCCCCAAAGCATCTTGCTTCCAGCTCTTTGGGAAGCTAAGAAACAACTCGCTCTGCACAGTGCTCTTACAGCCTACCGGGAACATCTCTTACAAAGGCCTGTGAAACGCAGTTTCCTTGCAGGCCTGATCTGGCTGAAGTACAACTTCTGCTCTGAGTGTGCTACAGTGCCCTGGAGCTGACAGGCACAACGTGGAGGCTTCTTTCCACAGGGCGAGTTGGGCCCCACAGCATCTTGCTTCCAGCTCTTTGGGAAGCGAAGAATCAACTAGCTCTGCACAATGCTCTTACAGCCTACCGTGAACATCTCTTCCAAAGGCCTGTGAAACGCAGTTTCTTTGCAGGCCTGGTATGGCTGAAGTAGAACTTCTGCCCTGGGTGTGCTACATTGCCCTAGAGCTGAAAGGCACAACGTGCAGGCTTCTTTCCAAAGGGCGAGTTGGGCCCCCCAGCATCTTGCTTCCAGCTCTTTGGGAATCTAAGAAACAACTCGCTCTGCACAGTGCTCTTAAAGCCTACCGGGAACATCTCTTCCAAAGGCCTGTGAAACGCAGTTTCTTTGCAGGCCTGATCTGGCTGCAGTAGAACTTCTGCTCTGGGTGTGCTACATGGCCCTAGAGATGAAAGGCACAACGTGCAGCCTTCTTTCCAAAGGGCGAGTTGGGCCCCACAGCATCTTGCTTCCAGCTCTTTGGGAAGCTAACAAAAAACTTGCTCTGCACAGTGCTCTTACAGCCTAACGGGAAAATCTCTTACAAAGTCCTGTGAAACGCAGTTTGTTTGCAGGCCTGATCTGGCTGAAGTAGAACGTGTGCTCTGGGTGTGCTACATTGCCCTAAAGCTGAAAGGCACAACATGCAGGCTTCTTTCCAAAGGGCGTGTTGGGCCCCAAAGCATCTTGCTTCCAGCTCTTTGGGAAGCTAAGAAACAACTCGCTCTGCACAGTGCTCTTACAGCCTACCGGGAACATGTCTTCCAAAGGCCTGTGAAACGCAGTTTCTTTGCAGGCCTGGTATGGCTGAAGTAGAACTTCTGCCCTGGGTGTGCTACATTGCCCTAGAGCTGAAGGGAACAACGTGCAGGCTTCTTTCCAAAGGGCGAGTTGGGCCCCAAAGCATCTTGCTTCCAGCACTTTGGGAAGCGAAGAAACAACTCGCTCTGCACAGTGCTCTTACAGCCTACTGTGAACATCTCTTCCAAAGGCCTGTGAAACGCAGTTTCTTTGCAGGCCTGATCTGGCTGAAGTAGAACTTCTGCTCTGGGTGTGCTACAGTGCCCTAGATCTGAAAGGCACAACGTGCAGGCTACATTCCAAAGGGCGAGTTGGGCCCGAAAGCATCTTGCTTTCAGCTCTTTGGGAAGCTAAGAAACAGCTCGCTCTGCACAGTGCTCTTACAGCCTACCGGGAACATCTCTTACAAAGGCCTGTGAAACGCAGTTTCTTTGCAGGCCTGATCTGGCTGAAGTACAACTTCTACTTTGGGTGTGCTACAGTGCCATGGAGCTGACAGGCACAACGTGCAGGCTTCTTTCCAAAGGGCGAGTTGGGCCCCAAAGCATCTTGCTTCCAGCTCTTTGGGAAGCGAAGAAACAACTCACTCTGCACAGTGCTCTTACAGACCACCGTGAACATCTCTTCCAAAGGCCTGTGAAACGCACTTTCTTTGCAGGCCTGATCTGGCTGAAGTAGAACTTCTGCTCTGGGTGTGCTACAGTGCCCTAGAGCTGAAAGGCACAACGTGCAGGCTTCTTTCCAAAGGGCGAGTTGGGCCCCAAAGCATCATGCTTCCAGCTCTTTGGGAAGCGAAGAAACAACTCGCTCTGCACAATGCTCTTACAGCCTACCGGGAACATCTCTTCCAAAGGCCTGTGAAACGCAGTTTCTTTGCAGGCCTGATCTGGCTGAAGTAGGACTTCTGCTCTGGGTGTGCTCCATTGCCCTAGAGCTGAAAGGCACAACGTGCAGGCTTCTTTCCAAAGGGCGAGTTGGGCCCCAAAGCATCTTGCTTCCAGCTCTTTGGGAAGCTAAGAAACAACTCGCTCTGCACAGTGCTCTTACAGCCTACCGGGAACATGTCTTCCAAAGGCCTGTGAAACGCAGTTTCTTTGCAGGCCTGGTATGGCTGAAGTAGAACTTCTGCCCTGGGTGTGCTACATTGCCCTAGAGCTGAAAGGCACAACGTGCAGGCTTCTTTCCAAAGGGCGAGTTGGGCCCCTCAGCATCTTGCTTCCAGCTCTTTGGGAAGCTAAGAAACAACTCGCTCTGCACAGTGCTCTTAAAGCCTACCGGGAACATCTCTTCCAAAGGCCTGTGAAACGCAGTTTCTTTGCAGGCCTGATCTGGCTGCAGTAGAACTTCTGCTCTGGGTGTGCTACATTGCCCTAGAGCTGAAAGGCACAACGTGCAGCCTTCTTTCCAAAGGGCGAGTTGGGCCCCAAAGCATCTTGCTTCCAGCTCTTTGGGAAGCTAACAAAAAACTCGCTCTGCACAGTGCTCTTACAGCCTACCGGGAACATCTCTTACAAAGTCCTGTGAAACGCAGTTTGTTTGCAGGCCTGATCTGGCTGAAGTAGAACGTGTGCTCTGGGTGTGCTACATTGCCCTAGAGCTGAAAGGCACAACATGCAGGCTTCTTTCCAAAGGGCGAGTTGGACCCCAAAGCATCTTGCTTCCAGCTCTTTGGGAAGCTAAGAAACAACTCGCTCTGCACAGTGCTCTTACAGCCTACCGGGAACATCTCTTCCAAAGGCCTGTGAAACGCAGTTTCTTTGCAGGCCTGACCTGGCTGAAGTAGAACTTCTGCTTTGGGTGTGCTACATTGCCCTAGAGCTGAAAGGCACAACGTGCAGGCTTCCTTTCAAAGGGCGAGTTGGGCCCCAAAGCATCTTGCTTCCAGCTCTTTGGGAAGCTAAGAAACAACTCGCTCTGCACAGCGCTCTTACAGCCTACCGGGAACATCTCTTCCTAAGGCCTGTGAAACGCAGTTTCTTTGCAGGCCTGATCTGGCTGAAGTAGATCTTCAGCTCTGGGTGTGCTACATTGCCCTAGAGCTGAAAGGCACAACGTGCAGGCTTCTTTCCAAAGGGCGAGTTGGGCCCCTCAGCATCTTGCTTCCAGCTCTTTGGGAAGCTAAGAAACAACTTGCTCTGCACAGTGCTCTTACAGCCTACCGGGAACATCTCTTACAAAGGCCTGTGAAACGCAGTTTCTTTGCAGGCCTGATGTGGCGGAAGTAGAACTTCTGCTCTGGGTGTGCTACATTTCCCTAGAGCTCAAAGGCACAACGTGCAGGCGTCTTTCCAAAGCTCGAGTTCGGCCCCAAAGCATCTTGCTTCCATCTCTTTGGGAAGCTAAGAAACAACTCGCTCTGCACAGTGCTCTTACAGCCTAACGGGAACATCTCTTCCAAAGGCCTGTGAAACGCAGTTTTTTTGCAGGCCTGATCTGGCTGAAGTAGAACTTCTGCTCTGGGTGTGCCACATTGCCCTGGAACTGAAAGGCACAACGTGCAGGCTTCTTTCCAAAGGGCGAGTTGGGCCCCAAAGCATCTTGCTTCCAGTTGTTTGGGAATCTAAGAATCAGCTCGCTCTGCACAGTGCTCTTACAGCCTACCGGGAACATCTCTTCCAAAGGCCTGTGAAACGCAGTTTCTTTGCACGCCTGATCTGGCTGAAGTAGAACTTCTGCTCTGGGTGTGCTACAGTGCCCTAGAGCTGAAAGGCACAACGTGCAGGCTTCTTTCCAAAGGGCGAGTTGGGCCCCAAAGCATCTTGCTTCCAGCACTTTGGGAAGCGAAGAAACAACTCGCTCTGCACAGTGCTCTTACAGCCTACTGTGAACATCTCTTCCAAAGGCCTGTGAAACGCAGTTTCTTTGCAGGCCTGATCTGGCTGAAGTAGAACTTCTGCTCTGGGTGTGCTACAGTGCCCTAGATCTGAAAGGCACAACGTGCAGGCTACATTCCAAAGGGCGAGTTGGGCCCGAAAGCATCTTGCTTTCAGCTCTTTGGGAAGCTAAGAAACAGCTCGCTCTGCACAGTGCTCTTACAGCCTACCGGGAACATCTCTTCCAAAGGCCTGTGAAACGCAGTTTCTTTGCAGGCCTGATCTGGCTGAAGTAGAACTTCTGCTCTGGGTGTGCTACAGTGCCCTAGAGCTGAAAGGCACAACGTGCAGGCTTCTTTCCAAAGGGCGAGTTGGGCCCCAAAGCATCTTGCTTCCAGCTCTTTGGGAAGCGAAGAAACAACTCGCTCTGCACAATGCTCTTACAGCCTACCGGGAACATCTCTTCCAAAGGCCTGTGAAACGCAGTTTCTTTGCAGGCCTGATCTGGCTGAAGTAGGACTTCTGCTCTGGGTGTGCTCCATTGCCCTAGAGCTGAAAGGCACAACGTGCAGGCTTCTTTCCAAAGGGCGAGTTGGGCCCCAAAGCATCTTGCTTCCAGCTCTTTGGGAAGCTAAGAAACAACTCGCTCTGCACAGTGCTCTTACAGCCTACCGGGAACATGTCTTCCAAAGGCCTGTGAAACGCAGTTTCTTTGCAGGCCTGGTATGGCTGAAGTAGAACTTCTGCCCTGGGTGTGCTACATTGCCCTAGAGCTGAAAGGCACAACGTGCAGGCTTCTTTCCAAAGGGCGAGTTGGGCCCCTCAGCATCTTGCTTCCAGCTCTTTGGGAAGCTAAGAAACAACTCGCTCTGCACAGTGCTCTTAAAGCCTACCGGGAACATCTCTTCCAAAGGCCTGTGAAACGCAGTTTCTTTGCAGGCCTGATCTGGCTGCAGTAGAACTTCTGCTCTGGGTGTGCTACATTGCCCTAGAGCTGAAAGGCACAACGTGCAGCCTTCTTTCCAAAGGGCGAGTTGGGCCCCAAAGCATCTTGCTTCCAGCTCTTTGGGAAGCTAACAAAAAACTCGCTCTGCACAGTGCTCTTACAGCCTACCGGGAACATCTCTTACAAAGTCCTGTGAAACGCAGTTTGTTTGCAGGCCTGATCTGGCTGAAGTAGAACGTGTGCTCTGGGTGTGCTACATTGCCCTAGAGCTGAAAGGCACAACATGCAGGCTTCTTTCCAAAGGGCGAGTTGGACCCCAAAGCATCTTGCTTCCAGCTCTTTGGGAAGCTAAGAAACAACTCGCTCTGCACAGTGCTCTTACAGCCTACCGGGAACATCTCTTCCAAAGGCCTGTGAAACGCAGTTTCTTTGCAGGCCTGACCTGGCTGAAGTAGAACTTCTGCTTTGGGTGTGCTACATTGCCCTAGAGCTGAAAGGCACAACGTGCAGGCTTCCTTTCAAAGGGCGAGTTGGGCCCCAAAGCATCTTGCTTCCAGCTCTTTGGGAAGCTAAGAAACAACTCGCTCTGCACAGCGCTCTTACAGCCTACCGGGAACATCTCTTCCTAAGGCCTGTGAAACGCAGTTTCTTTGCAGGCCTGATCTGGCTGAAGTAGATCTTCAGCTCTGGGTGTGCTACATTGCCCTAGAGCTGAAAGGCACAACGTGCAGGCTTCTTTCCAAAGGGCGAGTTGGGCCCCTCAGCATCTTGCTTCCAGCTCTTTGGGAAGCTAAGAAACAACTTGCTCTGCACAGTGCTCTTACAGCCTACCGGGAACATCTCTTACAAAGGCCTGTGAAACGCAGTTTCTTTGCAGGCCTGATGTGGCGGAAGTAGAACTTCTGCTCTGGGTGTGCTACATTTCCCTAGAGCTCAAAGGCACAACGTGCAGGCGTCTTTCCAAAGCTCGAGTTCGGCCCCAAAGCATCTTGCTTCCATCTCTTTGGGAAGCTAAGAAACAACTCGCTCTGCACAGTGCTCTTACAGCCTAACGGGAACATCTCTTCCAAAGGCCTGTGAAACGCAGTTTTTTTGCAGGCCTGATCTGGCTGAAGTAGAACTTCTGCTCTGGGTGTGCCACATTGCCCTGGAACTGAAAGGCACAACGTGCAGGCTTCTTTCCAAAGGGCGAGTTGGGCCCCAAAGCATCTTGCTTCCAGTTGTTTGGGAATCTAAGAATCAGCTCGCTCTGCACAGTGCTCTTACAGCCTACCGGGAACATCTCTTCCAAAGGCCTGTGAAACGCAGTTTCTTTGCAGGCCTGACCTGGCTGAAGTAGAACTTCTGCTTTGGGTGTGCTACATTGCCCTAGAGCTGAAAGGCACAACGTGCAGGCTTCCTTCCAAAGGGCGAGTTGGGCCCCAAAGCATCTTGCTTCCAGCTCTTTGGGAAGCTAAGAAACAACTCGCTCTGCACAGCGCTCTTACAGCCTACCGGGAACATCTCTTCCTAAGGCCTGTGAAACGCAGTTTCTTTGCAGGCCTGATCTGGCTGAAGTAGATCTTCAGCTCTGGGTGTGCTACATTGCCCTAGAGCTGAAAGGCACAACGTGCAGGCTTCTTTCCAAAGGGCGAGTTGGGCCCCTCAGCATCTTGCTTCCAGCTCTTTGGGAAGCTAAGAAACAACTTGCTCTGCACAGTGCTCTTACAGCCTACCGGGAACATCTCTTACAAAGGCCTGTGAAACGCAGTTTCTTTGCAGGCCTGATGTGGCGGAAGTAGAACTTCTGCTCTGGGTGTGCTACATTTCCCTAGAGCTCAAAGGCACAACGTGCAGGCGTCTTTCCAAAGCTCGAGTTCGGCCCCAAAGCATCTTGCTTCCATCTCTTTGGGAAGCTAAGAAACAACTCGCTCTGCACAGTGCTCTTACAGCCTAACGGGAACATCTCTTCCAAAGGCCTGTGAAACGCAGTTTTTTTGCAGGCCTGATCTGGCTGAAGTAGAACTTCTGCTCTGGGTGTGCCACATTGCCCTGGAACTGAAAGGCACAACGTGCAGGCTTCTTTCCAAAGGGCGAGTTGGGCCCCAAAGCATCTTGCTTCCAGTTGTTTGGGAATCTAAGAATCAGCTCGCTCTGCACAGTGCTCTTACAGCCTACCGGGAACATCTCTTCCAAAGGCCTGTGAAACGCAGTTTCTTTGCACGCCTGATCTGGCTGAAGTAGAACTTCTGCTCTGGGTGTGCTACAGTGCCCTGTAGCTGAGAGGCACAACGTGCAGGCTTCTTTCCAAAGGGCGAGTTGGGCCCCAAAGCATCTTGCTTCCAGCTCTTTGGGAAGCTAAGAAACAACCCGCTCTGCACAGTGCTCCTACAGCCTACCGGGAACATCTCTTCCAAAGGCCTGTGAAACGCAGTTTCTTTGCAGGCCTGATCTGGCTGAAGTAGAACTTCTGCTCTGGGTGTGCTACATTGCCCTAGAGCTGAAGGGCACAACGTGCAGGCTTCTTTCCAAAGGGCGAGTTGGGCCCCAAAGCATCTTGCTTCCAGCTCTTTGGGAAGCTAAGAAACAACTCGCTCTGCACAGTGCTCTTGCAGCCTACCGGGAACATCTCTTACAAAGGCCTGTGAAACGCAGTTTCTTTGCAGGCCTGATCTGGCTGAAGTAGAACTTCTGCTCTGGGTGTGCTACATTGCCCTAGAGCAGAAAGGCACAACGTGCAGGCTTCTTTCCAAAGGGCGAGTTGGGCCCCAAAGCATCTTGCTTCCAGCTCTTTGGGAGGCGAAGAAAAAACTCGCTCTGCACAGTGCTCTTAAAGCCTACAGAGAACATGTCTTCCTAAGGCCAGCGAAACGCAGTTTCTTTGCAGGCCAAATCTGGCTGAAGTAGAACTTCAGCTCTGGGTGTGCTACATTGCCCTAGAGCTGAAAGGCACAACGTGCAGGCTTCTTTCCAAAGGGCGAGTTGGGCCCCAAAGCATGTTGCTTCCAGCTCTTTGGGAAGCGAAGAAACAACTCGCTCTGCACAGTGCTCTTGCAGCCTACAGTGAACATCTCTTACAAAGGCCTGTGAAACGCAGTTTCTTTGCAGGCTTGTTCTGGCTGAAGTAGATCTTCTGCTCTGGGTCTGGTACATTGCCCTAGAGCTGAAAGGCACAACGTGCAGGCTTCTTTCCAAAGGGCGAGTAGGGCCCCAAAGCATCTTGCTTCCAGCTCTTTGGGAAGCTAAGAAACAACTCGCTCTGCACGGTGCTCTTACAGCCTACCGGGAACATCTCTTACAAAGGCCTGTGCAACGCAGTTTCTTTGCAGGCCTGGCCTGGCTGAAGTAGAACTTCTGCTCTGGGTGTGCTACATTGCCCTAGAGCTGAAAGGCACAAGGTGCAGGCTTCTTTCCAAAGGGCGAGTTGGGCCCCAAAGCATCTTGCTTCCAGCTCTTTGGGAAGCTAAGAAACAACTCGCTCTGCACAGTGGTCTTACAGCCTACCGGGATCATCTCTTCCAAATGCCTGTGAAATGCAGTTTCTTTGCAGGCCTGATCTGGCTGAAGTAGAACTTCTGCTCTGGGTGTGCCACATTGCCCTGGAGCTGAAAGGCACAACGTGCAGGCTTCTTTCCAAAGGGCGAGTTGGGCCAAAAAGCATCTTGCTTCCAGCTGTTTGGGAAGCTAAGAATCAGCTCGCTCTGCACAGTGCTCTTACAGCCTACCGGGAACATCTCTTCGAAAGGCGTGTGAAACGCACTTTCTTTGCAGGCCTGATCTGGCTGAAGTAGAACTTCTGCTCTGGGTGTGCTACAGTGCCCTAGAGCTGAAAGGCACAATGTGCAGGCTTCTTTCCAAAGGGCGAGTTGGGCCCCTCAGCATCTTGCTTCCAGCTCTTTGGGAAGCTAAGAAACAACTCGCTCTGCACAGTGCTCTTACAGCCTACCGGGAACATCTCTTCCAAAGGCCTGTGAAACGCAGTTTCTTTGCAGGCCTGATCTGGCTGAAGTAGAACTTCTGCTCTGGGTGTGCTACAGTGCCCTAGAGCTGAAAGGCACAACGTGCAGGCTTCTTTCCAAAGGGCGAGTTGGGCCCCAAAGCATCTTGCTTCCTGCTCTTTGGGAAGCTAAGAAACAACTCGCTCTGCACAGTGCTCTTACAGCCTACCGGGAACATCACTTACAAAGGCCTGTGAAACGCAGTTTCTTTGCAGGCCTGATCTGTCTGAAGTAGAACTTCTGCACTGGGTGTGCTACAGTGCCGTAGAGCTGAAAGGCACAACGTGCAGGCTTCTTTCCAAAGGGCGAGTTGGGCCCCAAAGCATCTTGCTTCCACCTCTTTGGGAAGCTAAGAAACAAATCGCTCTGCACAGTGCTCTTACAGCGTACCAGGAATATCTCTTACAAAGGTCTGTGAAACGCAGTTTCTTTGCAGGCCTGATTTGGCTGAAGTACAACTTCTGCTCTGAGTGTGCTACAGTGCCCTGGAGCTGACAGGCACAACGTGCAGGCTTCTTTCCAAAGGGCGAGTTGGGCCCCAAAGCATCTTGCTTCCAGCTCTTTGGGAAGCTAAGAAACAACTCGCTCTGCACAGTGCTCTTACAGCCTACCGGGAACATCTCTTCCAAAGGCCTGTGAAACGCAGTTTCTTTGCAGGCCTGATCTGGCTGAAGTAGAACTTCTGCTCTGGGTGTGCTACATTGCCCTAGAGCTGAAAGGCACAACGTGCAGGCTTCTTTCCAAAGGGCGAGTTGGGCCCCAAAGCATCTTGCTTCCAGCTCTTTGGGAAGCTAAGAAACAACTCGCTCTGCACAGTGCTCTTACAGCCTACCGGTAACATCTCTTACATAGGCCTGTGAAACGCAGTTTGTTTGCAGGGCTGACATGGCTGAAGTAGAACTTCTGCTCTGGGTCTGCTCCATTGCCCTAGAGCTGAAAGGCACAACGTGCAGCCTTCTTTACAAAGGGCGAGTTGGGCCCCAAGCATCTTGCTTCCAGCTCTTTCGGAAGCTAAGAAATAACTCGCTCTGCACAGTGCTCTTAAAACCTACCGGGAACATCTGTTACAAAGGCCTGTGAAATGCAGTTTCTTTGCAGGCCTGATCTGGCTGAAGTAGAACTTCTGCTCTGCGTGTGCTACATTGCCCTAGAGCTCAAAGGCACAACGTGCAGCCTTATTTCCCTAGGGTGAGTTGGGCCCCAAAGCATCTTGCTTCCAGCTCTTTGGGAAGCTAAGAAACAACTCGCTCTGCACAGTGCTCTTACAGCCTACCGGGAACATCTCTTATAAAGGTCTGTGAAACGCAGTTTCTTTGCAGGCCTGATCTGGCTGAAGTAGAACTTCTGCTCTGGGTGTGCTACTGTGCCCTAGAGCTGAAATGCACAACGTGCAGCCTTCTTTCCAAAGGGCGAGTTGGGCCCCAAAGCATCTTGCTTCCAGCTCTTTGGGAAGCTAAGAAACAACTCGCTCTGCACAGTGCTCTTACAGCCTACTGTTAACATCTCATAAAAAGGGCTGTGAAACGCAGTTTCTTTTCAGCCCTGATCTGTCTGAAGTAGAACTTCTGCTCTGGGTGTGCTACAGTGCCCTAGAGCTGAAAGGCACAACGTGCAGGCTCCTTTCCAAAGGGCGAGTTGGGCCCCAAAGCATCTTGCTTCCAGCTCTTTGGGAAGCTAAGAAACAACTCGCTCTGCACAGTGCTCTTACAGCCTACCGGGAACATCTTTTCCAAAGGCCTGTGAAACGCACTTTCTTTGCAGGCCTGATCTGGCTGAAGTAGAACTTCTACTCTGGGTGTGCTACATTGGCCTAGAGCTGAAAGGCACAACGTGCAGTCTTCTTTCCAAAGTGCGAGTTGGACCCCAAAGCATCTTGCTTCCAGCTCTTTGGGAAGCTAAGAAACAACTCGCTCTGCACAGTGCTCCTACAGCCTACCGGGAACATCTCCTCCAAAGGCCTGTGACACGCAGTTTCTTGGCAAGCCTGATCTGGCTGAAGTAGAACTTGTGCTCTGACTGTGCTACATAGCCCTGGAGCTGAAAGGCACAACGTGCAGGCTTCTTTCCAAAGGGCGAGTTGGGGCCGCAAAGCATCTTGCTTCCAGCTCTTTGGGAAGCTAAGAAACAACTCGCTCTGCACAGCGCTCATTCAGCCTACCGGGAACATCTCTTCCAAAGGCCTGTGAAACGCACTTTCTTTGCAGGCCTGATCTGGCTGAAGTAGAACTTCTGCTCTGATTGTGCTACAGTGCCCAAGAGCTGAAAGGCACTACGTGCATTCTTCTTTCCAAAGGGCGAGTTGGGACCCAAAGCATTTGCTTCCAGCTCTTTGGGAAGCTAAGAAACAACTCGCTCTGCACAGTGCTCTTGCAGCCTACAGGGAACATCTCTTACAAAGGCCTGTGAAACGCATTTTCTTTGCAGGCCTGATCTGGCTGAAGTAGATCTTCTGCTCTAGGTCTGCTACATTGCCCTAGAGCTGAAAGGCACAACATGCAGGCTTCTTTCCAAAGGGCGGGATGGGCCCCAAAGCATCTTGCTTCCAGCTCTTTGGGAAGCTAAGAAACAACTCGCTCTGCACAGTGCTCTTACAGCCTACCGGGAACATGTCTTACAAAGGCCTGTGAAACGCAGTTTCTTTGCAGGCCTTATGTGGCGGAAGTAGAACTTCTGCTCTGGGTGTTCTACATTGCCATAGATCTCAAAGGCAAAACGTGCAGGCTTCTTTCCAAAGGACGAGTTGGGCCCCAAAGCATCTTGCTTCCAGCTCTTTGGGAAGCTAAGAAACAACTCGCTCTGCACAGTGCTCCTACAGCCTACCGGGAACATCTCTTCCAAAGGCCTGTGAAACGCAGTTTCTTTGCAGGCCTGATCTGGCTGAAGTAGAACTTGTGCTCTGAGTGTGCTACATTGCCCTGGAGTTGAAAGGCACAACGTGCAGGCTTCTTTCCAAAGGGCGAGTTGGGGCCGCAAAGCATCTTGCTTCGAGCTCTTTCGGAAGCTAAGAAACAACTCGCTCTGCACAGTGCTCTTTCAGCCTACCGGGAACATCTCTTCCAAAGGCCTGTGAAACGCAGTTTCTTTTCAGGCCTGATCTGGCTGAAGTACAACTTCTGCTCTGAGTGTGCTACAGTGCCCTGGAGCTGACAGGCACAACGTGCAGGCTTCTTTCCAAAGGGCGAGTTGGGCCCCTCAGCATCTTGCTTCCAGCTCTTTGGGAAGCTAAGAAACAACTCGCTCTGCACAGTGCTCTTGCAGCCTACCGGGAACATCTCTTCCAAAGGCCTGTGAAACGCAGTTTCTTTGCTGGCCTGATCTGGCTGAAGTAGAACTTCTGCTCCTGGTGTGCTACATTGCCCTCGAGCTGAAAGGCGCAACGTGCAGCCTTATTTCCCTAGGGTGAGTTGGGCCCCAAAGCATCTTGCTTCCAGCTCTTTGGGAAGCTAAGAAACAACTCGCTCTGCACAGTGCTCTTGCAGCCTACAGGGAACATCTATTACAAAGGCCTGTGGAACGCAGTTTCTTTGCAGGCCTGATCCGGCTGAAGTAGATCTTCTGCTCTGGGTCTGCTACATTGCCCTAGAGCTGAAAGGCACAACATGCAGGCTTCTTTCCAAAGGGCGAGTTGGGCCCCAAAGCATCTTGCTTCCAGCTCTTTGGGAAGCTAAGAAACAACTCGCTCTGCACAGTGCTCTTACAGCCTACCGGGAACATGTCTTACAAAGGCCTGTGAAACGCAGTTTCTTTGCAGGCCTTATGTGGCGGAAGTAGAACTTCTGCTCTGGGTGTGCTACATTGCCATAGAGCTCAAAGGCACAACGTGCAGGCTTCTTTCCAAAGGGCGAGTTGGGCCCCAAAGCATCTTGCTTCCAGCTCTTTGGGAAGCTAAGAAACAACTCGCTCTGCACAGTGCTCCTACAGCCTACCGGGAACATCTCTTCCAAAGGCCTGTGAAACGCAGTTTCTTTGCAGGCCTGATCTGGCTGAAGTAGAACTTGTCCTCTGAGTGTGCTACATTGCCCTGGAGTTGAATGGCACAACGTGCAGGCTTCTTTCCAAAGGGTGAGTTGGGGCCGCAAAGCATCTTGCTTCCAGCTCTTTCGGAAGCTAAGAAACAATTCGCTCTGCACAGTGCTCTTTCAGCCTACCGGGAACATCTCTCCCAAAGGCCTGTGAAACGCAGTTTCTTTGCTGGCCTGATCTGGCTGAAGTAGAACTTCTGCTCTCGGTGTGCTACAGTGCCCTAGAGCTGAAAGGCATAACGTGCAGGCTTCTTTCCAAAGGGCGAGTTGGGCCCCAAAGCATCATGCTTCCAGCTCTTTGGGAAGCTAAGAAACAACTCGCTCTGCACAGTGCTCTTACAGCCTACCGGGAACATCTCTTAAAAAGGCCTGTGAAACGCAGTTTCCTTGCAGGCCTGATCTGGCTGAAGTACAACTTCTGCTCTGAGTGTGCTACAGTGCCCTGGAGCTGACAGGCACAACGTGCAGGCTTCTTTCCAAAGGGCGAGTTGGGCCCCACAGCATCTTGCTTCCAGCTCTTTGGGAAGCTAAGAAACAACTCGCTCTGCACAGTGCTCTTACAGACTACCGGGAACATCTCTTCCAAAGGCCTGTGAAACGCAGTTTCTTTGCAGGCCTGATCTGGCTGAAGTAGAACTTCTGCTCTGGGTGTGCTATAGTGCCCTAGAGCTGAAAGGCACAACGTGCAGGCTTCTTTCCAAAGGGCGAGTTGGGCCCCAAAGTATCTTGCTTCCAGCTCTTTGGGAAGCTAAGAAACAACTCGCTCTGCACAGTGCTCTTACAGCCTACCGGGAACATCTCTTCCAAAGGCCTGTGAAACGCAGTTTCTTTGCAGGCCTGATCTGGCTGAAGTAGAACTTCTACTCTGGGTGTGCTACATTGGCCTAGAGCTGAAAGGCACAACGTGCAGTCTTCTTTCCAAAGGGCGAGTTGGGCCCCAAAGCATCTTGCTTCCAGCTCTTTGGGAAGCTAAGAAACAACTCGCTCTGCACAGTGCTCCTACAGCCTACCGGGAACATCTCCTCCAAAGGCCTGTGACACGCAGTTTCTTTGCAGGCCTGATCTGGCTGAAGTAGAACTTGTGCTCTGAGTGTGCTACATTGCCCTGGAGCTGAAAGGCACAACGTGCAGGCTTCTTTCCAAAGGACGAGTTGGGGCCGCAAAGCATCTTGCTTCCAGCTCTTTGGGAAGCTAAGAAACAACTCGCTCTGCACAGTGCTCTTTCAGCCTACCAGGAACATCTCTTCCAAAGGCCTGTGAAACGCACTTTCTTTGCAGGCCTGATCTGGCTGAAGTAGAACTTCTGCTCTGATTGTGCTACAGTGCCCTAGAGCTGAAAGGCACTACATGCAGGCTTCTTTCCAAAGGGCGGGTTGGGCCCCAAATCATCTTGCTTCCAGCTCTTTGGGAAGCTAAGAAACAACTCGCTCTGCACAGTGCTCTTACAGCCTACCGGGAACATCTCTTATAAAGGTCTGTGAAACGCAGTTTCTTTGCAGGCCTGATGTGGCGGAAGTAGAACTTCTGCACTGGGTGTGCTACATTGCCCTAGAGCTCAAAGGCACAACGTGCAGGCTTCTTTCCAAAGGGCGAGTTCGGCCCCAAAGCATCTTGCTATCAGCTCTTTGGCAAGCGAAGAAACAACTCGCTCTGCACAGTGCTCTTACAGCCGACCGGGAACATATCTTCCAAAGGCCTGTGAAACGCAGTTTCTTTGCAGGCCTGAGCTGGCTGAAGTAGAACTTCTGCTCTGGGTGTGCTACATTGCCCTAGAGCTGAAGGGCACAACGTGCAGGCTTCTTTCCAAAGGGCGAGTTGGGCCCCAAAGCATCTTGCTTCCAGCTCTTTGTTAAGCTAAGAAACAACTCTCTCTGCACAGTGCTCTTACAGCCTACCGGGAACATCTCTTCCAAAGGCCTGTGAAACGCAGTTTCTTTGCAGGCCAAATCTGGATGAAGTAGAACTTCAGCTCTGGGTGTGCTACATGCCCTAGAGCTGAAAGGCACAACGTGGAGGCTTCTTTCCAAAGGGCGAGTTGGGCCCCAAAGCATCTTGCTTCCAGCTCTTTGGGAAGCGAAGAAAAAACTCGCTCTGCACAGTGCTCTTACAGCCTACCGGGAACATCTCTTACAAAGGCCTGTGAAACGCACTTTCTTTGCAGGCCTTATCTGGCTGCAGTAGAACTTCTGCTATGGGTGTGCTACATTGCCCTAGAGCTGAAAGGCACAACGTGCAGGCTTCTTTCCAAAGGGCGAGTTGGGCCCCAAAGCATCTTGCTTCCAGCTCTTTGGGAAGCTAACAAAAAACTCGCTCTGCACAGTTCTCTTGCAGCCTACCGGGAACATCTCTTCCAAAGGCCTGTGAAACGCAGTTTCTTTGCAGGCCTGATCTGGCTGAAGTACAACTTCTGCCGTGGGTGTGCTACAGTGCCCTAGAGCTGAAGGGCACAACGTGCAGGCTTCTTTCCAAAGGGGGAGTTGGGCACCAAAGCATCTTGCTTCCAGCACTTTGGGAAGCTAAGAAACAACTCGCTCTGCACAGTGCTCTTGCAGCCTACAGGGAACATCTCTTACAAAGGCCTGTGAAACGCATTTTCTTTGCAGGCCTGATCTGGCTGAAGTAGATCTTCTGCTCTAGGTCTGCTACATTGCCCTAGAGCTGAAAGGCACAACATGCAGGCTTCTTTCCAAAGGGCGGGATGGGCCCCAAAGCATCTTGCTTCCAGCTCTTTGGGAAGCTAAGAAACAACTCGCTCTGCACAGTGCTCTTACAGCCTACCGGGAACATGTCTTACAAAGGCCTGTGAAACGCAGTTTCTTTGCAGGCCTTATGTGGCGGAAGTAGAACTTCTGCTCTGGGTGTTCTACATTGCCATAGATCTCAAAGGCAAAACGTGCAGGCTTCTTTCCAAAGGACGAGTTGGGCCCCAAAGCATCTTGCTTCCAGCTCTTTGGGAAGCTAAGAAACAACTCGCTCTGCACAGTGCTCCTACAGCCTACCGGGAACATCTCTTCCAAAGGCCTGTGAAACGCAGTTTCTTTGCAGGCCTGATCTGGCTGAAGTAGAACTTGTGCTCTGAGTGTGCTACATTGCCCTGGAGTTGAAAGGCACAACGTGCAGGCTTCTTTCCAAAGGGCGAGTTGGGGCCGCAAAGCATCTTGCTTCGAGCTCTTTCGGAAGCTAAGAAACAACTCGCTCTGCACAGTGCTCTTTCAGCCTACCGGGAACATCTCTTCCAAAGGCCTGTGAAACGCAGTTTCTTTTCAGGCCTGATCTGGCTGAAGTACAACTTCTGCTCTGAGTGTGCTACAGTGCCCTGGAGCTGACAGGCACAACGTGCAGGCTTCTTTCCAAAGGGCGAGTTGGGCCCCTCAGCATCTTGCTTCCAGCTCTTTGGGAAGCTAAGAAACAACTCGCTCTGCACAGTGCTCTTGCAGCCTACCGGGAACATCTCTTCCAAAGGCCTGTGAAACGCAGTTTCTTTGCTGGCCTGATCTGGCTGAAGTAGAACTTCTGCTCCTGGTGTGCTACATTGCCCTCGAGCTGAAAGGCGCAACGTGCAGCCTTATTTCCCTAGGGTGAGTTGGGCCCCAAAGCATCTTGCTTCCAGCTCTTTGGGAAGCTAAGAAACAACTCGCTCTGCACAGTGCTCTTGCAGCCTACAGGGAACATCTATTACAAAGGCCTGTGAAACGCAGTTTCTTTGCAGGCCTGATCCGGCTGAAGTAGATCTTCTGCTCTGGGTCTGCTACATTGCCCTAGAGCTGAAAGGCACAACATGCAGGCTTCTTTCCAAAGGGCGAGTTGGGCCCCAAAGCATCTTGCTTCCAGCTCTTTGGGAAGCTAAGAAACAACTCGCTCTGCACAGTGCTCTTACAGCCTACCGGGAACATGTCTTACAAAGGCCTGTGAAACGCAGTTTCTTTGCAGGCCTTATGTGGCGGAAGTAGAACTTCTGCTCTGGGTGTGCTACATTGCCATAGAGCTCAAAGGCACAACGTGCAGGCTTCTTTCCAAAGGGCGAGTTGGGCCCCAAAGCATCTTGCTTCCAGCTCTTTGGGAAGCTAAGAAACAACTCGCTCTGCACAGTGCTCCTACAGCCTACCGGGAACATCTCTTCCAAAGGCCTGTGAAACGCAGTTTCTTTGCAGGCCTGATCTGGCTGAAGTAGAACTTGTCCTCTGAGTGTGCTACATTGCCCTGGAGTTGAATGGCACAACGTGCAGGCTTCTTTCCAAAGGGTGAGTTGGGGCCGCAAAGCATCTTGCTTCCAGCTCTTTCGGAAGCTAAGAAACAATTCGCTCTGCACAGTGCTCTTTCAGCCTACCGGGAACATCTCTCCCAAAGGCCTGTGAAACGCAGTTTCTTTGCTGGCCTGATCTGGCTGAAGTAGAACTTCTGCTCTCGGTGTGCTACAGTGCCCTAGAGCTGAAAGGCATAACGTGCAGGCTTCTTTCCAAAGGGCGAGTTGGGCCCCAAAGCATCATGCTTCCAGCTCTTTGGGAAGCTAAGAAACAACTCGCTCTGCACAGTGCTCTTACAGCCTACCGGGAACATCTCTTAAAAAGGCCTGTGAAACGCAGTTTCCTTGCAGGCCTGATCTGGCTGAAGTACAACTTCTGCTCTGAGTGTGCTACAGTGCCCTGGAGCTGACAGGCACAACGTGCAGGCTTCTTTCCAAAGGGCGAGTTGGGCCCCACAGCATCTTGCTTCCAGCTCTTTGGGAAGCTAAGAAACAACTCGCTCTGCACAGTGCTCTTACAGACTACCGGGAACATCTCTTCCAAAGGCCTGTGAAACGCAGTTTCTTTGCAGGCCTGATCTGGCTGAAGTAGAACTTCTGCTCTGGGTGTGCTATAGTGCCCTAGAGCTGAAAGGCACAACGTGCAGGCTTCTTTCCAAAGGGCGAGTTGGGCCCCAAAGTATCTTGCTTCCAGCTCTTTGGGAAGCTAAGAAACAACTCGCTCTGCACAGTGCTCTTACAGCCTACCGGGAACATCTCTTCCAAAGGCCTGTGAAACGCAGTTTCTTTGCAGGCCTGATCTGGCTGAAGTAGAACTTCTACTCTGGGTGTGCTACATTGGCCTAGAGCTGAAAGGCACAACGTGCAGTCTTCTTTCCAAAGGGCGAGTTGGGCCCCAAAGCATCTTGCTTCCAGCTCTTTGGGAAGCTAAGAAACAACTCGCTCTGCACAGTGCTCCTACAGCCTACCGGGAACATCTCCTCCAAAGGCCTGTGACACGCAGTTTCTTTGCAGGCCTGATCTGGCTGAAGTAGAACTTGTGCTCTGAGTGTGCTACATTGCCCTGGAGCTGAAAGGCACAACGTGCAGGCTTCTTTCCAAAGGACGAGTTGGGGCCGCAAAGCATCTTGCTTCCAGCTCTTTGGGAAGCTAAGAAACAACTCGCTCTGCACAGTGCTCTTTCAGCCTACCAGGAACATCTCTTCCAAAGGCCTGTGAAACGCACTTTCTTTGCAGGCCTGATCTGGCTGAAGTAGAACTTCTGCTCTGATTGTGCTACAGTGCCCTAGAGCTGAAAGGCACAACATGCAGGCTTCTTTCCAAAGGGCGGGTTGGGCCCCAAATCATCTTGCTTCCAGCTCTTTGGGAAGCTAAGAAACAACTCGCTCTGCACAGTGCTCTTACAGCCTACCGGGAACATCTCTTATAAAGGTCTGTGAAACGCAGTTTCTTTGCAGGCCTGATGTGGCGGAAGTAGAACTTCTGCACTGGGTGTGCTACATTGCCCTAGAGCTCAAAGGCACAACGTGCAGGCTTCTTTCCAAAGGGCGAGTTCGGCCCCAAAGCATCTTGCTATCAGCTCTTTGGCAAGCGAAGAAACAACTCGCTCTGCACAGTGCTCTTACAGCCGACCGGGAACATATCTTCCAAAGGCCTGTGAAACGCAGTTTCTTTGCAGGCCTGAGCTGGCTGAAGTAGAACTTCTGCTCTGGGTGTGCTACATTGCCCTAGAGCTGAAGGGCACAACGTGCAGGCTTCTTTCCAAAGGGCGAGTTGGGCCCCAAAGCATCTTGCTTCCAGCTCTTTGTTAAGCTAAGAAACAACTCTCTCTGCACAGTGCTCTTACAGCCTACCGGGAACATCTCTTCCAAAGGCCTGTGAAACGCAGTTTCTTTGCAGGCCAAATCTGGATGAAGTAGAACTTCAGCTCTGGGTGTGCTACATGCCCTAGAGCTGAAAGGCACAACGTGGAGGCTTCTTTCCAAAGGGCGAGTTGGGCCCCAAAGCATCTTGCTTCCAGCTCTTTGGGAAGCGAAGAAAAAACTCGCTCTGCACAGTGCTCTTACAGCCTACCGGGAACATCTCTTACAAAGGCCTGTGAAACGCACTTTCTTTGCAGGCCTTATCTGGCTGCAGTAGAACTTCTGCTATGGGTGTGCTACATTGCCCTAGAGCTGAAAGGCACAACGTGCAGGCTTCTTTCCAAAGGGCGAGTTGGGCCCCAAAGCATCTTGCTTCCAGCTCTTTGGGAAGCTAACAAAAAACTCGCTCTGCACAGTTCTCTTGCAGCCTACCGGGAACATCTCTTCCAAAGGCCTGTGAAACGCAGTTTCTTTGCAGGCCTGATCTGGCTGAAGTACAACTTCTGCCGTGGGTGTGCTACAGTGCCCTAGAGCTGAAGGGCACAACGTGCAGGCTTCTTTCCAAAGGGGGAGTTGGGCACCAAAGCATCTTGCTTCCAGCACTTTGGGAAGCGAAGAAACAACTCTCTCTGCACAGTGCTCTTACAGCCTACCGGGAACATCTCTTATAAAGGTCTGTGAAACCAGTTTCTTTGCAGGCCTGATGTGGCGGAAGTAGAACTTCTGCTCCTGGTGTGCTACATTGCCCTAGAGCTGAAAGGCACAACGTGCAGGCTTCTTTCCCCAGGGTGAGTTGGGCCCCAAAGCATCTTGCTTCCAGCCGTTGGGAAGCTAAGAAACAACTCGCTCTGCACAGTGCTCCTACAGCCTACCGGGAACATCTCCTCCAAAGGACTGTGACACGCAGTTTCTCGGCAGGCCTGATCTGGCTGATGTAGAACTTGTGCTCTGAGTGTGCTACATTGCCCTGGAGCTGAAAGGCACAACGTGCAGTCTTCTTTCCAAAGGGCAAGTTGGGGCCGCAAAGCATCTTGCTTCCAGCTCTTTGGGAAGCTAAGAAACAACTCGCTCTGCACAGTGCTCTTTCAGCCTACCGGGAACATCTCTTCCAAAGGCCTGTGAAACGCAGTTTCTTTGCAGGCCTGATCTGGCTGAAGTAGAACTTCTGCTCTGATTGTGCTACAGTGCCCTAGAGCTGAAAGGCACAACGTGCAGGCTTCTTTCCAAAGGGCGAGTTGGGCCCCAAAGCATCTTGCTTCCAGCTCTTTGGGAAGCTAAGAAACAACTCGCTCTGCACAGTGCTCTTACAGCCTACCGGGAACATCTCTTACAAAGGCCTGTGAAACGCAGTTTCTTTGCAGGCCTGATCTGGCTGAAGTACAACTTCTGCTCTGAGTGTGCTACAGTGCCCTGGAGCTGACAGGCACAACGTGCAGGCTTCTTTCCAAAGTGCGAGTTGTGCCCCACAGCATCTTGCTTCCAGCTCTTTGGGAAGCTAAGAAACAACTCGCTCTGCACAGTGCTCTTGCAGCCTACAGGGAACATCTCTTACAAAGGCCTGTGAAACGCAGTTTCTTTGCAGGCCTGATCTGGCTGAAGTAGATCTTCTGCTCTAGGTTTGCTACATTGCCCTAGAGCTGAAAGGCACAACATGCAGGCTTCTTTCCAAAGGGCGGGATGGGCCCCAAAGCATCTTGCTTCCAGCTCTTTGGGAAGCTAAGAAACAACTCGCTCTGCACAGTGCTTTTACAGCCTACCGGGAACATGTCTTACAAAGGCCTGTGAAACGCAGTTTCTTTGCAGGCCTTATGTGGCGGAAGTAGAACTTCTGCTCTGGGTGTTCTACATTGCCATAGATCTCAAAGGCACAACGTGCAGGCTTCTTTCCAAAGGACGAGTTGGGCCCCAAAGCATCTTGCTTCCAGCTCTTTGGGAAGCTAAGAAACAACTCGCTCTGCACAGTGCTCCTACAGCCTACCGGGAACATCTCTTCCAAAGGCCTGTGAAACGCAGTTTCTTTGCAGGCCTGATCTGGCTGAAGTAGAACTTGTGCTCTGAGTGTGCTACATTGCCCAAGAGCTGAAAGGCACAACGTGCAGGCTTCTTTCCAAAGGGCCAGTTGTGCCCCTCAGCATCTTGCTTCCAGCTCTTTGGGAAGCTAAGAAACAACTCGCTCTGCACAGTGCTCTTAAAGCCTACCGGGAACATCTCTTCCAAAGGCCTGTGAAACGCAGTTTCTTTGCAGGCCTGATCTGGCTACAGTAGAACTTCTGCTCTGGTTGTGCTACATTGCCCTAGAGCTGAAAGGCACAACGTGCAGCCTTCTTTACAAAGGGCGAGTTGGGCCCCAAAGCATCTTGCTTCCAGCTCTTTGGGAAGCTAACAAAATCTCGCTCTGCACAGTGCTCTTACGGCCTACTGGGAACATCTCTTACAACGTCCTGTGAAACGCAGTTTCTTTGCAGGCCTGATCTGGCTGAAGTAGAACGTGTGCTCTGGGTGTGCTACATTGCCCTAGAGCTGAAAGGCTCAACATGCAGGCTTCTTTCCAAAGGGCGAGTTGGGCCCCACAGCATCTTGCTTCCAGCTCTTTGGGAAGCTAAGAAACAACTCGCTCTGCACAGTGCTCTTAAAGCCTACCGGGAACATCTCTTCCAAAGGCCTGTGAAACGCAGTTTCTTTGCAGGCCTGATCTGGCTGAAGTAGAACTTGTGCTCTGAGTGTGCTACATTGCCCTGGAGCTGAAAGGCACAACGTGCAGGCTTCTTTCCAAAGAGCGAGTTGGGGCCGCAAAGCATCTTGCTTCCAGCTCTTTCGGAAGCTAAGAAACAACTCGCTCTGCACAGTGCTCTTTCAGCCTACCGGGAACATGTCTTACAAAGGCCTGTGAAACGCAGTTTCCTTGCAGGCCTGATCTGGCTGAAGTACAACTTCTGCTCTGAGTGTGCTACAGTGCCCTGAAGCTGACAGGCACAACGTGCAGGCTTCTTTCCAAAGGGCGAGTTGGGCCCCACAGCATCTTGCTTCCAGCTCTTTGGGAAGCGAAGAAACAACTACCTCTGCACAATGCTCTTACAGCCTACCGTGAACATCTCTTCCAAAGGCCTGTGAAACGCAGTTTCTTTGCAGGCCTGATCTGGCTGAAGTAGAACGTGTGCTCTGGGTGTGCTACATTGCCCTAGAGCTGAAAGGCACAACATGCAGGCTTCTATCCAAAGGGCGAGTCGGGCCCCAAAGCATCTTGCTTCCAGCTCTTTGGGAAGCTAAGAAACAACTCGCTCTGCACAGTGCTCTAACAGCCTACCAGGAACATGTCTTCCACAGGCCTGTGAAACGCAGTTTCTTTGCAGGCCTGGTATGGCTGAAGTAGAACTTCTGCCCTGGGTGTGCTACATTGCCCTAGAGCTGAAAGGCACAACGTGCAGGCTTCTTTCCAAAGGGCGAGTTGGGCCCCTCAGCATCTTGCTTCCAGCTCTTTGGGAAGCGAAGAAACAACTCGCTCTGCACAGTGCTCTTTCAGCCTACCGGGAACATCTCTTATAAAGGTCTGTGAAACGCAGTTTCTTTGCAGGCCTGATGTGGCGGAAGTAGAACTTCTGCTCCTGGTGTGCTACATTGCCCTAGAGCTGAAAGCCACAACGTGCAGGCTTCTTTCCCCAGGGTGAGTTGGGCCCCAAAGCATCTTGCTTCCAGCCGTTGGGAAGCTAAGAAACAACTCGCTCTGCACAGTGCTCCTACAGCCTACCGGGAACATCTCCTCCAAAGGCCTGTGACACGCAGTTTCTCGGCAGGCCTGATCTGGCTGATGTAGAACTTGTGCTCTGAGTGTGCTACATTGCCCTGGAGCTGAAAGGCACAACGTGCAGGCTTCTTTCCAAAGGGCGAGTTGGGGCCGCAAAGCATCTTGCTTCCAACTCTTTGGGAAGCTAAGAAACAACTCGCTCTGCACAGTGCTCTTTCAGCCTACCGGGAACATCTCTTCCAAAGGCCTGTGAAACGCAGTTTCTTTGCAGGCCTGATCTGGCTGAAGTAGAACTTCTGCTCTGGGTGTGCTACAGTGCCCTAGAGCTGAAAGGCACAACGTTCAAGCTTCTTTCTAAAGGGCGATTGGGCCCCAAAGCATCTTGCTTCCAGCTCTTTGGGAAGCTAAGAAACAACTCGCTCTGCACAGTGCTCTTACAGCCTACCGGGAACATCTCTTACAAAGGCCTGTGAAACGCAGTTTCCTTGCAGGCCTGATCTGGCTGAAGTACGACTTCTGCTCTGAGTGTGCTACAGTGCCCTGGAGCTGACAGGCACAACGTGGAGGCTTCTTTCCACAGGGCGAGTTGGGCCCCACAGCATCTTGCTTCCAGCTCTTTGGGAAGCGAAGAATCAACTAGCTCTGCACAATGCTCTTACAGCCTACCGTGAACATCTCTTCCAAAGGCCTGTGAAACGCAGTTTCTTTGCAGGCCTGGTATGGCTGAAGTAGAACTTCTGCCCTGGGTGTGCTACATTGCCCTAGAGCTGAAAGGCACAACGTGCAGGCTTCTTTCCAAAGGGCGAGTTGGGCCCCCCAGCATCTTGCTTCCAGCTCTTTGGGAAGCTAAGAAACAACTCGCTCTGCACAGTGCTCTTAAAGCCTACCGGGAACATCTCTTCCAAAGGCCTGTGAAACGCAGTTTCTTTGCAGGCCTGATCTGGCTGCAGTAGAACTTCTGCTCTGGGTGTGCTACATGGCCCTAGAGATGAAAGGCACAACGTGCAGCCTTCTTTCCAAAGGGCGAGTTGGGCCCCACAGCATCTTGCTTCCAGCTCTTTGGGAAGCTAACAAAAAACTTGCTCTGCACAGTGCTCTTACAGCCTAACGGGAACATCTCTTACAAAGTCCTGTGAAACGCAGTTTGTTTGCAGGCCTGATCTGGCTGAAGTAGAACGTGTGCTCTGGGTGTGCTACATTGCCCTAAAGCTGAAAGGCACAACATGCAGGCTTCTTTCCAAAGGGCGTGTTGGGCCCCAAAGCATCTTGCTTCCAGCTCTTTGGGAAGCTAAGAAACAACTCGCTCTGCACAGTGCTCTTACAGCCTACCGGGAACATGTCTTCCAAAGGCCTGTGAAACGCAGTTTCTTTGCAGGCCTGGTATGGCTGAAGTAGAACTTCTGCCCTGGGTGTGCTACATTGCCCTAGAGCTGAAGGGAACAACGTGCAGGCTTCTTTCCAAAGGGCGAGTTGGGCCCCAAAGCATCTTGCTTCCAGCACTTTGGGAAGCGAAGAAACAACTCGCTCTGCACAGTGCTCTTACAGCCTACTGTGAACATCTCTTCCAAAGGCCTGTGAAACGCAGTTTCTTTGCAGGCCTGATCTGGCTGAAGTAGAACTTCTGCTCTGGGTGTGCTACAGTGCCCTAGATCTGAAAGGCACAACGTGCAGGCTACATTCCAAAGGGCGAGTTGGGCCCGAAAGCATCTTGCTTTCAGCTCTTTGGGAAGCTAAGAAACAGCTCGCTCTGCACAGTGCTCTTACAGCCTACCGGGAACATCTCTTACAAAGGCCTGTGAAACGCAGTTTCTTTGCAGGCCTGATCTGGCTGAAGTACAACTTCTACTTTGGGTGTGCTACAGTGCCATGGAGCTGACAGGCACAACGTGCAGGCTTCTTTCCAAAGGGCGAGTTGGGCCCCAAAGCATCTTGCTTCCAGCTCTTTGGGAAGCGAAGAAACAACTCACTCTGCACAGTGCTCTTACAGACCACCGTGAACATCTCTTCCAAAGGCCTGTGAAACGCACTTTCTTTGCAGGCCTGATCTGGCTGAAGTAGAACTTCTGCTCTGGGTGTGCTACAGTGCCCTAGAGCTGAAAGGCACAACGTGCAGGCTTCTTTCCAAAGGGCGAGTTGGGCCCCAAAGCATCTTGCTTCCAGCTCTTTGGGAAGCGAAGAAACAACTCGCTCTGCACAATGCTCTTACAGCCTACCGGGAACATCTCTTCCAAAGGCCTGTGAAACGCAGTTTCTTTGCAGGCCTGATCTGGCTGAAGTAGGACTTCTGCTCTGGGTGTGCTCCATTGCCCTAGAGCTGAAAGGCACAACGTGCAGGCTTCTTTCCAAAGGGCGAGTTGGGCCCCAAAGCATCTTGCTTCCAGCTCTTTGGGAAGCGAAGAAACAACTCGCTCTGCACAGTGCTCTTACAGCCTACCGGGAACATGTCTTCCAAAGGCCTGTGAAACGCAGTTTCTTTGCAGGCCTGGTATGGCTGAAGTAGAACTTCTGCCCTGGGTGTGCTACATTGCCCTAGAGCTGAAAGGCACAACGTGCAGGCTTCTTTCCAAAGGGCGAGTTGGGCCCCTCAGCATCTTGCTTCCAGCTCTTTGGGAAGCTAAGAAACAACTCGCTCTGCACAGTGCTCTTAAAGCCTACCGGGAACATCTCTTCCAAAGGCCTGTGAAACGCAGTTTCTTTGCAGGCCTGATCTGGCTGCAGTAGAACTTCTGCTCTGGGTGTGCTACATTGCCCTAGAGCTGAAAGGCACAACGTGCAGCCTTCTTTCCAAAGGGCGAGTTGGGCCCCAAAGCATCTTGCTTCCAGCTCTTTGGGAAGCTAACAAAAAACTCGCTCTGCACAGTGCTCTTACAGCCTACCGGGAACATCTCTTACAAAGTCCTGTGAAACGCAGTTTGTTTGCAGGCCTGATCTGGCTGAAGTAGAACGTGTGCTCTGGGTGTGCTACATTGCCCTAGAGCTGAAAGGCACAACATGCAGGCTTCTTTCCAAAGGGCGAGTTGGACCCCAAAGCATCTTGCTTCCAGCTCTTTGGGAAGCTAAGAAACAACTCGCTCTGCACAGTGCTCTTACAGCCTACCGGGAACATCTCTTCCAAAGGCCTGTGAAACGCAGTTTCTTTGCAGGCCTGACCTGGCTGAAGTAGAACTTCTGCTTTGGGTGTGCTACATTGCCCTAGAGCTGAAAGGCACAACGTGCAGGCTTCCTTTCAAAGGGCGAGTTGGGCCCCAAAGCATCTTGCTTCCAGCTCTTTGGGAAGCTAAGAAACAACTCGCTCTGCACAGCGCTCTTACAGCCTACCGGGAACATCTCTTCCTAAGGCCTGTGAAACGCAGTTTCTTTGCAGGCCTGATCTGGCTGAAGTAGATCTTCAGCTCTGGGTGTGCTACATTGCCCTAGAGCTGAAAGGCACAACGTGCAGGCTTCTTTCCAAAGGGCGAGTTGGGCCCCTCAGCATCTTGCTTCCAGCTCTTTGGGAAGCTAAGAAACAACTTGCTCTGCACAGTGCTCTTACAGCCTACCGGGAACATCTCTTACAAAGGCCTGTGAAACGCAGTTTCTTTGCAGGCCTGATGTGGCGGAAGTAGAACTTCTGCTCTGGGTGTGCTACATTTCCCTAGAGCTCAAAGGCACAACGTGCAGGCGTCTTTCCAAAGCTCGAGTTCGGCCCCAAAGCATCTTGCTTCCATCTCTTTGGGAAGCTAAGAAACAACTCGCTCTGCACAGTGCTCTTACAGCCTAACGGGAACATCTCTTCCAAAGGCCTGTGAAACGCAGTTTTTTTGCAGGCCTGATCTGGCTGAAGTAGAACTTCTGCTCTGGGTGTGCCACATTGCCCTGGAACTGAAAGGCACAACGTGCAGGCTTCTTTCCAAAGGGCGAGTTGGGCCCCAAAGCATCTTGCTTCCAGTTGTTTGGGAATCTAAGAATCAGCTCGCTCTGCACAGTGCTCTTACAGCCTACCGGGAACATCTCTTCCAAAGGCCTGTGAAACGCAGTTTCTTTGCACGCCTGATCTGGCTGAAGTAGAACTTCTGCTCTGGGTGTGCTACAGTGCCCTAGAGCTGAAAGGCACAACGTGCAGGCTTCTTTCCAAAGGGCGAGTTGGGCCCCAAAGCATCTTGCTTCCAGCTCTTTGGGAAGCTAAGAAACAACTCGCTCTGCACAGTGCTCTTACAGCCTACCGGGAACATCTCTTCCAAAGGCCTGTGAAACGCAGTTTCTTTGCAGGCCTGACCTGGCTGAAGTAGAACTTCTGCTTTGGGTGTGCTACATTGCCCTAGAGCTGAAAGGCACAACGTGCAGGCTTCCTTCCAAAGGGCGAGTTGGGCCCCAAAGCATCTTGCTTCCAGCTCTTTGGGAAGCTAAGAAACAACTCGCTCTGCACAGCGCTCTTACAGCCTACCGGGAACATCTCTTCCTAAGGCCTGTGAAACGCAGTTTCTTTGCAGGCCTGATCTGGCTGAAGTAGATCTTCAGCTCTGGGTGTGCTACATTGCCCTAGAGCTGAAAGGCACAACGTGCAGGCTTCTTTCCAAAGGGCGAGTTGGGCCCCTCAGCATCTTGCTTCCAGCTCTTTGGGAAGCTAAGAAACAACTTGCTCTGCACAGTGCTCTTACAGCCTACCGGGAACATCTCTTACAAAGGCCTGTGAAACGCAGTTTCTTTGCAGGCCTGATGTGGCGGAAGTAGAACTTCTGCTCTGGGTGTGCTACATTTCCCTAGAGCTCAAAGGCACAACGTGCAGGCGTCTTTCCAAAGCTCGAGTTCGGCCCCAAAGCATCTTGCTTCCATCTCTTTGGGAAGCTAAGAAACAACTCGCTCTGCACAGTGCTCTTACAGCCTAACGGGAACATCTCTTCCAAAGGCCTGTGAAACGCAGTTTTTTTGCAGGCCTGATCTGGCTGAAGTAGAACTTCTGCTCTGGGTGTGCCACATTGCCCTGGAACTGAAAGGCACAACGTGCAGGCTTCTTTCCAAAGGGCGAGTTGGGCCCCAAAGCATCTTGCTTCCAGTTGTTTGGGAATCTAAGAATCAGCTCGCTCTGCACAGTGCTCTTACAGCCTACCGGGAACATCTCTTCCAAAGTACTGTGAAACGCAGTTTCTTTGCAGGCCTGATCTGTCTGAAGTAGAACTTCTGCACTGGGTGTGCTACAGTGCCGTAGAGCTGAAAGGCACAACGTGCAGGCTTCTTTCCAAAGGGCGAGTTGGGCCCCAAAGCATCTTGCTTCCACCTCTTTGGGAAGCTAAGAAACAAATCGCTCTGCACAGTGCTCTTACAGCGTACCAGGAATATCTCTTACAAAGGTCTGTGAAACGCAGTTTCTTTGCAGGCCTGATTTGGCTGAAGTACAACTTCTGCTCTGAGTGTGCTACAGTGCCCTGGATCTGACAGGCACAACGTGCAGGCTTCTTTCCAAAGGGCGAGTTGGGCCCCAAAGCATCTTGCTTCCAGCTCTTTGGGAAGCTAAGAAACAACTCGCTCTGCACAGTGCTCTTGCAGCCTACCGGGAACATCTCTTACAAAGGCCTGTGAAACGCAGTTTCTTTGCAGGCCTGATCTGGCTGAAGTAGAACTTCTGCTCTGGGTGTGCTACATTGCCCTAGAGCTGAAAGGCACAACGTGCAGGCTTCTTTCCAAAGGGCGAGTTGGGCCCCAAAGCATGTTGCTTCCAGCTCTTTGGGAAGCAAAGAAACAACTCGCTCTGCACAGTGCTCTTACAGCCTACCGTTAACATCTCATACAAAGGCCTGTGAAACGCAGTTTCTTTGCAGGCCTTATCTGGCTGAAGTAGAAATTCTGCTCTGTGTATGCTACATTGCCCTAGAGCTGAAAGGCACAACGTGCAGGCTGCTTTCCAAAGGGTGAGTTGGGCCCCAAAGCATCTTGCTTCCAGCTCTTTGGGAAGCTGAGAAACAACTCGCTCTGCACAGTGTTCTTACAGACTACCGGGAACATATCTTACAAAGGCCTGTGAAACGCACTTTCTTTGCAGGCCTGACCTGGCTGAAGTAGAACTTCTGCTCTGGGTGTGCTACATTGCCCAAGAGCTGAAAGGCACAACGTGCAGGCTTCTTTCCAAAGGGCGAGTTGGGCCCCAAAGCATCTTGCTTCCAGCTCTTTGGGAAGCTAAGAAACAACTCGCTCTGCACAGTGCTCTTACAGCCTACCGGGAACATCTCTTCCAAGGTCTGTGAAACGCAGTTACTTTGCAGGCCTGATCTGGCTGAAGTAGAACTTCTGCTCTGGTGTGCTACAGTGCCCTAGAGCTGAAAGTCACAACGTGCAGGCTTCTTTCCAAAGGGCGAGTTCTGCCCCAAAGCATCTTGCTTCCAGCTCTTTGGGAACCTAAGAAACAACTCGCTCTACGCAGTGCTCCTACAGCCTACCGGGAACATCTCTCACAAAGGTTTGTGAAACGCACTTTCTTTGCAGGCCTGACCTGGCTGAAGTAGAACTTCTGCTCTGGGTGTGCTACATTGCCCTAGAGCTGAAAGGCTCAACGTGCAGGCTTCTTTCCAAAGGGCGAGTTGGGCCCGAAAGCATCTTGCTTCCAGCTCTTTGGGAAGCTAAGAAACAACTCGCTCTGCACAGTGCTCTTACAGCCTACCTGGAACATCTCTTCCTAAGGAATGTGAAACGCAGTTTCTTTGCAGGCCTGATCTGGCTGAAGTAGAACTTCTACTCTGGGTGTGCCACATTGGCCTAGAGCTGAAAGGCACAACGTGCAGGCTTCTTTCCAAAGGGCGAGTTGGGCCCCACAGCATCTTGCTTCCAGCTCTTTGGGAAGCTAAGAAACAACTCGCTCTGCACAGGGCTCTTACAGCCTACCGGGAACATATCTTACAAACGTCTGTGAAACACAGTTTCTTTGCAGGCCTGATCTGGCTGAAGTAGAACTTCTGCTCTGGGTGTGCTACATTGCCCTAGAGCTGAAAGGCACAACGTGAAGGCTTCTTTCCAAAGGACGAGTTGGGCCCCAAAGCATCTTGCTTCCAGCTCTTGGATAAGCTAAGAAAAAACTCGCTCTGCACAGTGCTCTTACAGCCTCCCGGGAACATCTCTTCCAAAGGCCTGTGAAACGCAGTTTCTTTGCAGGCCTGGTCTGGCTGAAGTAGAACTTCTGCTCTGGGAGTGCGACATTGCCCTAGAGCTGAAAGGTACAACGAGCAGGCTTCTTTCCAAAGGGCGAGTTGGGCCCCAAAGCATCTTTCTTCCAGCTCTTTGGGAAGCTAAGAAACAACTCGCTCTGCACAGTGCTCTTACAGCCTACCGGGTACATCTCTTCCAAAGGCCTGAGAAACGCAGTTTCTTTGCAGGCCTGGTCTGGCTGAAGTAGAACTTCTGCTCTGGGTGTGCTACATTGCCCTAGAGCTGAAAGGTACAACGAGCAGGCTTCTTACCAAAGGGCGAGTTGGGCCCCAAAGCATCTTGCTTCCAGCACTTTGGGAAGCTAAGAAACAACTCGCTCTGCACAGTGCTCTTACAGCTTATCGGGAACATCTCTTGCAAAGGCCTGTGAAACCAGTTTGTTTGCAGGCCTATCTGGCTGAAGCAGAACTTCTGCTCTGGGTGTGATACATTGCCCTAGAGCTGAAAGGCACAACGTGCAGGCTTCTTTCCAAAGGGCGAGTTGGGCCCCAACGCATCGTGCTTCCAGCTCTTTGGGAAGCCAAGAAACAACTCGCTCTGCACAGTGCTCTTACAGCCTACCGGGAACATCTCTTCCAAAGGCCTGTGAAACGCAGTTTCTTTGCAGGCCTGATCTGGCTGAAGTAGAACTTCTGCTCTGGGTGTGCTACAGTGCTCTAGAGCTGAAAGGCACAACGTGCAGGCTTCTTTCCAAAGGGCGAGTTGGGCCCCAAAGCATCTTGCTTCCAGCTCTTTAGGAAGCTAAGAAACAAGTCGCTCTGCACAGTGCTCTTACAGCCTACCGGGAACATCGCTCAAAAAGGAGTGTGAAATGCTGTTTCTTTGCAGGCCTGACCTGGCTGAAGTAGAACTTCTGCTCTGGGTGTGCTACATTGCCCTAGAGCTGAAAGGCACAACGTGCAAGCTTCTTTCCAAAGGGCGAGTTGGGCCCCAATGCATCTTGCTTCCAGCTCTTTGGGAAGCTAAGAAACAACTCGCTCTGTACAGTGCTCTTACAGCCTACCGGGAACATCTCTTACAAAGGCCTGTGAAACGCAGTTTCTTTGCAGGCCTGATCTGGCTGAAGCAGAACTTCTGCTCTGGGTGTGCTATATTGCCCTAGAGCTGAAAGGCACAACGTGCAGGCTTCTTTCCAAAGGGCGAGTTGGGCCCCAAAGCATCTTGCTTCCAGCTGTTTGGGAAGCTAAGAAACAACGAGTTCTGCACAGTGCTCATACAGCCTACCGGGAACATCTCTTCCAAAGGCCTGTGAAACGCAGTTTCTTTGCAGGCCTGATCTGGCCGAAGTAGAGCTTCTCCACTGGGTGTGCTACATTGCCCTAGAGCTGAAAGGCACAACGTGCAGGCTTCTTTCCAAAGGGTGAGTTTGGCCCCAAAGCATCTTGCTTCCAGCTCTTTGGGAAGCTAAGAAACAACTCGCTCTGCACAGTGGTCTTACAGCCTACCGGGAACATCTCTTCCAAAGGCCTGTGAAACGCAGTTTCTTTGCAGGCCTGGTCTGGCTGAAGTAGAACTTCTGCTCTGGGAGTGCTCCATTGCCCTAGAGCTGAAAGGCACAACGTGCAGGCTTCTTTCCAAAGGGCGAGTTGGGCCCCAAAGCATCTTGCTTCCAGCTCTTTGGGAAGCTAAGAAACAACTCGCTCTGCACAGTGCTCTTACAGCCCACCGTGAACATCTCTTCCGAAGGCCTGTGAAACGCACTTTCTTTGCAGGCCTGATCTGGATGAAGTAGAACTTCTGCTCTGGGTGTGCTACAGTGCCCTAGAGCTGAAAGGCACAACGTGCAGGCTTCTTTCCAAAGGGCGAGTTGGGCCCCAAAGCATCTTGCTTCCAGCTCTTTGGGAAGCGAAGAAACAACAAGCTCTGCACAATGCTCTTACAGCCTACCGGGAACATCTCTTCCAAAGGCCTGTGAAACGCACTTTCTTTGCACGCCTGATCTGGCTGAAGTAGAACGTGTGCTCTGGGTGTGCTACATTGCCCTAGAGCTGAAAGGCACAACATGCAGGCTTCTATCCAAAGGGCGAGTTGGGCCGCAAACCATCTTGCTTCCAGCTCTTTGGGAAGCTAAGAAACAACTCGCTCTGCACAGTGCTCTTACAGCCTACCGGGAACATGTCTTCCAAAGGCCTGTGAAACGCAGTTTCTTTGCAGGCCTGGTATGGCTGAAGTAGAACTTCTGCCCTGGGTGTGCTGCATTGCCCTAGAGCTGAAAGGCACAACGTGCAGGCTTCTTTCCAAAGGGCGAGTTGGGCCCCAAAGCATCTTGCTTCCAGCTCTTTGGGAAGCTAAGAAACAACTCGCTCTGCACAGTGCTCTTAAAGCCTACCGGGAACATCTCTTCCAAAGGCCTGTGAAACGCAGCTTCTGTGCAGGCCTGATCTGGCTGCAGTAGAACTTCTGCTCTGGGTGTGCTACATTGCCCTAAAGCTGAAAGGCACAACGTGCAGCCTTCTTTCCAAAGGGCGAGTTGGGCCCCAAAGCATCTTGCTTCCAGCTCTTTGGGAAGCTAACAAAAAACTCGCTCTGCACAGTGCTCTTACAGCCTACCGGGAACATCTCTTACAAAGTCCTGTGAAACGCAGTTTGTTTGCAGGCCTGATCTGGCTGAAGTAGAACGTGTGCTCTGGGTGTGCTACATTGCCCTAGAGCTGAAAGGCACAACATGCAGGCTTCTTTCCAAAGGGCGAGTTGGGCCCCAAAGCATCTTGCTTCCAGCTCTTTGGGAAGCTAAGAAACAACTCGCTCTGCACAGTGCTCTTACATCCTACCGGGAACATGTCTTCCAAAGGCCTGTGAAACGCAGTTTCTTTGCAGGCCTGGTATGGCTGAAGTAGAACTTCTGCCCTGGGTGTGCTACATTGCCCTAGAGCTGAAAGGCACAACGTGCAGGCTTCTTTCCAAAGGGCGAGTTGGGCCCCTCAGCATCTTGCTTCCAGCTCTTTGGGAAGCTAAGAAACAACTCGCTCTGCACAGTGCTCTTAAAGCCTACCGGGAACATCTCTTCCAAAGGCCTGTGAAACGCAGTTTCTTTGCAGGCCTGATCTGGCTGCAGTAGAACTTCTGCTCTGGGTGTGCTACATTGCCCTAGAGCTGAAAGGCACAACGTGCAGGCTTCTTTCCAAAGGGCGAGTTGGGCCCCAAAGCATCTTGCTTCCAGCTCTTTGGGAAGCTAACAAGAAACTCGCTCGGCACAGTGCTCTTACAGCCTACCGGGAACATCTCTTACAAAGTCCTGTGAAACGCAGTTTCTTTGCAGGCCTGATCTGGCTGGAGTAGAACGTGTGCTCTGCGTGTGCTACATTGCCCTAGAGCTGAAAGGCACAACATGCAGGCTTCTTTCCAAAGGGCGAGTTGGGCCCCAAAGCATCTTGCTTCCAGCTCTTTGGGAAGCTAAGAAACAACTCGCTCTGCACAGTGCTCTTACAGCCTACCGGGACCATCTCTTCCAAAGGCCTGTGAAACGCAGTTTCTTTGCAGGCCTGATCTGACTGAAGTAGAACTTCTGCTCAGGTGTGCTACATTGCCCTGGAGCTGAAAGGCACAACGTGCTGGCTTCTTTCCAAAGGGCGAGTTGGGCCCCACAGCATCTTGCTTCCAGCTCTTTGGGAAGCTAAGAAACAACTCGCTCTGCACAGTGCTCTTAAAGCCTACCGGGAACATCTCTTCCAAAGGCCTGTGAAACGAAGTTTCTTTGCAGGCCTGATCTGGCTGAAGTACAACTTCTGCTTTGGGTGTGCTACAGTGCCCTAGAGCTGAAGGGCACAACGTGCAGGCTTCTTTCCAAAGGGCGAGTTGGGCACCAAAGCATCTTGCTTCCAGCTCTTTGGGAAGCTAGGAAACAACTCGCTCTGCACAGTGCTCTTACAGCCTACCGGGAACATCTCTTACAAAGGCCTGTGAAACGCAGTTTCTTTGCAGGCCTGATCTGGCTAAAGTACAACTTCTGCTCTGGGTGTGCTACACTGCCCTGGAGCTGACAGGCACAACGTGCAGGCTTCTTACCAAAGGGCGAGTTGGGCCCCAAAGGATCTTGCTTCCAGCTCTTTGGGAAGTTCAGAAAGAACTCGCTCTACACAGTGCCCTTACAGCCTACCGGGAACATCTCTTCCAAAGGCCTGTGAAACACAGTTTCTTTGCAGGCCGAATCTGGCTGAAGTAGAACTTCAGCTCTGGGTGTGCTACATTGCCCTAGAGCTGAAAGGCACAACGTGCAGGCTTCTTTCCAAAGCGCGAGTTGGGCCCCAAATAATCTTGCTTCCAGCTCTTTGGGAAGCGAAGAAACAACTCGCTCTGCACAGTGCTCTTACAGCCTACCGGGAACATCTCTTCCAAAGGCCTGAGAAACGCAGTTTCTTTGCAGGCCTGATCTGGCTGAAGTAGAACTTCTGCTCTGGGTTTGCTACAGTGCCCTAGATCTGAAAGGCACAACGTGCAGGCTACTTTCCAAAGGGCAAGTTGGGCCCCAAAGCATCTTGCTTCCAGCTCTTTGGGAAGCTAAGAAACAGCTCGCTCTGCACAGTGCTCTTACAGCCTACCGGGAACATCTCTTACAAAGGCCTGTGAAACGCAGTTTCTTTGCAGGCCTGATCTGGCTGAAGTACAACTTCTACTCTGGGTGTGCTACAGTGCCATGGAGCTGACAGGCACAACGTGCAGGCTTCTTTCCAAAGGGCGAGTTGGGCCCCAAAGCATCTTGCTTCCAGCTCTTTGGAAAGCTAAGAAACACCTCGCTCAGAACATTGCTGTTACAGCCTACAGGGAACATCTCTTCCTAAGGCCTGTGAAACGCAGTTTCTTTGCAGGCCTGATGTGGCGGAAGTAGAACTTCTGCTCTGGGTGTGCTACATTTCCCTAGAGCTCAAAGGCACAACGTGCACGCTTCTTTCCAAAGGGCGAGTTCGGCCCCAAAGCATCTTGCTTCCATCTCTTTGGGAAGCTAAGAAACAACTCGCTCTGCACAGTGCTCTTACAGCCTACCGGGAACATCTCTTCCAAAGGCCTGTGAAACGCAGTTTCTTTGCAGGCCAAATCTGGCTGAAGTAGAACTTCAGCTCTGAGTGTGCTACAGTGCCCTGGAGCTGACAGGCACAACGTGCAGGCTTCTTTCCAAAGGGCGAGTTGGGCCCCAAAGCATCTTGCTTCCAGCTCTTTGGGAAGCTAAGAAACAACTCGCTCTGCACAGTGCTCTTACAGCCTACCTGGAACATCTCTTCCTAAGGAATGTGAAACGCAGTTTCTTTGCAGGCCTGATCTGGCTGAAGTAGAACTTCTACTCTGGGTGTGCCACATTGGCCTAGAGCTGAAAGGCACAACGTGCAGGCTTCTTTCCAAAGGGCGAGTTGGGCCCCAAAGCATCTTGCTTCCAGCTCTTTGGGAAGCTAAGAAACAACTCGCTCTGCACAGGGCTCTTACAGCCTACCGGGAACATATCTTACAAACGTCTGTGAAACACAGTTTCTTTGCAGGCCTGATCTGGCTGAAGTAGAACTTCTGCTCTGGGTGTGCTACATTGCCCTATAGCTGAAAGGCACAACGTGAAGGCTTCTTTCAAAGGACGAGTTGGGCCCCAAAGCATCTTGCTTCCAGCTCTTGGATAAGCTAAGAAAAAACTCGCTCTGCACAGTGCTCTTACAGCCTCCCGGGAACATCTCTTCCAAAGGCCTGTGAAACGCAGTTTCTTTGCAGGCCTGGTCTGGCTGAAGTAGAACTTCTGCTCTGGGTGTGCTACATTGCCCTAGAGCTGAAAGGTACAACGAGCAGGCTTCTTACCAAAGGGCGAGTTGGGCCCCAAAGCATCTTGCTTCCAGCACTTTGGGAAGCTAAGAAACAACTCGCTCTGCACAGTGCTCTTACAGCTTATCGGGAACATCTCTTGCAAAGGCCTGTGAAACCAGTTTGTTTGCAGGCCTATCTGGCTGAAGCAGAACTTCTGCTCTGGGTGTGATACATTGCCCTAGAGCTGAAAGGCACAACGTGCAGGCTTCTTTCCAAAGGGCGAGTTGGGCCCCAACGCATCGTGCTTCCAGCTCTTTGGGAAGCCAAGAAACAACTCGCTCTGCACAGTGCTCTTACAGCCTACCGGGAACATCTCTTCCAAAGGCCTGTGAAACGCAGTTTCTTTGCAGGCCTGATCTGGCTGAAGTAGAACTTCTGCTCTGGGTGTGCTACAGTGCTCTAGAGCTGAAAGGCACAACGTGCAGGCTTCTTTCCAAAGGGCGAGTTGGGCCCCAAAGCATCTTGCTTCCAGCTCTTTAGGAAGCTAAGAAACAAGTCGCTCTGCACAGTGCTCTTACAGCCTACCGGGAACATCGCTCAAAAAGGAGTGTGAAATGCTGTTTCTTTGCAGGCCTGACCTGGCTGAAGTAGAACTTCTGCTCTGGGTGTGCTACATTGCCCTAGAGCTGAAAGGCACAACGTGCAAGCTTCTTTCCAAAGGGCGAGTTGGGCCCCAATGCATCTTGCTTCCAGCTCTTTGGGAAGCTAAGAAACAACTCGCTCTGTACAGTGCTCTTACAGCCTACCGGGAACATCTCTTACAAAGGCCTGTGAAACGCAGTTTCTTTGCAGGCCTGATCTGGCTGAAGCAGAACTTCTGCTCTGGGTGTGCTATATTGCCCTAGAGCTGAAAGGCACAACGTGCAGGCTTCTTTCCAAAGGGCGAGTTGGGCCCCAAAGCATCTTGCTTCCAGCTCTTTGGGAAGCTAAGAAACAACGAGTTCTGCAAAGTGCTCTTACAGCCTACCGGGAACATCTCTTCCAAAGGCCTGTGAAACGCAGTTTCTTTGCAGGCCTGATCTGGCCGAAGTAGAGATTCTCCACTGGGTGTGCTACATTGCCCTAGAGCTGAAAGGCACAACGTGCAGGCTTCTTTCCAAAGGGCGAGTTGGGCCCCAAAGCATCTTGCTTCCAGCTCTTTGGGAAGCTAACAAGAAACTCGCTCGGCACAGTGCTCTTACAGCCTACCGGGAACATCTCTTACAAAGTCCTGTGAAACGCAGTTTCTTTGCAGGCCTGATCTGGCTGGAGTAGAACGTGTGCTCTGCGTGTGCTACATTGCCCTAGAGCTGAAAGGCACAACATGCAGGCTTCTTTCCAAAGGGCGAGTTGGGCCCCAAAGCATCTTGCTTCCAGCTCTTTGGGAAGCTAAGAAACAACTCGCTCTGCACAGTGCTCTTACAGCCTACCGGGACCATCTCTTCCAAAGGCCTGTGAAACGCAGTTTCTTTGCAGGCCTGATCTGACTGAAGTAGAACTTCTGCTCAGGTGTGCTACATTGCCCTGGAGCTGAAAGGCACAACGTGCTGGCTTCTTTCCAAAGGGCGAGTTGGGCCCCACAGCATCTTGCTTCCAGCTCTTTGGGAAGCTAAGAAACAACTCGCTCTGCACAGTGCTCTTAAAGCCTACCGGGAACATCTCTTCCAAAGGCCTGTGAAACGAAGTTTCTTTGCAGGCCTGATCTGGCTGAAGTACAACTTCTGCTTTGGGTGTGCTACAGTGCCCTAGAGCTGAAGGGCACAACGTGCAGGCTTCTTTCCAAAGGGCGAGTTGGGCACCAAAGCATCTTGCTTCCAGCTCTTTGGGAAGCTAGGAAACAACTCGCTCTGCACAGTGCTCTTACAGCCTACCGGGAACATCTCTTACAAAGGCCTGTGAAACGCAGTTTCTTTGCAGGCCTGATCTGGCTAAAGTACAACTTCTGCTCTGGGTGTGCTACACTGCCCTGGAGCTGACAGGCACAACGTGCAGGCTTCTTACCAAAGGGCGAGTTGGGCCCCAAAGGATCTTGCTTCCAGCTCTTTGGGAAGTTCAGAAAGAACTCGCTCTACACAGTGCCCTTACAGCCTACCGGGAACATCTCTTCCAAAGGCCTGTGAAACACAGTTTCTTTGCAGGCCGAATCTGGCTGAAGTAGAACTTCAGCTCTGGGTGTGCTACATTGCCCTAGAGCTGAAAGGCACAACGTGCAGGCTTCTTTCCAAAGCGCGAGTTGGGCCCCAAATAATCTTGCTTCCAGCTCTTTGGGAAGCGAAGAAACAACTCGCTCTGCACAGTGCTCTTACAGCCTACCGGGAACATCTCTTCCAAAGGCCTGAGAAACGCAGTTTCTTTGCAGGCCTGATCTGGCTGAAGTAGAACTTCTGCTCTGGGTTTGCTACAGTGCCCTAGATCTGAAAGGCACAACGTGCAGGCTACTTTCCAAAGGGCAAGTTGGGCCCCAAAGCATCTTGCTTCCAGCTCTTTGGGAAGCTAAGAAACAGCTCGCTCTGCACAGTGCTCTTACAGCCTACCGGGAACATCTCTTACAAAGGCCTGTGAAACGCAGTTTCTTTGCAGGCCTGATCTGGCTGAAGTACAACTTCTACTCTGGGTGTGCTACAGTGCCATGGAGCTGACAGGCACAACGTGCAGGCTTCTTTCCAAAGGGCGAGTTGGGCCCCAAAGCATCTTGCTTCCAGCTCTTTGGAAAGCTAAGAAACACCTCGCTCAGAACATTGCTGTTACAGCCTACAGGGAACATCTCTTCCTAAGGCCTGTGAAACGCAGTTTCTTTGCAGGCCTGATGTGGCGGAAGTAGAACTTCTGCTCTGGGTGTGCTACATTTCCCTAGAGCTCAAACGCACAACGTGCACGCTTCTTTCCAAAGGGCGAGTTCGGCCCCAAAGCATCTTGCTTCCATCTCTTTGGGAAGCTAAGAAACAACTCGCTCTGCACAGTGCTCTTACAGCCTACCGGGTACATCTCTTCCAAAGGCCTGTGAAACGCAGTTTCTTTGCAGGCCTGACCTGGCTGAAGTAGAACTTCTGCTCTGGGTGTGCTACATTGCCCTAGAGCTGAAAGGCTCAACGTGCAGGCTTCTTTCCAAAGGGCGAGTTGGGCCCGAAAGCATCTTGCTTTCAGCTCTTTGGGAAGCTAAGAAACAACTCGCTCTGCACAGTGCTCTTACAGCCTACCTGGAACATCTCTTCCTAAGGAATGTGAAACGCAGTTTCTTTGCAGGCCTGATCTGGCTGAAGTAGAACATCTACTCTGGGTGTGCCACATTGGCCTAGAGCTGAAAGGCACAACGTGCAGGCTTCTTTCCAAAGGGCGAGTTGGGCCCCAAAGCATCTTGCTTCCAGCTCTTTGGGAAGCTAAGAAACAACTCGCTCTGCACAGGGCTCTTACAGCCTACCGGGAACATATCTTACAAACGTCTGTGAAACACAGTTTCTTTGCAGGCCTGATCTGGCTGAAGTAGAACTTCTGCTCTGGGTGTGCTACATTGCCCTAGAGCTGAAAGGCACAACGTGAAGGCTTCTTTCCAAAGGACGAGTTGGGCCCCAAAGCATCTTGCTTCCAGCTCTTGGATAAGCTAAGAAAAAATTCGCTCTGCACAGTGCTCTTACAGCCTCCCGGGAACATCTCTTCCAAAGGCCTGTGAAACGAAGTTTCTTTGCAGGCCTGCTCTGGCTGAAGTAGAACTTCTGCTCTGGGAGTGCGACATTGCCCTAGAGCTGAAAGTTACAACGAGCAGGCTTCTTTCCAAAGGGCGAGTTGGGCCCCAAAGCATCTTTCTTCCAGCTCTTTGGGAAGCTAAGAAACAACTCGCTCTGCACAGTGCTCTTACAGCCTACCGGGTACATCTCTTCCAAAGGCCTGTGAAACGCAGTTTCTTTGCAGGCCTGGTCTGGCTGAAGTAGAACTTCTGCTCTGGGTGTGCTACAGTGCTCTAGAGCTGAAAGGCACAACGTGCAGGCTTCTTTCCAAAGGGCGAGTTGGGCCCCAAAGCATCTTGCTTCCAGCTCTTTAGGAAGCTAAGAAACAAGTCGCTCTGCACAGTGCTCTTACAGCCTACCGGGAACATCGCTCAAAAAGGAGTGTGAAATGCTGTTTCTTTGCAGGCCTGACCTGGCTGAAGTAGAACTTCTGCTCTGGGTGTGCTACATTGCCCTAGAGCTGAAAGGCACAACGTGCAAGCTTCTTTCCAAAGGGCGAGTTGGGCCCCAATGCATCTTGCTTCCAGCTCTTTGGGAAGCTAAGAAACAACTCGCTCTGTACAGTGCTCTTACAGCCTACCGGGAACATCTCTTACAAAGGCCTGTGAAACGCAGTTTCTTTGCAGGCCTGATCTGGCTGAAGCAGAACTTCTGCTCTGGGTGTGCTACATTTCCCTAGAGCTCAAAGGCACAACGTGCAGGCGTCTTTCCAAAGCTCGAGTTCGGCCCCAAAGCATCTTGCTTCCATCTCTTTGGGAAGCTAAGAAACAACTCGCTCTGCACAGTGCTCTTACAGCCTACCGGGAACATCTCTTCCAAAGGCCTGTGAAACGCAGTTTCTTTGCAGGCCTGACCTGGCTGAAGTAGAACTTCTACTCTGGGTGTGCTACATTGGCCTAGAGCTGAAAGGCACAACGTGCAGGCTTCTTTCCAAAGGGCGAGTTGGGCCCCAAAGCATCTTGCTTCCAGCTCTTTGGGAAGCTAAGAAACAACCCGCTCTGCACAGTGCTCCTACAGCCTACCGGGAACATCTCTTCCAAAGGCCTGTGAAACGCAGTTTCTTTGCAGGCCTGATCTGGCTGAAGTAGAACTTCTGCTCTGGGTGTGCTACATTGCCCTAGAGCTGAAGGGCACAACGTGCAGGCTTCTTTCCAAAGGGCGAGTTGGGCCCCAAAGCATCTTGCTTCCAGCTCTTTGGGAAGCTAAGAAACAACTCGCTCTGCACAGTGCTCTTGCAGCCTACCGGGAACATCTCTTCCTAAGGCCTGTGAAACGCAGTTTCTTTGCAGGCCTGATCTGGCTGAAGTAGAACTTCTGCTCTGGGTGTGCTACATTGCCCTAGAGCTGAAAGGCACAACGTGCAGGCTTCTTTCCAAAGGGCGAGTTGGGCCACAAAGCATCTTGCTTCCAGCTCTTTGGGAGGCGAAGAAAAAACTCGCTCTGCACAGTGGTCTTACAGCCTACAGGGAACATGTCTTCCAAAGGCCAGTAAAACTCAGTTTCTTTGCAGGCCCAATCTGGCTGAAGTAGAACTTCAGCTCTGGGTGTGCTAAATTGCCCTAGAGCTGAAAGGCACAACGTGCAGGCTTCTTTCCAAAGGGCGAGTTGGGCCCCAAAGCATGTTGCTTCCAGCTCTTTGGGAAGCGAAGAAACAACTCGCTCTGCACAGTGCTCTTGCAGCCTACAGTGAACATCTCTTCCAAAGGCCTGTGAAACGCAGTTTCTTTGCAGGCCTGGTCTGGCTGAATTAGAACTTCTGCTCTGGGAGTGCTACATTGCCCTAGAGCTGAAAGGTACAACGAGCAGGCTTCTTTCCAAAGGGCGAGTTGGGCCCCAAAGCATCTTTCTTCCAGCTCTTTGGGAAGCTAAGAAACAACTCGCTCTGCACAGTGCTCTTACAGCCTACCGGGTACATCTCTTCCAAAGGCCTGTGAAATGCAGTTTCTTTGCAGGCCTGGTCAGGATGAAGTAGAACTTCTGCTCTGGGTGTGCTACATTGCCCTAGAGCTGAAAGGTACAACGAGCAGGCTTCTTACCAAAGGGCGAGTTGGGCCCCAAAGCATCTTGCTTCCAGCTCTTTGCGAAGCTAAGAAACAACTCGCTCTGCACAGTGCTCTTACAGCTTATCGGGAACATCTCTTGCAAAGGCCTGTGAAACCAGTTTGTTTGCAGGCCTATCTGGCTGAAGCAGAACTTCTGCTCTGGGTGTGATACAGTGCTCTAGAGCTGAAAGGCACAACGTGCAGGCTTCTTTCCAAAGGGCGAGTTGGGCCCCAAAGCATCTTGCTTCCAGCTCTTTAGGAAGCTAAGAAACAAGTCGCTCTGCACAGTGCTCTTACAGCCTACCGGGAACATCGCTCAAAAAGGAGTGTGAAATGCTGTTTCTTTGCAGGCCTGACCTGGCTGAAGTAGAACTTCTGCTCTGGGTGTGCTACATTGCCCTTGAGCTGAAAGGCACAACGTGCAAGCTTCTTTCCAAAGGGCGAGTTGGGCCCCAATGCATCTTGCTTCCAGCCCTTTGGGAAGCTAAGAAACAACTCGCTCTGTACAGTGCTCTTACAGCCTACCGGGAACATCTCTTACAAAGGCCTGTGAAACGCAGTTTCTTTGCAGGCCTGATCTGGCTGAAGCAGAACTTCTTCTCAGGGTGTGCTATATTGCCCTAGAGCTGAAAGGCACAACGTGCAGGCTTCTTTCCAAAGGGCGAGTTGGGCCCCAAAGCATCTTGCTTCCAGCTCTTTGGGAAGCTAAGAAACAACGAGTTCTGCACAGTGCTCTTACAGCCTACCGGGAACATGTCCTCCAAAGGCCTGTGAAACGCAGTTTCTTTGCAGGCCTGGTATGGATGAAGTAGAACTTCTGCCCTGGGTGTGCTACATTGCCCTGGAGCTGAAAGGCACAACGTGCAGGCTTCTTTCCAAAGGGCGAGTTGGGCCCCTCAGCATCTTGCTTCCAGCTCTTTGGGAAGCTAAGAAACAACTCGCTCTGCACAGTGCTCTTAAAGCCTACCGGGAACATCTCTTCCAAAGGCCTGTGAAACGCAGTTTCTTTGCAGGCCTGATCTGGCTGCAGTAGAACTTCTGCTCTGGGTGTGCTACATTGCCCTAGAGCTGAAAGGCACAACGTGCAGGCTTCTTTCCAAAGGGCGAGTTGGGCCCCAAAGCATCTTGCTTCCAGCTCTTTGGGAAGCTAACAAGAAACTCGCTCGGCACAGTGCTCTTACAGCCTACCGGGAACATCTCTTACAAAGTCCTGTGAAACGCAGTTTCTTTGCAGGCCTGATCTGGCTGAAGTAGAACTTCTGCTCTGGGTGTGCTACAGTGCCCTAGATCTGAAAGGCACAACGTGCAGGCTACTTTCCAAAGGGCAAGTTGGGCCCCAAAGCATCTTGCTTCCAGCTCTTTGGGAAGCTAAGAAACAGCTCGCTCTGCACAGTGCTCTTACAGCCTACCGGGAACATCTCTTACAAAGGCCTGTGAAACGCAGTTTCTTTGCAGGCCTGATCTGGCTGAAGTACAACTTCTACATTGGGTGTGCTACAGTGCCATGGAGCTGACAGGCACAACGTGCAGGCTTCTTTCCAAAGGGCGAGTTGGGCCCCAAAGCATCTTGCTTCCAGCTCTTTGGAAAGCTAAGAAACACCTCGCTCAGAACATTGCTGTTACAGCCTACAGGGAACATCTCTTCCTAAGGCCTGTGAAACGCAGTTTCTTTGCAGGCCTGATCTGGCTGAAGTAGGACTTCTGCTCTGGGTGTGCTCCATTACCCTAGAGCTGAAAGGCACAACGTGCAGGCTTCTTTCCAAAGGGCGAGTTGGGCCCCAAAGCATCTTGCTTCCAGCTCTTTGGGAAGCTAAGAAACAACTCGCTCTGCACAGTGCTCTTACAGCCCACCGTGAACATCTCTTCCAAAGGCCTGTGAAACGCACTTTCTTTGCAGGCCTGATCTGGCTGCAGTAGAACTTCTGCTCTGGGTGTGCTACAGTGCCCTAGAGCTGAAAGGCACAACGTGCAGGCTTCTTTCCATAGGGCGAGTTGGGCCCCAAAGCATCTTGCTTCCAGCTCTTTGGGAAGCGAAGAAACAACTCGCTCTGCACAGTGCTCTTACAGCCGACCGGGAACATCTCTTCCAAAGGCCTGTGAAACGCAGTGTCTTTGCAGGCCTGATCTGGCTGAAGTAGGACTTCTGCTCTGGGTGTGCTACAGTGCCCTAGAGCTGAAAGGCACAACATGCAGGCTTCTTTCCAAAGGGCGAGTTGGGCCCCAAAGCATCTTGCTTCCAGCTCTTTGGGAAGCTAAGAAACAACTCGCTCTGCACAGTGCTCTTACAGCCTACCGGGAACATGTCTTCCAAAGGCCTGTGAAACGCAGTTTCTTTGCAGGCCTGGCAAGGCAGAAGTAGAACTTCTGCCCTGGGTGTGCTACAGTGCTCTAGAGCTGAAAGGCACAACGTGCAGGCTTCTTTCCAAAGGGCGAGTTGGGCCCCACAGCATCTTGCTTCCAGCTCTTTGGGAAGCTAAGAAACAACTCGCTCTGCACAGTGCTCTTACAGCCTACCGGGAACATCTCTTCCAAAGGCCTGTGAAACGCAGTTTCTTTGCAGGCCTGATATGGCTGCAGTAGAACTTCTGCTCTGGGTGTGCTACATTGCCCTAGAGCTGAAAGGCACAACGTGCAGGCTTCTTTCCAAAGGGCGAGTTGGGCCCCAAAGCATATTGCTTTCAGATCTTTGGGAAGCTAAGAAACAACTCGCTATGCACAGTGCTCTTACAGCCTACCGGGAACATCTCTTACAAAGGCCTGTGAAACGCAGTTTCTTTGCAGGCCTGATCTGGCTGAAGTAGAACTTCTGCTCTGGTTGTGCTACATGGCCCTAGAGGTGAAAGGCACAACGTGCAGGCTTCTTTCCAAAGGGCGAGTTGGGCGCCAAAGCATCTTGCTTCCCGCTCTTTGGGAAGCTATGAAACAACTCGCTCTGCACAGTGCTCTTACAGCCTACCGGGAACATCTCTTACAAAGGCCTGTGAAACGCAGTTTCTTTGCAGGCCTGATCTGGCTGAAGTAGAACTTCTGCTCTGGGTGTGCTACATTGCCCTACAGCTGAAATGCACAACGTGCTGGCTTCTTTCCAAAGGGCGAGTTGGGCCCCAAAGCATCTTGCTTCCAGCTCTTTGGGAAGCTAAGAAACAACTCGCTCTGCACAGTGCTCTTACAGCCTACCGGGAACATCTCTTCCAAAGGCCAGTGAAACGCAGTTTCTTTGCAGGCATGATCTGGCTGAAGTAGAACTTCTGCTCCTGGTGTGCTGCATTTACCTAGAGCTGAAAGGCACAACGTGCAGGCTTATTTCCCTAGGGTGAGTTGGGCCACAAAGCATCTTGCTTCCAGCTCTTTGGGAAGCTAAGAAACAACTCGCTCTGCACAGTGCTCTTGCAGCCTACAGGGAACATCTCTTCCAAAGGCCTGTGAAACGCAGTTTCTTTGCAGGCCTGATCTGGCTGAAGTGGGACTTCTGCTCTGGGTGTGCTCCATTGCCCTAGAGCTGAAAGGCTCAACGTGCAGGCTTCTTTCCAAAGGGCGAGTTGGGCCCCAAAGCATCTTGCTTCCAGCTCTTTGGGAAGCTAACAAGAAACTCGCTCGGCACAGTGCTCTTACAGCCTACCGGGAACATCTCTTACAAAGTCCTGTGAAACGCAGTTTCTTTGCAGGCCTGATCTGGCTGAAGTAGAACTTCTGCTCTGGGTGTGCTACAGTGCCCTAGATCTGAAAGGCACAACGTGCAGGCTACTTTCCAAAGGGCAAGTTGGGCCCCAAAGCATCTTGCTTCCAGCTCTTTGGGAAGCTAAGAAACAGCTCGCTCTGCACAGTGCTCTTACAGCCTACCGGGAACATCTCTTACAAAGGCCTGTGAAACGCAGTTTCTTTGCAGGCCTGATCTGGCTGAAGTACAACTTCTACATTGGGTGTGCTACAGTGCCATGGAGCTGACAGGCACAACGTGCAGGCTTCTTTCCAAAGGGCGAGTTGGGCCCCAAAGCATCTTGCTTCCAGCTCTTTGGAAAGCTAAGAAACACCTCGCTCAGAACATTGCTGTTACAGCCTACAGGGAACATCTCTTCCTAAGGCCTGTGAAACGCAGTTTCTTTGCAGGCCTGATCTGGCTGAAGTAGGACTTCTGCTCTGGGTGTGCTCCATTACCCTAGAGCTGAAAGGCACAACGTGCAGGCTTCTTTCCAAAGGGCGAGTTGGGCCCCAAAGCATCTTGCTTCCAGCTCTTTGGGAAGCTAAGAAACAACTCGCTCTGCACAGTGCTCTTACAGCCCACCGTGAACATCTCTTCCAAAGGCCTGTGAAACGCACTTTCTTTGCAGGCCTGATCTGGCTGCAGTAGAACTTCTGCTCTGGGTGTGCTACAGTGCCCTAGAGCTGAAAGGCACAACGTGCAGGCTTCTTTCCATAGGGCGAGTTGGGCCCCAAAGCATCTTGCTTCCAGCTCTTTGGGAAGCTAAGAAACAACTCGCTCTGCACAGTGCTCTTACAGCCGACCGGGAACATCTCTTCCAAAGGCCTGTGAAACGCAGTGTCTTTGCAGGCCTGATCTGGCTGAAGTAGGACTTCTGCTCTGGGTGTGCTACAGTGCCCTAGAGCTGAAAGGCACAACATGCAGGCTTCTTTCCAAAGGGCGAGTTGGGCCCCAAAGCATCTTGCTTCCAGCTCTTTGGGAAGCTAAGAAACAACTCGCTCTGCACAGTGCTCTTACAGCCTACCGGGAACATGTCTTCCAAAGGCCTGTGAAACGCAGTTTCTTTGCAGGCCTGGCAAGGCAGAAGTAGAACTTCTGCCCTGGGTGTGCTACAGTGCTCTAGAGCTGAAAGGCACAACGTGCAGGCTTCTTTCCAAAGGGCGAGTTGGGCCCCACAGCATCTTGCTTCCAGCTCTTTGGGAAGCTAAGAAACAACTCGCTCTGCACAGTGCTCTTACAGCCTACCGGGAACATCTCTTCCAAAGGCCTGTGAAACGCAGTTTCTTTGCAGGCCTGATATGGCTGCAGTAGAACTTCTGCTCTGGGTGTGCTACATTGCCCTAGAGCTGAAAGGCACAACGTGCAGGCTTCTTTCCAAAGGGCGAGTTGGGCCCCAAAGCATATTGCTTTCAGATCTTTGGGAAGCTAAGAAACAACTCGCTATGCACAGTGCTCTTACAGCCTACCGGGAACATCTCTTACAAAGGCCTGTGAAACGCAGTTTCTTTGCAGGCCTGATCTGGCTGAAGTAGAACTTCTGCTCTGGTTGTGCTACATGGCCCTAGAGGTGAAAGGCACAACGGGCAGGCTTCTTTCCAAAGGGCGAGTTGGGCGCCAAAGCATCTTGCTTCCCGCTCTTTGGGAAGCTATGAAACAACTCGCTCTGCACAGTGCTCTTACAGCCTACCGGGAACATCTCTTACAAAGGCCTGTGAAACGCAGTTTCTTTGCAGGCCTGATCTGGCTGAAGTAGAACTTCTGCTCTGGGTGTGCTACATTGCCCTACAGCTGAAATGCACAACGTGCTGGCTTCTTTCCAAAGGGCGAGTTGGGCCCCAAAGCATCTTGCTTCCAGCTCTTTGGGAAGCTAAGAAACAACTCGCTCTGCACAGTGCTCTTACAGCCTACCGGGAACATCTCTTCCAAAGGCCAGTGAAACGCAGTTTCTTTGCAGGCATGATCTGGCTGAAGTAGAACTTCTGCTCCTGGTGTGCTGCATTTACCTAGAGCTGAAAGGCACAACGTGCAGGCTTATTTCCCTAGGGTGAGTTGGGCCACAAAGCATCTTGCTTCCAGCTCTTTGGGAAGCTAAGAAACAACTCGCTCTGCACAGTGCTCTTGCAGCCTACAGGGAACATCTCTTCCAAAGGCCTGTGAAACGCAGTTTCTTTGCAGGCCTGATCTGGCTGAAGTGGGACTTCTGCTCTGGGTGTGCTCCATTGCCCTAGAGCTGAAAGGCTCAACGTGCAGGCTTCTTTCCAAAGGGCGAGTTGGGCCCCAAAGCATCTTGCTTCCAGCTCTTTGGGAAGCTAAGAAACAACTCTATCTGCACAGTGCTCTTACAGCCCACCGTGAACATCTCTTCCAAAGGCCTGTGAAACGCACTTTCTTTGCAGGCCTGATCTGGCTGAAGTAGAACTTCTGCTCTGGGTGTGCTACAGTGCCCTAGAGCTGAAAGGCACAACGTGCAGGCTTCTTTCCAAAGGGCGATTTGGGCCCCAAAGCATCTTGCTTCCAGCTCTTTGGGAAGCGAAGAAACAACTCGCTCTGCACAGTGCTCTTACAGCCTACCGGGAACATCTCTTCCAAAGGCCTGTGAAACGCAGTTTCTTTGCAGGCCTGATCTGGCTGAAGTAGAACTTCTGCTCTGGGTGTTCCACAGTGCCCTAGAGCTGAAAGGCACAACGTGCAGGCTTCTTTCCAAAGGGCGAGTTGGGCCCCAAAGCATCTTGCTTCCAGCTCTTTGGGAAGCTAAGAAACAACTCGCTCTGCACAGTGCTCTTACAGCCTACCGGGAACATCTCTTCCAAAGGCCTGTGAAACGCAGTTTCTTTGCAGGCCTGATCTGGCTGAAGTAGAACTTCTGCTCTGGGTGTTCCACAGTGCCCTAGAGCTGAAAGGCACAACGTGCAGGCTTCTTTCCAAAGGGCGAGTTGGGCCCCAAAGCATCTTGCTTCCAGCTGTTTGGGAAGCTAAGAAACAACTCGCTCTGCACAGTGCTCTTACAGCCTACCGGGAACATCTCTTCCAAAGCTCTGTGAAACGCAGTTTCTTTGCAGGCCTGATCTGGCTGAAGTACAACTTCTGCATTGGGTGTGCTACAGTGCCCTAGAGCTGAAGGGCACAACGTCCAGGCTTCTTTCCAAAGGGCGAGTTGGGCCCCAAAGCATCTTGCTTCCAGCTCTTTGGGAAGCTAAGAAACAACTCGCTCTGCACAGTGCTCTTGCAGCCTACAGGGAACATCTCTTACAAAGGCCTGTGAAACGCAGTTTCTTTGCAGGCCTGACCTGGCTGAAGTAGAACATCTGCTTTGGGTGTGCTACATTGCCCTAGAGCTGAAAGGCACAACGTGCAGGCTTCTTTCCAAAGGGCGAGTTGGGCCCCAAAGCATCTTGCTTCCAGCTCTTTGGGAAGCTAAGAAACAACTCGCTCTGCACAGCGCTCTTACAGCCTACCGGGAACATCTCTTCCTAAGGCCTGTGAAACGCAGTTTCTTTGCAGGCCTGATCTGGCTGAAGTAGATCTTCTGCTCTGGGTGTGAACATTGCCCTAGAGCTGAAAGGCACAACGTGCAGGCTTCTTTCCAAAGGGCGAGTTGGGCCCCAAAGCATCTTGCTTCCAGCTCTTTGGGAAGCTAAGAAACAACTTGCTCTGCACAGTGCTCTTACAGCCTACCGGGAACATCTCTTACAAAGGCCTGTGAAACGCAGTTTCTTTGCAGGTCTCATGTGGCGGAAGTAGAACTTCTGCTCTGGGTGTGCTACATTTCCCTAGAGCTCAAACGCAAAACGTGCAGGCGTCTTTCCAAAGCTCGAGTTGGGCCCCAAAGCATCTTGCTTCCAGCTCTTTGGGAAGCTAAGAAACAACTCGCTCTGCACAGTGCTCTTACAGCCTACCGGGAACATCTCTTCGAAAGGCCTGTGAAACGCAGTTTCTTTGCAGGCCTGACCTGGCTGAAGTAGAACTTCTGCTCTGGGTGTGCCACATTGCCCTGGAGCTGAAAGGCACAACGTGCAGGCTTCTTTCCAACGGGCGAGTTGGGCCCCAAATCATCTTGCTTCCAGTTGTTTTGGAAGTTAAGAATCAGCTCGCTCTGCACAGTGCTCTTACAGCCTACCGGGAACATCTCTTCCAAAGGCCTGTGAAACGCAGTTTCTTTGCAGGCCTGATCTGGCTGAAGTAGAACTTCTGCTCTGGGTGTGCTACAGTGCCCTAGAGCTGAAAGGAACAACGTGCAGGCTTCTTTCCAAAGGGCGTGTTGGGCCCCAAAGAATCTTGCTTCCAGCTCTTTGGGAAGCTAAGAAACAACTTGCTCTGCACAGTGCTCTTACAGCCTACAGGGAACATCTCTTACAAAGGCCTGTGAAACGCAGTTTCTTTGCAGGCCAAATCAGGCTGAAGTAGAACTTCAGCTCTGGGTGTGCTACATTGCCCTAGAGCTGAAAGGCACAACGTGCAGGCTTCTTTCCAAAGGGCGAGTTGGGCCCCAAAGCATCTTGCTTCCAGCTCTTTGGGAAGCGAAGAAACAACTCGCTCTGCACAGTGTTCTTACAGCCTACTGGGAACATCTCTTCCAAAGGCCTGTGAAACGCATTTTCTTTGCAGGCCTGATCTGGCTGAAGTAGAACTTCTGCTCTGGGTGTGCTACATTGCCCTAAAGCTGAAAGGCACAACGTGCAGCCTTCTTTCCAAAGGGCGAGTTGGGCCCCAAAGCATCTCGCTTACAGCTCTTTGGGAAGCTAAGAAACAACTCGCTCTGCACAGTGCTCTTACAGCCTACCGGGAACACCTCTTCCAAAGGCCTGTGAAACGCAGTTTCTTTGCAGGCCTGATCTGGCTGAAGTAGAACGTGTGCTCTGCGTGTGCTACATTGCCCTAGAGCTGAAAGGCACAACATGCAGGCTTCTTTCCAAAGGGCGAGTTGGGCCCCAAAGCATCTTGCTTCCAGCTCTTTGGGAAGCTAAGAAACAACTCGCTCTGCACAGTGCTCTTACAGCCTACCGGGAACATCTCTTCCAAAGGCCTGTGAAACGCAGTTTCTTTGCAGGCCTGATCTGGCTGAAGTAGAACTTCTGCTCTGGGTGTTCCACAGTGCCCTAGAGCTGAAAGGCACAACGTGCAGGCTTCTTTCCAAAGGGCGAGTTGGGCCCCAAAGCATCTTGCTTCCAGCTCTTTGGGAAGCTAAGAAACAACTCGCTCTGCACAGTGCTCTTACAGCCTACCGGGAACATCTCTTCCAAAGCTCTGTGAAACGCAGTTTCTTTGCAGGCCTGATCTGGCAGAAGTACAACTTCTGCATTGGGTGTGCTACAGTGCCCTAGAGCTGAAGGGCACAACGTCCAGGCTTCTTTCCAAAGGGCGAGTTGGGCCCCAAAGCATCTTGCTTCCAGCTCTTTGGGAAGCTAAGAAACAACTCGCTCTGCACAGTGCTCTTGCAGCCTACAGGGAACATCTCTTACAAAGGCCTGTGAAACGCAGTTTCTTTGCAGGCCTGACCTGGCTGAAGTAGAACATCTGCTTTGGGTGTGCTACATTGCCCTAGAGCTGAAAGGCACAACGTGCAGGCTTCTTTCCAAAGGGCGAGTTGGGCCCCAAAGCATCTTGCTTCCAGCTCTTTGGGAAGCTAAGAAACAACTCGCTCTGCACAGCGCTCTTACAGCCTACCGGGAACATCTCTTCCTAAGGCCTGTGAAACGCAGTTTCTTTGCAGGCCTGATCTGGCTGAAGTAGATCTTCTGCTCTGGGTGTGCTACATTGCCCTAGAGCTGAAAGGCACAACGTGCAGGCTTCTTTCCAAAGGGCGAGTTGGGCCCCAAAGCATCTTGCTTCCAGCTCTTTGGGAAGCTAAGAAACAACTTGCTCTGCACAGTGCTCTTACAGCCTACCGGGAACATCTCTTACAAAGGCCTGTGAAACGCAGTTTCTTTGCAGGTCTCATGTGGCGGAAGTAGAACTTCTGCTCTGGGTGTGCTACATTTCCCTAGAGCTCAAAGGCACAACGTGCAGGCGTCTTTCCAAAGCTCGAGTTGGGCCCCAAAGCATCTTGCTTCCAGCTCTTTGGGAAGCTAAGAAACAACTCGCTCTGCACAGTGCTCTTACAGCCTACCGGGAACATCTCTTCGAAAGGCCTGTGAAACGCAGTTTCTTTGCAGGCCTGACCTGGCTGAAGTAGAACTTCTGCTCTGGGTGTGCCACATTGCCCTGGAGCTGAAAGGCACAACGTGCAGGCTTCTTTCCAACGGGCGAGTTGGGCCCCAAAGCATCTTGCTTCCAGTTGTTTGGGAAGCTAAGAATCAGCTCGCTCTGCACAGTGCTCTTACAGCCTACCGGGAACATGTCTTCCAAAGGCCTGTGAAACGCAGTTTCTTTGCAGGCCTGATCTGGCTGAAGTAGAACTTCTGCTCTGGGTGTGCTACAGTGCCCTAGAGCTGAAAGGAACAACGTGCAGGCTTCTTTCCAAAGGGCGTGTTGGGCCCCAAAGCATCTTGCTTCCAGCTCTTTGGGAAGCTAAGAAACAACTTGCTCTGCACAGTGCTCTTACAGCCTACAGGGAACATCTCTTACAAAGGCCTGTGAAACGCAGTTTCTTTGCAGGCCAAATCTGGCTGAAGTAGAACTTCAGCTCTGGGTGTGCTACATTGCCCTAGAGCTGAAAGGCACAACGTGCAGGCTTCTTTCCAAAGGGCGAGTTGGGCCCCAAAGCATCTTGCTTCCAGCTCTTTGGGAAGCGAAGAAACAACTCGCTCTGCACAGTGTTCTTACAGCCTACTGGGAACATCTCTTCCAAAGGCCTGTGAAACGCATTTTCTTTGCAGGCCTGATCTGGCTGAAGTAGAACTTCTGCTCTGGGTGTGCTACAGTGCCCTAGATCTGAAAGGCACAACGTGCAGGCTTCGTTCCAAAGGGCGAGTTGGGCCCCAAAGCATCTTGCTTCCAGCTCTTTGGGAAGCTAACAAAAAACTCGCTCTGCACAGTGCTCTTACAGCCTACCGGGAACATCTCTTACAAAGTCCTGTGAAACGCAGTTTCTTTGCAGGCCTGATCTGGCTGAAGTAGAACGTGTGCTCTGGGTGTGCTACATTGCCCTAGAGCTGAAAGGCACAACATGCAGGCTTCTTTCCAAACGGCGAGTTGGGCCCCAAAGCATCTTCCTTCCAGCTCTTTGGGAAGCTAAGAAACAACTCGCTCTGCACAGTGCTCTTACAGCCTACCGGGAACATCTCTTCCAAAGGCCTGTGAAACGCAGTTTCTTTGCAGGCCTGATCTGGCTGAAGTAGAACTTCTGCTCTGGGTGTTCCACAGTGCCCTAGAGCTGAAAGGCACAACGTGCAGGCTTCTTTCCAAAGGGCGAGTTGGGCCCCAAAGCATCTTGCTTCCAGCTCTTTGGGAAGCTAAGAAACAACTCGCTCTGCACAGTGCTCTTACAGCCTACCGGGAACATCTCTTCCAAAGCTCTGTGAAACGCAGTTTCTTTGCAGGCCTGATCTGGCAGAAGTACAACTTCTGCATTGGGTGTGCTACAGTGCCCTAGAGCTGAAGGGCACAACGTCCAGGCTTCTTTCCAAAGGGCGAGTTGGGCCCCAAAGCATCTTGCTTCCAGCTCTTTGGGAAGCTAAGAAACAACTCGCTCTGCACAGTGCTCTTGCAGCCTACAGGGAACATCTCTTACAAAGGCCTGTGAAACGCAGTTTCTTTGCAGGCCTGACCTGGCTGAAGTAGAACATCTGCTTTGGGTGTGCTACATTGCCCTAGAGCTGAAAGGCACAACGTGCAGGCTTCTCTCCAAAGGGCGAGTTGGGCCCCAAAGCATCTTGCTTCCAGCTCTTTGGGAAGCTAAGAAACAACTCGCTCTGCACAGCGCTCTTACAGCCTACCGGGAACATCTCTTCCTAAGGCCTGTGAAACGCAGTTTCTTTGCAGGCCTGATCTGGCTGAAGTAGATCTTCTGCTCTGGGTGTGCTACATTGCCCTAGAGCTGAAAGGCACAACGTGCAGGCTTCTTTCCAAAGGGCGAGTTGGGCCCCAAAGCATCTTGCTTCCAGCTCTTTGGGAAGCTAAGAAACAACTTGCTCTGCACAGTGCTCTTACAGCCTACCGGGAACATCTCTTACAAAGGCCTGTGAAACGCAGTTTCTTTGCAGGTCTCATGTGGCGGAAGTAGAACTTCTGCTCTGGGTGTGCTACATTTCCCTAGAGCTCAAAGGCACAACGTGCAGGCGTCTTTCCAAAGCTCGAGTTGGGCCCCAAAGCATCTTGCTTCCAGCTCTTTGGGAAGCTAACAAAAAACTCGCTCTGCACAGTGCTCTTACAGCCTACCGGGAACATCTCTTACAAAGTCCTGTGAAACGCAGTTTCTTTGCAGGCCTGATCTGGCTGAAGTAGAACGTGTGCTCTGGGTGTGCTACATTGCCCTAGAGCTGAAAGGCACAACATGCAGGCTTCTTTCCAAACGGCGAGTTGGGCCCCAAAGCATCTTCCTTCCAGCTCTTTGGGAAGCTAAGAAACAACTCGCTCTGCACAGTGCTCTTACAGCCTACCGGGAACATCTCTTCCAAAGGCCTGTGAAACGCAGTTTCTTTGCAGGCCTGATCTGGCTGAAGTAGAACTTCTGCTCTGGGTGTTCCACAGTGCCCTAGAGCTGAAAGGCACAACGTGCAGGCTTCTTTCCAAAGGGCGAGTTGGGCCCCAAAGCATCTTGCTTCCAGCTCTTTGGGAAGCTAAGAAACAACTCGCTCTGCACAGTGCTCTTACAGCCTACCGGGAACATCTCTTCCAAAGCTCTGTGAAACGCAGTTTCTTTGCAGGCCTGATCTGGCTGAAGTACAACTTCTGCATTGGGTGTGCTACAGTGCCCTAGAGCTGAAGGGCACAACGTCCAGGCTTCTTTCCAAAGGGCGAGTTGGGCCCCAAAGCATCTTGCTTCCAGCTCTTTGGGAAGCTAAGAAACAACTCGCTCTGCACAGTGCTCTTGCAGCCTACAGGGAACATCTCTTACAAAGGCCTGTGAAACGCAGTTTCTTTGCAGGCCTGACCTGGCTGAAGTAGAACATCTGCTTTTGGTGTGCTACATTGCCCTAGAGCTGAAAGGCACAACGTGCAGGCTTCTTTCCAAAGGGCGAGTTGGGCCCCAAAGCATCTTGCTTCCAGCTCTTTGGGAAGCTAAGAAACAACTCGCTCTGCACAGCGCTCTTACAGCCTACCGGGAACATCTCTTCCTAAGGCCTGTGAAACGCACTTTGTTTGCAGGCCTGATCTGGCTGAAGTAGATCTTCTGCTCTGGGTGTGCTACATTGCCCTAGAGCTGAAAGGCACAACGTGCAGGCTTCTTTCCAAAGGGCGAGTTGGGCCCCAAAGCATCTTGCTTCCAGCTCTTTGGGAAGCTAAGAAACAACTTGCTCTGCACAGTGCTCTTACAGCCTACCGGGAACATCTCTTACAAAGGCCTGTGAAACGCAGTTTCTTTGCAGGTCTCATGTGGCGGAAGTAGAACTTCTGCTCTGGGTGTGCTACATTTCCCTAGAGCTCAAAGGCACAACGTGCAGGCGTCTTTCCAAAGCTCGAGTTGGGCCCCAAAGCATCTTGCTTCCAGCTCTTTGGGAAGCTAAGAAACAACTCGCTCTGCACAGTGCTCTTACAGCCTACCGGGAACATGTCTTCCAAAGGCCTGTGAAACGCAGTTTCTTTGCAGGCCTGACCTGCCTGAAGTAGGACTTCTGCTCTGGGTGTGCCACATTGCCCTGGAGCTGAAAGGCACAACGTGCAGGCTTCTTTCCAACGGGCGAGTTGGGCCCCAAAGCATCTTGCTTCCAGTTGTTTGGGAAGCTAAGAATCAGCTCGCTCTGCACAGTGCTCTTACAGCCTACCGGGAACATCTCTTCCAAAGGCCTGTGAAACGCAGTTTCTTTGCAGGCCTGATCTGGCTGAAGTAGAACTTCTGCTCTGGGTATGCTACAGTGCCCTAGAGCTGAAAGGAACAACGTGCAGGCTTCTTTCCAAAGGGCGAGTTGGGCCCCAAAGCATCTTGCTTCCAGCTCTTTGGGAAGCTAAGAAACAACTTGCTCTGCACAGTGCTCTTACAGCCTACAGGGAACATCTCTTACAAAGGCCTGTGAAACGCAGTTTCTTTGCAGGCCAAATCTGGCTGAAGTAGAACTTCAGCTCTGGGTGTGCTACATTGCCCTAGAGCTGAAAGGCACAACGTGTAGGCTTCTTTCCAAAGGGCGAGTTGGGCCCCAAAGCATCTTGCTTCCAGCTCTTTGGGAAGCGAAGAAACAACTCGCTCTGCACAGTGTTCTTACAGCCTACTGGGAACATCTCTTCCAAAGGCCTGTGAAACGCATTTTCTTTGCAGGCCTGATCTGGCTGAAGTAGAACTTCTGCTCTGGGTGTGCTACAGTGCCCTAGATCTGAAAGGCACAACGTGCAGGCTTCTTTCCAAAGGGCGAGTTGGGCCCCAAAGCATCTTGCTTCCAGCTAATGGGAAGCTAAGAAACAACTCGCTCTGCACAGTGCTCTTTGAGCCTACCGGGAACATCTCTTACAAAGGCCTGTGCAACGCAGTTTCTTTGCAAGCCTTGCCTGACTGAAGTAGAACTTCTGCTTTTGGTGTGCTACATTGCCCTAGAGATGAAAGGCACAACGAGCAGGCTTCTTTGCAAAGGGCGAGTTGGGCCCCAAAGCATCTTGCTTACAGCTCTTTGGGACGCTAAGAAACAACTCGCTCTGCAGAGTGCTCTTACAGCCTACCGGGAACATCTCTCACAAAGGAGTGTGAAACGCTGTTTCTTTGCAGGCCTGACATGGCTGAAATAGAACTTCTGCTCTGGGTGTGCTACATTGCCCTAGAGCTGAAAGGCACAACGTGCAGGCTTCTTTCCAAAGGGTGAGTTGGGTCCCACAGCATCTTGCTTACACCTCTTTGGGAAGCTAAGAAACAACTCGCTCTGCACAGTGCTCTTACAGCCTACCGGGAACATCTCGTCCTAAGGCCTGTGAAACGCAGTTTCTTTGCAGGCCTGATCTGGCTGAAGTAGAACATCTGCTCTGGGTGTGCTGCATTGCCCTAGAGCTGAAAGGCACAACGTGCAGGCTTCTTTTCAAAGGGCGAGTTGGGCCCCAAAGCATCTTGCTTCCAGCTCTTTGGGAAGCTAAGGAACAACTCGCTCTGCACAGTGCTCTAAAAGCCTACCGGGAACATGTCTTCCAAAGGCCTGTGAAAATCAGTTTCTTTGCAGGCCTGGTCTGGCTGAAGTAGAACTTCTGCTCTGGGTGTGCTACATTGCCCTAGAGCTGAAAGGCACAACCTGCAGGCTTCTTTCCAAAGGGCGAGTTGGGCCCCAAAGCATCTTGCTTCCAGCTCTTTGGGAATCTAAGAAACAACACGCTCTGCTCAGTGCTCTTACAGCCTACCGGGAACATCTCTTCCAAAGGCCTGTGAAACGCAGGTTCTTTGCAGGCCTGATCTGGCTGAAGGAGAACTTCTGCTCTGGGTGTGCTACATTGCCCTAGAGGTGAAAGGCACAACGTGCAGGCTTCTTTCCAAAGGGCGAGTTGGGCGCCAAAGCATCTTGCTTCCCGCTCTTTGGGAAGCTAAGAAACAACTCGCTCTGCACGGTGCTCTTACAGCCTACCGGGAACATCTCTTACAAAGGCCTGTGAAACGCAGTTTCTTTGCAGGCCTGATGTAGCTGAAGTAGAACTTCTGCTCTGGGTGTGCTACATTGCCCTACAGCTGAAATGCACAACGTGCTGGCTTCTTTCCAAAGGGCGAGTTGGGCCCCAAAGCATCTTGCTTCCAGCTCTTTGGGAAGCTAAGAAACAACTCGCTCTGCACAGTGCTCTTGCAGCCTACAGGGAACATCTCTTACAAAGGCCTGTGAAACGCAGTTTCTTTGCAGGCCTGACCTGGCTGAAGTAGAACATCTGCTTTGGGTGTGCTACATTGCCCTAGAGCTGAAAGGCACAACGTGCAGGCTTCTTTCCAAAGGGCGAGTTGGGCCCCAAAGCATCTTGCTTCCAGCTCTTTGGGAAGCTAAGAAACAACTCGCTCTGCACAGCGCTCTTACAGCCTACCGGGAACATCTCTTCCTAAGGCCTGTGAAACGCAGTTTCTTTGCAGGCCTGATCTGGCTGAAGTAGATCTTCTGCTCTGGGTGTGCTACATTGCCCTAGAGCTGAAAGGCACAACGTGCAGGCTTCTTTCCAAAGGGCGAGTTGGGCCCCAAAGCATCTTGCTTCCAGCTCTTTGGGAAGCTAAGAAACAACTTGCTCTGCACAGTGCTCTTACAGCCTACCGGGAACATCTCTTACAAAGGCCTGTGAAACGCAGTTTCTTTGCAGGTCTCATGTGGCGGAAGTAGAACTTCTGCTCTGGGTGTGCTACATTTCCCTAGAGCTCAAAGGCACAACGTGCAGGCGTCTTTCCAAAGCTCGAGTTGGGCCCCAAAGCATCTTGCTTCCAGCTCTTTGGGAAGCTAAGAAACAACTCGCTCTGCACAGTGCTCTTACAGCCTACCGAGAACATCTCTTCGAAAGGCCTGTGAAACGCAGTTTCTTTGCAGGCCTGACCTGGCTGAAGTAGAACTTCTGCTCTGGGTGTGCCACATTGCCCTGGAGCTGAAAGGCACAACGTGCAGGCTTCTTTCCAACGGGCGAGTTGGGCCCCAAAGCATCTTGCTTCCAGTTGTTTGGGAAGCTAAGAATCAGCTCGCTCTGCACAGTGCTCTTACAGCCTACCGGGAACATCTCTTCCAAAGGCCTGTGAAACGCAGTTTCTTTGCAGGCCTGATCTGGCTGAAGTAGAACTTCTGCTCTGGGTGTGCTACAGTGCCCTAGAGCTGAAAGGAACAACGTGCAGGCTTCTTTCCAAAGGGCGAGTTGGGCCCCAAAGCATCTTGCTTCCAGCTCTTTGGGAAGCTAAGAAACAACTCGCTCTGCACAGTGCTCTTGCAGCCTACAGGGAACATCTCTTACAAAGGCCTGTGAAACGCAGTTTCTTTGCAGGCCTGACCTGGCTGAAGTAGAACATCTGCTTTGGGTGTGCTACATTGCCCTAGAGCTGAAAGGCACAACGTGCAGGCTTCTTTCCAAAGGGCGAGTTGGGCCCCAAAGCATCTTGCTTCCAGCTCTTTGGGAAGCTAAGAAACAACTCGCTCTGCACAGCGCTCTTACAGCCTACCGGGAACATCTCTTACAAAGGCCTGTGAAACGCAGTTTCTTTGCAGGTCTCATGTGGCGGAAGTAGAACTTCTGCTCTGGGTGTGCTACATTTCCCTAGAGCTCAAAGGCACAACGTGCAGGCGTCTTTCCAAAGCTCGAGTTGGGCCCCAAAGCATCTTGCTTCCAGCTCTTTGGGAAGCTAAGAAACAACTCGCTCTGCACAGTGCTCTTACAGCCTACCGGGAACATCTCTTCGAAAGGCCTGTGAAACGCAGTTTCTTTGCAGGCCTGACCTGGCTGAAGTAGAACTTCTGCTCTGGGTGTGCCACATTGCCCTGGAGCTGAAAGGCACAACGTGCAGGCTTCTTTCCAACGGGCGAGTTGGGCCCCAAAGCATCTTGCTTCCAGTTGTTTGGGAAGCTAAGAATCAGCTCGCTCTGCACAGTGCTCTTACAGCCTACCGGGAACATGTCTTCCAAAGGCCTGTGAAACGCAGTTTCTTTGCAGGCCTGATCTGGCTGAAGTAGAACTTCTGCTCTGGGTGTGCTACAGTGCCCTAGAGCTGAAAGGAACAACGTGCAGGCTTCTTTCCAAAGGGCGTTTTGGGCCCCAAAGCATCTTGCTTCCAGCTCTTTGGGAAGCTAAGAAACAACTTGCTCTGCACAGTGCTCTTACAGCCTACAGGGAACATCTCTTACAAAGGCCTGTGAAACGCAGTTTCTTTGCAGGCCAAATCTGGCTGAAGTAGAACTTCAGCTCTGGGTGTGCTACATTGCCCTAGAGCTGAAAGGCACAACGTGCAGGCTTCTTTCCAAAGGGCGAGTTGGGCCCCAAAGCATCTTGCTTCCAGCTCTTTGGGAAGCTAACAAAAAACTCGCTCTGCACAGTGCTCTTACAGCCTACCGGGAACATCTCTTACAAAGTCCTGTGAAACGCAGTTTCTTTGCAGGCCTGATCTGGCTGAAGTAGAACGTGTGCTCTGGGTGTGCTACATTGCCCTAGAGCTGAAAGGCACAACATGCAGGCTTCATTCCAAAGGGCGAGTTGGGCCCCAAAGCATCTTGCTTCCAGCTCTTTGGGAAGCTAAGAAACAACTCGCTCTGCACAGTGCTCTTACAGCCTACCGGGAACATCTCTTCCAAAGGCCTGTGAAACGCAGTTTCTTTGCAGGCTTGATCTGGCTGAAGTAGAACTTCTGCTCTGGGTGTTCCACAGTGCCCTAGAGCTGAAAGGCACAACGTGCAGGCTTCTTTCCAAAGGGCGAGTTGGGCCCCAAAGCATCTTGCTTCCAGCTCTTTGGGAAGCTAAGAAACAACTCGCTCTGCAGAGTGCTCTTACAGCCTACCGGGAACATCTCTTCCAAAGCTCTGTGAAACGCAGTTTCTTTGCAGGCCTGATCTGGCAGAAGTACAACTTCTGCATTGGGTGTGCTACAGTGCCCTAGAGCTGAAGGGCACAACGTCCAGGCTTCTTTCCAAAGGGCGAGTTGGGCCCCAAAGCATCTTGCTTCCAGCTCTTTGGGAAGCTAAGAAACAACTCGCTCTGCACAGTGCTCTTGCAGCCTACAGGGAACATCTCTTACAAAGGCCTGTGAAACGCAGTTTCTTTGCAGGCCTGACCTGGCTGAAGTAGAACATCTGCTTTGGGTGTGCTACATTGCCCTAGAGCTGAAAGGCACAACGTGCAGGCTTCTCTCCAAAGGGCGAGTTGGGCCCCAAAGCATCTTGCTTCCAGCTCTTTGGGAAGCTAAGAAACAACTCGCTCTGCACAGCGCTCTTACAGCCTACCGGGAACATCTCTTCCTAAGGCCTGTGAAACGCAGTTTCTTTGCAGGCCTGATCTGGCTGAAGTAGATCTTCTGCTCTGGGTGTGCTACATTGCCCTAGAGCTGAAAGGCACAACGTGCAGGCTTCTTTCCAAAGGGCGAGTTGGGCCCCAAAGCATCTTGCTTCCAGCTCTTTGGGAAGCTAAGAAACAACTTGCTCTGCACAGTGCTCTTACAGCCTACCGGGAACATCTCTTACAAAGGCCTGTGAAACGCAGTTTCTTTGCAGGTCTCATGTGGCGGAAGTAGAACTTCTGCTCTGGGTGTGCTACATTTCCCTAGAGCTCAAAGGCACAACGTGCAGGCGTCTTTCCAAAGCTCGAGTTGGGCCCCAAAGCATCTTGCTTCCAGCTCTTTGGGAAGCTAAGAAACAACTCGCTCTGCACAGTGCTCTTACAGCCTACCGGGAACATCTCTTCGAAAGGCCTGTGAAACGCAGTTTCTTTGCAGGCCTGACCTGGCTGAAGTAGAACTTCTGCTCTGGGTGTGCCACATTGCCCTGGAGCTGAAAGGCACAACGTGCAGGCTTCTTTCCAACGGGCGAGTTGGGCCCCAAAGCATCTTGCTTCCAGTTGTTTGGGAAGCTAAGAATCAGCTCGCTCTGCACAGTGCTCTTACAGCCTACCGGGAACATCTCTTCCAAAGGCCTGTGAAACGCAGTTTCTTTGCAGGCCTGATCTGGCTGAAGTAGAACTTCTGCTCTGGGTGTGCTACAGTGCCCTAGAGCTGAAAGGAACAACGTGCAGGCTTCTTTCCAAAGGGCGAGTTGGGCCCCAAAGCATCTTGCTTCCAGCTCTTTGGGAAGCTAAGAAACAACTTGCTCTGCACAGTGCTCTTACAGCCTACAGGGAACATCTCTTACAAAGGCCTGTGAAACGCAGTTTCTTTGCAGGCCAAATCTGGCTGAAGTAGAACTTCAGCTCTGGGTGTGCTACATTGCCCTAGAGCTGAAAGGCACAACGTGCAGGCTTCTTTCCAAAGGGCGAGTTGGGCCCCAAAGCATCTTGCTTCCAGCTCTTTGGGAAGCGAAGAAACAACTCGCTCTGCACAGTGTTCTTACAGCCTACTGGGAACATCTCTTCCAAAGGCCTGTGAAACGCATTTTCTTTGCAGGCCTGATCTGGCTGAAGTAGAACTTCTGCTCTGGGTGTGCTACAGTGCCCTAGATCTGAAAGGCACAACGTGCAGGCTTCTTTCCAAAGGGCGAGTTGGGCCCCAAAGCATCTTGCTTCCAGCTATTTGGGAAGCTAAGAAACAACTCGCTCTGCACAGTGCTCTTTGAGCCTACCGGGAACATCTCTTACAAAGGCCTGTGCAACGCAGTTTCTTTGCAAGCCTTGCCTGACTGAAGTAGAACTTCTGCTTTGGGTGTGCTACATTGCCCTGGAGCTGAAAGGCACAACGTGCAGGCTTCTTTCCAAAGGGCGAGTTGGGCCCCTCAGCATCTTGCTTCCAGCTCTTTGGGAAGCTAAGAAACAACTCGCTCTGCACAGTGCTCTTAAAGCCAACCGGGAACATCTCTTCCAAAGGCCTGTGAAACGCAGTTTCTTTGCAGGCCTGATCTGGCTGCAGTAGAACTTCTGCTCTGGGTGTGCTACATTGCCCTAGAGCTGAAAGGCACAACGTGCAGGCTTCTTTCCAAAGGGCGAGTTGGGCCCCAAAGCATCTTGCTTCCAGCTCTTTGGGAAGCTAACAAGAAACTCGCTCGGCACAGTGCTCTTACAGCCTACCGGGAACATCTCTTACAAAGTCCTGTGAAACGCAGTTTCTTTGCAGGCCTGATCTGGCTGAAGTAGAACTTCTGCTCTGGGTGTGCTACAGTGCCCTAGATCTGAAAGGCACAACGTGCAGGCTACTTTCCAAAGGGCAAGTTGGGCCCCAAAGCATCTTGCTTCCAGCTCTTTGGGAAGCTAAGAAACAGCTCGCTCTGCACAGTGCTCTTACAGCCTACCGGGAACATCTCTTACAAAGGCCTGTGAAACGCAGTTTCTTTGCAGGCCTGATCTGGCTGAAGTACAACTTCTACATTGGGTGTGCTACAGTGCCATGGAGCTGACAGGCACAACGTGCAGGCTTCTTTCCAAAGGGCGAGTTGGGCCCCAAAGCATCTTGCTTCCAGCTCTTTGGAAAGCTAAGAAACACCTCGCTCAGAACATTGCTGTTACAGCCTACAGGGAACATCTCTTCCTAAGGCCTGTGAAACGCAGTTTCTTTGCAGGCCTGATCTGGCTGAAGTAGGACTTCTGCTCTGGGTGTGCTCCATTACCCTAGAGCTGAAAGGCACAACGTGCAGGCTTCTTTCCAAAGGGCGAGTTGGGCCCCAAAGCATCTTGCTTCCAGCTCTTTGGGAAGCTAAGAAACAACTCGCTCTGCACAGTGCTCTTACAGCCCACCGTGAACATCTCTTCCAAAGGCCTGTGAAACGCACTTTCTTTGCAGGCCTGATCTGGCTGCAGTAGAACTTCTGCTCTGGGTGTGCTACAGTGCCCTAGAGCTGAAAGGCACAACGTGCAGGCTTCTTTCCATAGGGCGAGTTGGGCCCCAAAGCATCTTGCTTCCAGCTCTTTGGGAAGCGAAGAAACAACTCGCTCTGCACAGTGCTCTTACAGCCGACCGGGAACATCTCTTCCAAAGGCCTGTGAAACGCAGTGTCTTTGCAGGCCTGATCTGGCTGAAGTAGGACTTCTGCTCTGGGTGTGCTACAGTGCCCTAGAGCTGAAAGGCACAACATGCAGGCTTCTTTCCAAAGGGCGAGTTGGGCCCCAAAGCATCTTGCTTCCAGCTCTTTGGGAAGCTAAGAAACAACTCGCTCTGCACAGTGCTCTTACAGCCTACCGGGAACATGTCTTCCAAAGGCCTGTGAAACGCAGTTTCTTTGCAGGCCTGGCAAGGCAGAAGTAGAACTTCTGCCCTGGGTGTGCTACAGTGCTCTAGAGCTGAAAGGCACAACGTGCAGGCTTCTTTCCAAAGGGCGAGTTGGGCCCCACAGCATCTTGCTTCCAGCTCTTTGGGAAGCTAAGAAACAACTCGCTCTGCACAGTGCTCTTACAGCCTACCGGGAACATCTCTTCCAAAGGCCTGTGAAACGCAGTTTCTTTGCAGGCCTGATCTGGCTGCAGTAGAACTTCTGCTCTGGGTGTGCTACATTGCCCTAGAGCTGAAAGGCACAACGTGCAGGCTTCTTTCCAAAGGGCGAGTTGGGCCCCAAAGCATATTGCTTTCAGATCTTTGGGAAGCTAAGAAACAACTCGCTATGCACAGTGCTCTTACAGCCTACCGGGAACATCTCTTACAAAGGCCTGTGAAACGCAGTTTCTTTGCAGGCCTGATCTGGCTGAAGTAGAACTTCTGCTCTGGTTGTGCTACATGGCCCTAGAGGTGAAAGGCACAACGTGCAGGCTTCTTTCCAAAGGGCGAGTTGGGCGCCAAAGCATCTTGCTTCCCGCTCTTTGGGAAGCTATGAAACAACTCGCTCTGCACAGTGCTCTTACAGCCTACCGGGAACATCTCTTACAAAGGCCTGTGAAACGCAGTTTCTTTGCAGGCCTGATCTGGCTGAAGTAGAACTTCTGCTCTGGGTGTGCTACATTGCCCTACAGCTGAAATGCACAACGTGCTGGCTTCTTTCCAAAGGGCGAGTTGGGCCCCAAAGCATCTTGCTTCCAGCTCTTTGGGAAGCTAAGAAACAACTCGCTCTGCACAGTGCTCTTACAGCCTACCGGGAACATCTCTTCCAAAGGCCAGTGAAACGCAGTTTCTTTGCAGGCATGATCTGGCTGAAGTAGAACTTCTGCTCCTGGTGTGCTGCATTTACCTAGAGCTGAAAGGCACAACGTGCAGGCTTATTTCCCTAGGGTGAGTTGGGCCACAAAGCATCTTGCTTCCAGCTCTTTGGGAAGCTAAGAAACAACTCGCTCTGCACAGTGCTCTTGCAGCCTACAGGGAACATCTCTTCCAAAGGCCTGTGAAACGCAGTTTCTTTGCAGGCCTGATCTGGCTGAAGTGGGACTTCTGCTCTGGGTGTGCTCCATTGCCCTAGAGCTGAAAGGCTCAACGTGCAGGCTTCTTTCCAAAGGGCGAGTTGGGCCCCAAAGCATCTTGCTTCCAGCTCTTTGGGAAGCTAAGAAACAACTCTATCTGCACAGTGCTCTTACAGCCCACCGTGAACATCTCTTCCAAAGGCCTGTGAAACGCACTTTCTTTGCAGGCCTGATCTGGCTGAAGTAGAACTTCTGCTCTGGGTGTGCTACAGTGCCCTAGATCTGAAAGGCACAACGTGCAGGCTTCTTTCCAAAGGGCGAGTTGGGCCCCAAAGCATCTTGCTTCCAGCTCTTTGGGAAGCTAACAAAAAACTCGCTCTGCACAGTGCTCTTACAGCATACCAGGAACATCTCTTCCAAAGGCCTGTGAAACGCAGTTTCTTTGCAGGCCTGATCTGGCTGAAGTAGAACGTGTGCTCTGCGTGTGCTACATTGCCCTAGAGCTGAAAGGCACAACATGCAGGCTTCTTTCCAAAGGGCGAGTTGGGCCCCAAAGCATCTTGCTTCCAGCTCTTTGGGAAGCTAAGAAACAACTCGCTCTGCACAGTGCTCTTACAGCCTACCGGGAACATCTCTTCCAAAGGCCTGTGAAACGCAGTTTCTTTGCAGGCCTGATCTGGCTGAAGTAGAACTTCTGCTCTGGGTGTTCCACAGTGCCCTAGAGCTGAAAGGCACAACGTGCAGGCTTCTTTCCAAAGGGCGAGTTGGGCCCCAAAGCATCTTGCTTCCAGCTCTTTGGGAAGCTAAGAAACAACTCGCTCTGCACAGTGCTCTTACAGCCTACCGGGAACATCTCTTCCAAAGCTCTGTGAAACGCAGTTTCTTTGCAGGCCTGATCTGGCAGAAGTACAACTTCTGCATTGGGTGTGCTACAGTGCCCTAGAGCTGAAGGGCACAACGTCCAGGCTTCTTTCCAAAGGGCGAGTTGGGCCCCAAAGCATCTTGCTTCCAGCTCTTTGGGAAGCTAAGAAACAACTCGCTCTGCACAGTGCTCTTGCAGCCTACAGGGAACATCTCTTACAAAGGCCTGTGAAACGCAGTTTCTTTGCAGGCCTGACCTGGCTGAAGTAGAACATCTGCTTTGGGTGTGCTACATTGCCCTAGAGCTGAAAGGCACAACGTGCAGGCTTCTTTCCAAAGGGCGAGTTGGGCCCCAAAGCATCTTGCTTCCAGCTCTTTGGGAAGCTAAGAAACAACTCGCTCTGCACAGCGCTCTTACAGCCTACCGGGAACATCTCTTCCTAAGGCCTGTGAAACGCAGTTTCTTTGCAGGCCTGATCTGGCTGAAGTAGATCTTCTGCTCTGGGTGTGCTACATTGCCCTAGAGCTGAAAGGCACAACGTGCAGGCTTCTTTCCAAAGGGCGAGTTGGGCCCCAAAGCATCTTGCTTCCAGCTCTTTGGGAAGCTAAGAAACAACTTGCTCTGCACAGTGCTCTTACAGCCTACCGGGAACATCTCTTACAAAGGCCTGTGAAACGCAGTTTCTTTGCAGGTCTCATGTGGCGGAAGTAGAACTTCTGCTCTGGGTGTGCTACATTTCCCTAGAGCTCAAAGGCACAACGTGCAGGCGTCTTTCCAAAGCTCGAGTTGGGCCCCAAAGCATCTTGCTTCCAGCTCTTTGGGAAGCTAAGAAACAACTCGCTCTGCACAGTGCTCTTACAGCCTACCGGGAACATCTCTTCGAAAGGCCTGTGAAACGCAGTTTCTTTGCAGGCCTGACCTGGCTGAAGTAGAACTTCTGCTCTGGGTGTGCCACATTGCCCTGGAGCTGAAAGGCACAACGTGCAGGCTTCTTTCCAACGGGCGAGTTGGGCCCCAAAGCATCTTGCTTCCAGTTGTTTGGGAAGCTAAGAATCAGCTCGCTCTGCACAGTGCTCTTACAGCCTACCGGGAACATGTCTTCCAAAGGCCTGTGAAACGCAGTTTCTTTGCAGGCCTGATCTGGCTGAAGTAGAACTTCTGCTCTGGGTGTGCTACAGTGCCCTAGAGCTGAAAGGAACAACGTGCAGGCTTCTTTCCAAAGGGCGTGTTGGGCCCCAAAGCATCTTGCTTCCAGCTCTTTGGGAAGCTAAGAAACAACTTGCTCTGCACAGTGCTCTTACAGCCTACAGGGAACATCTCTTACAAAGGCCTGTGAAACGCAGTTTCTTTGCAGGCCAAATCTGGCTGAAGTAGAACTTCAGCTCTGGGTGTGCTACATTGCCCTAGAGCTGAAAGGCACAACGTGCAGGCTTCTTTCCAAAGGGCGAGTTGGGCCCCAAAGCATCTTGCTTCCAGCTCTTTGGGAAGCGAAGAAACAACTCGCTCTGCACAGTGTTCTTACAGCCTACTGGGAACATCTCTTCCAAAGGCCTGTGAAACGCATTTTCTTTGCAGGCCTGATCTGGCTGAAGTAGAACTTCTGCTCTGGGTGTGCTACAGTGCCCTAGATCTGAAAGGCACAACGTGCAGGCTTCGTTCCAAAGGGCGAGTTGGGCCCCAAAGCATCTTGCTTCCAGCTCTTTGGGAAGCTAACAAAAAACTCGCTCTGCACAGTGCTCTTACAGCCTACCGGGAACATCTCTTACAAAGTCCTGTGAAACGCAGTTTCTTTGCAGGCCTGATCTGGCTGAAGTAGAACGTGTGCTCTGGGTGTGCTACATTGCCCTAGAGCTGAAAGGCACAACATGCAGGCTTCTTTCCAAACGGCGAGTTGGGCCCCAAAGCATCTTCCTTCCAGCTCTTTGGGAAGCTAAGAAACAACTCGCTCTGCACAGTGCTCTTACAGCCTACCGGGAACATCTCTTCCAAAGGCCTGTGAAACGCAGTTTCTTTGCAGGCCTGATCTGGCTGAAGTAGAACTTCTGCTCTGGGTGTTCCACAGTGCCCTAGAGCTGAAAGGCACAACGTGCAGGCTTCTTTCCAAAGGGCGAGTTGGGCCCCAAAGCATCTTGCTTCCAGCTCTTTGGGAAGCTAAGAAACAACTCGCTCTGCACAGTGCTCTTACAGCCTACCGGGAACATCTCTTCCAAAGCTCTGTGAAACGCAGTTTCTTTGCAGGCCTGATCTGGCAGAAGTACAACTTCTGCATTGGGTGTGCTACAGTGCCCTAGAGCTGAAGGGCACAACGTCCAGGCTTCTTTCCAAAGGGCGAGTTGGGCCCCAAAGCATCTTGCTTCCAGCTCTTTGGGAAGCTAAGAAACAACTCGCTCTGCACAGTGCTCTTGCAGCCTACAGGGAACATCTCTTACAAAGGCCTGTGAAACGCAGTTTCTTTGCAGGCCTGACCTGGCTGAAGTAGAACATCTGCTTTGGGTGTGCTACATTGCCCTAGAGCTGAAAGGCACAACGTGCAGGCTTCTCTCCAAAGGGCGAGTTGGGCCCCAAAGCATCTTGCTTCCAGCTCTTTGGGAAGCTAAGAAACAACTCGCTCTGCACAGCGCTCTTACAGCCTACCGGGAACATCTCTTCCTAAGGCCTGTGAAACGCAGTTTCTTTGCAGGCCTGATCTGGCTGAAGTAGATCTTCTGCTCTGGGTGTGCTACATTGCCCTAGAGCTGAAAGGCACAACGTGCAGGCTTCTTTCCAAAGGGCGAGTTGGGCCCCAAAGCATCTTGCTTCCAGCTCTTTGGGAAGCTAAGAAACAACTTGCTCTGCACAGTGCTCTTACAGCCTACCGGGAACATCTCTTACAAAGGCCTGTGAAACGCAGTTTCTTTGCAGGTCTCATGTGGCGGAAGTAGAACTTCTGCTCTGGGTGTGCTACATTTCCCTAGAGCTCAAAGGCACAACGTGCAGGCGTCTTTCCAAAGCTCGAGTTGGGCCCCAAAGCATCTTGCTTCCAGCTCTTTGGGAAGCTAAGAAACAACTCGCTCTGCACAGTGCTCTTACAGCCTACCGGGAACATCTCTTCGAAAGGCCTGTGAAACGCAGTTTCTTTGCAGGCCTGACCTGGCTGAAGTAGAACTTCTGCTCTGGGTGTGCCACATTGCCCTGGAGCTGAAAGGCACAACGTGCAGGCTTCTTTCCAACGGGCGAGTTGGGCCCCAAAGCATCTTGCTTCCAGTTGTTTGGGAAGCTAAGAATCAGCTCGCTCTGCACAGTGCTCTTACAGCCTACCGGGAACATCTCTTCCAAAGGCCTGTGAAACGCAGTTTCTTTGCAGGCCTGATCTGGCTGAAGTAGAACTTCTGCTCTGGGTGTGCTACAGTGCCCTAGAGCTGAAAGGAACAACGTGCAGGCTTCTTTCCAAAGGGCGTGTTGGGCCCCAAAGCATCTTGCTTCCAGCTCTTTGGGAAGCTAAGAAACAACTTGCTCTGCACAGTGCTCTTACAGCCTACAGGGAACATCTCTTACAAAGGCCTGTGAAACGCAGTTTCTTTGCAGGCCAAATCTGGCTGAAGTAGAACTTCAGCTCTGGGTGTGCTACATTGCCCTAGAGCTGAAAGGCACAACGTGCAGGCTTCTTTCCAAAGGGCGAGTTGGGCCCCAAAGCATCTTGCTTCCAGCTCTTTGGGAAGCGAAGAAACAACTCGCTCTGCACAGTGTTCTTACAGCCTACTGGGAACATCTCTTCCAAAGGCCTGTGAAACGCATTTTCTTTGCAGGCCTGATCTGGCTGAAGTAGAACTTCTGCTCTGGGTGTGCTACAGTGCCCTAGATCTGAAAGGCACAACGTGCAGGCTTCGTTCCAAAGGGCGAGTTGGGCCCCAAAGCATCTTGCTTCCAGCTCTTTGGGAAGCTAACAAAAAACTCGCTCTGCACAGTGCTCTTACAGCCTACCGGGAACATCTCTTACAAAGTCCTGTGAAACGCAGTTTCTTTGCAGGCCTGATCTGGCTGAAGTAGAACGTGTGCTCTGGGTGTGCTACATTGCCCTAGAGCTGAAAGGCACAACATGCAGGCTTCTTTCCAAACGGCGAGTTGGGCCCCAAAGCATCTTCCTTCCAGCTCTTTGGGAAGCTAAGAAACAACTCGCTCTGCACAGTGCTCTTACAGCCTACCGGGAACATCTCTTCCAAAGGCCTGTGAAACGCAGTTTCTTTGCAGGCCTGATCTGGCTGAAGTAGAACTTCTGCTCTGGGTGTTCCACAGTGCCCTAGAGCTGAAAGGCACAACGTGCAGGCTTCTTTCCAAAGGGCGAGTTGGGCCCCAAAGCATCTTGCTTCCAGCTCTTTGGGAAGCTAAGAAACAACTCGCTCTGCACAGTGCTCTTACAGCCTACCGGGAACATCTCTTCCAAAGCTCTGTGAAACGCAGTTTCTTTGCAGGCCTGATCTGGCTGAAGTACAACTTCTGCATTGGGTGTACTACAGTGCCCTAGAGCTGAAGGGCACAACGTCCAGGCTTCTTTCCAAAGGGCGAGTTGGGCCCCAAAGCATCTTGCTTCCAGCTCTTTGGGAAGCTAAGAAACAACTCGCTCTGCACAGTGCTCTTGCAGCCTACAGGGAACATCTCTTACAAAGGCCTGTGAAACGCAGTTTCTTTGCAGGCCTGACCTGGCTGAAGTAGAACATCTGCTTTGGGTGTGCTACATTGCCCTAGAGCTGAAAGGCACAACGTGCAGGCTTCTTTCCAAAGGGCGAGTTGGGCCCCAAAGCATCTTGCTTCCAGCTCTTTGGGAAGCTAAGAAACAACTCGCTCTGCACAGCGCTCTTACAGCCTACCGGGAACATCTCTTCCTAAGGCCTGTGAAACGCACTTTGTTTGCAGGCCTGATCTGGCTGAAGTAGATCTTCTGCTCTGGGTGTGCTACATTGCCCTAGAGCTGAAAGGCACAACGTGCAGGCTTCTTTCCAAAGGGCGAGTTGGGCCCCAAAGCATCTTGCTTCCAGCTCTTTGGGAAGCTAAGAAACAACTTGCTCTGCACAGTGCTCTTACAGCCTACCGGGAACATCTCTTACAAAGGCCTGTGAAACGCAGTTTCTTTGCAGGTCTCATGTGGCGGAAGTAGAACTTCTGCTCTGGGTGTGCTACATTTCCCTAGAGCTCAAAGGCACAACGTGCAGGCGTCTTTCCAAAGCTCGAGTTGGGCCCCAAAGCATCTTGCTTCCAGCTCTTTGGGAAGCTAAGAAACAACTCGCTCTGCACAGTGCTCTTACAGCCTACCGGGAACATGTCTTCCAAAGGCCTGTGAAACGCAGTTTCTTTGCAGGCCTGACCTGCCTGAAGTAGGACTTCTGCTCTGGGTGTGCCACATTGCCCTGGAGCTGAAAGGCACAACGTGCAGGCTTCTTTCCAACGGGCGAGTTGGGCCCCAAAGCATCTTGCTTCCAGTTGTTTGGGAAGCTAAGAATCAGCTCGCTCTGCACAGTGCTCTTACAGCCTACCGGGAACATCTCTTCCAAAGGCCTGTGAAACGCAGTTTCTTTGCAGGCCTGATCTGGCTGAAGTAGAACTTCTGCTCTGGGTATGCTACAGTGCCCTAGAGCTGAAAGGAACAACGTGCAGGCTTCTTTCCAAAGGGCGAGTTGGGCCCCAAAGCATCTTGCTTCCAGCTCTTTGGGAAGCTAAGAAACAACTTGCTCTGCACAGTGCTCTTACAGCCTACAGGGAACATCTCTTACAAAGGCCTGTGAAACGCAGTTTCTTTGCAGGCCAAATCTGGCTGAAGTAGAACTTCAGCTCTGGGTGTGCTACATTGCCCTAGAGCTGAAAGGCACAACGTGCAGGCTTCTTTCCAAAGGGCGAGTTGGGCCCCAAAGCATCTTGCTTCCAGCTCTTTGGGAAGCGAAGAAACAACTCGCTCTGCACAGTGTTCTTACAGCCTACTGGGAACATCTCTTCCAAAGGCCTGTGAAACGCATTTTCTTTGCAGGCCTGATCTGGCTGAAGTAGAACTTCTGCTCTGGGTGTGCTACAGTGCCCTAGATCTGAAAGGCACAACGTGCAGGCTTCTTTCCAAAGGGCGAGTTGGGCCCCAAAGCATCTTGCTTCCAGCTATTTGGGAAGCTAAGAAACAACTCGCTCTGCACAGTGCTCTTTGAGCCTACCGGGAACATCTCTTACAAAGGCCTGTGCAACGCAGTTTCTTTGCAAGCCTTGCCTGACTGAAGTAGAACTTCTGCTTTTGGTGTGCTACATTGCCCTAGAGATGAAAGGCACAACGAGCAGGCTTCTTTGCAAAGGGCGAGTTGGGCCCCAAAGCATCTTGCTTACAGCTCTTTGGGACGCTAAGAAACAACTCGCTCTGCAGAGTGCTCTTACAGCCTACCGGGAACATCTCTCACAAAGGAGTGTGAAACGCTGTTTCTTTGCAGGCCTGACATGGCTGAAATAGAACTTCTGCTCTGGGTGTGCTACATTGCCCTAGAGCTGAAAGGCACAACGTGCAGGCTTCTTTCCAAAGGGTGAGTTGGGCCCCACAGCATCTTGCTTACACCTCTTTGGGAAGCTAAGAAACAACTCGCTCTGCACAGTGCTCTTACAGCCTACCGGGAACATCTCGTCCTAAGGCCTGTGAAACGCAGTTTCTTTGCAGGCCTGATCTGGCTGAAGTAGAACATCTGCTCTGGGTGTGCTGCATTGCCCTAGAGCTGAAAGGCACAACGTGCAGGCTTCTTTTCAAAGGGCGAGTTGGGCCCCAAAGCATCTTGCTTCCAGCTCTTTGGGAAGCTAAGGAACAACTCGCTCTGCACAGTGCTCTAAAAGCCTACCGGGAACATGTCTTCCAAAGGCCTGTGAAAATCAGTTTCTTTGCAGGCCTGGTCTGGCTGAAGTAGAACTTCTGCTCTGGGTGTGCTACATTGCCCTAGAGCTGAAAGGCACAACCTGCAGGCTTCTTTCCAAAGGGCGAGTTGGGCCCCAAAGCATCTTGCTTCCAGCTCTTTGGGAATCTAAGAAACAACACGCTCTGCTCAGTGCTCTTACAGCCTACCGGGAACATCTCTTCCAAAGGCCTGTGAAACGCAGGTTCTTTGCAGGCCTGATCTGGCTGAAGGAGAACTTCTGCTCTGGGTGTGCTACATTGCCCTAGAGCTGAAAGGCACAACGTGCAGGCTTCTTTCCAAAGGGCGAGTTGGGCCCCAAAGCATCTTGCTTCCAGCTCCTTGGGAAGCTAAGAAACAACTCGCTCTGCACGGTGCTCTTACAGCCTACCGGGAACATCTCTTACAAAGGCCTGTGAAACGCAGATTCTTTGCAGGCCTGATCTGGCTGAAGTAGAACTTCTGCTCTGGGTGTGCTACATTGCCCTAGAGCTGAAAGGCACAACGTGCTGGCTTCTTTCCAAAGGGCGAGTTGGGCCCCAAAGCATCTTGCTTCCAGCTCTTCGGGAAGATAAGAAACAACTCGCTCTGCACAGTGCTATTACAGCCTACCGGGAACATCTCTTCCAAAGGCCTGTGAAACGCAGTTTCTTTGCAGGCCTGATCTGGCTGAAGTAGAACTTCTGCTCTGGGTGTGCTCCATTGCCCTATTGCTGAAAGGCACAACGTGAAGACTTCTTTCCAAAGGGCGAGTTGGGCCCCAAAGCATCTTGCTTCTAGCTCTTTGGGAAGCTAAGAAACAACTCGCTCTGCACAGTGTTCTTACAGCCTACCAGGAACACGTTTTCCAAAGGCCGGTGAAACTCAGTTTCTTTGCAGGCCTGGTCTGGCTGAAGTAGAACTTCTTCCCTGGGTGTGCTACATTGACCTAGAGCTGAAAGGCACAACGTGCAGGCTTCTTTCCAAAGGGTCTGTTGGGCCCCAAAGCATCTTGCTTCAAGCTCTTTGGGAAGCTAAGAAACAACAAGCTCTGCACAGTGCTCTTACAGCCTACCGGGAACATCTCTTCCAAAGGCCTGTGAAACGCAGTTTCTTTGCAGGCCTGTTCTGGCTGAAGTAGAACTTCTGCTCTGGGTGTGCTACATTGCCCTGGAGCTGAAAGGCACAACGTGCAGGCTTCTTTCCAAAGGGCGAGTTGGGCCCCACAGCATCTTGCTTCCAGCTCTTTGGGAAGCTAAGTAACAACTCGCTCTGCACAGTGCTCTTACAGCCTACCGGGAACATCTCTTCCAAAGGCCTGTGAAACGCAGTTTCTTTGCAGGCCTGATCTTGCTGAAGTAGAACTTCTGCTCTGGTTGTGCTACATGGCCCTAGAGGTGAAAGGCACAACGTGCAGGCTTCTTTCCAAAGGGCGAGTTGGGCGCCAAAGCATCTTGCTTCCCGCTCTTTGGGAAGCTAAGAAACAACTCGCTCTGCACAGTGCTCTTACAGCCTACCGGGAACATCTCTTACAAAGGCCTGTGAAACGCAGTTTCTTTGCAGGCCTGATGTAGCTGAAGTAGAACTTCTGCTCTGGGTGTGCTACATTGCCCTACAGCTGAAATGCACAACGTGCTGGCTTCTTTCCAAAGGGCGAGTTGGGCCCCAAAGCATCTTGCTTCCAGCTCTTTGGGAAGCTAAGAAACAACTCGCTCTGCACAGTGCTCTTGCAGCCTACAGGGAACATCTCTTACAAAGGCCTGTGAAACGCAGTTTCTTTGCAGGCCTGACCTGGCTGAAGTAGAACATCTGCTTTGGGTGTGCTACATTGCCCTAGAGCTGAAAGGCACAACGTGCAGGCTTCTTTCCAAAGGGCGAGTTGGGCCCCAAAGCATCTTGCTTCCAGCTCTTTGGGAAGCTAAGAAACAACTCGCTCTGCACAGCGCTCTTACAGCCTACCGGGAACATCTCTTCCTAAGGCCTGTGAAACGCAGTTTCTTTGCAGGCCTGATCTGGCTGAAGTAGATCTTCTGCTCTGGGTGTGCTACATTGCCCTAGAGCTGAAAGGCACAACGTGCAGGCTTCTTTCCAAAGGGCGAGTTGGGCCCCAAAGCATCTTGCTTCCAGCTCTTTGGGAAGCTAAGAAACAACTTGCTCTGCACAGTGCTCTTACAGCCTACCGGGAACATCTCTTACAAAGGCCTGTGAAACGCAGTTTCTTTGCAGGTCTCATGTGGCGGAAGTAGAACTTCTGCTCTGGGTGTGCTACATTTCCCTAGAGCTCAAAGGCACAACGTGCAGGCGTCTTTCCAAAGCTCGAGTTGGGCCCCAAAGCATCTTGCTTCCAGCTCTTTGGGAAGCTAAGAAACAACTCGCTCTGCACAGTGCTCTTGCAGCCTACCGAGAACATCTCTTCGAAAGGCCTGTGAAACGCAGTTTCTTTGCAGGCCTGACCTGGCTGAAGTAGAACTTCTGCTCTGGGTGTGCCACATTGCCCTGGAGCTGAAAGGCACAACGTGCAGGCTTCTTTCCAACGGGCGAGTTGGGCCCCAAAGCATCTTGCTTCCAGTTGTTTGGGAAGCTAAGAATCAGCTCGCTCTGCACAGTGCTCTTACAGCCTACCGGGAACATCTCTTCCAAAGGCCTGTGAAACGCAGTTTCTTTGCAGGCCTGATCTGGCTGAAGTAGAACTTCTGCTCTGGGTGTGCTACAGTGCCCTAGAGCTGAAAGGAACAACGTGCAGGCTTCTTTCCAAAGGGCGTGTTGGGCCCCAAAGCATCTTGCTTCCAGCTCTTTGGGAAGCTAACAAAAAACTCGCTCTGCACAGTGCTCTTACAGCCTACCGGGAACATCTCTTACAAAGTCCTGTGAAACGCAGTTTCTTTGCAGGCCAAATCTGGCTGAAGTAGAACTTCAGCTCTGGGTGTGCTACATTGCCCTAGAGCTGAAAGGGACAACGTGCAGGCTTCTTTCCAAAGGGCGAGTTGGGCCCCAAAGCATCTTGCTTCCAGCTCTTTGGGAAGCGAAGAAACAACTCGCTCTGCACAGTGTTCTTACAGCCTACTGGGAACATCTCTTCCAAAGGCCTGTGAAACGCATTTTCTTTGCAGGCCTGATCTGGCTGAAGTATAACTTCTGCTCTGGGTGTTCCACAGTGCCCTAGAGCTGAAAGGCACAACGTGCAGGCTTCTTTCCAAAGGGCGAGTTGGGCCCCAAAGCATCTTGCTTCCAGCTCTTTGGGAAGCTAAGAAACAACTCGCTCTGCACAGTGCTCTTACAGCCTACCGGGAACATCTCTTCCAAAGCTCTGTGAAACGCAGTTTCTTTGCAGGCCTGATCTGGCAGAAGTACAACTTCTGCATTGGGTGTGCTACAGTGCCCTAGAGCTGAAGGGCACAACGTCCAGGCTTCTTTCCAAAGGGCGAGTTGGGCCCCAAAGCATCTTGCTTCCAGCTCTTTGGGAAGCTAAGAAACAACTCGCTCTGCACAGTGCTCTTGCAGCCTACAGGGAACATCTCTTACAAAGGCCTGTGAAACGCAGTTTCTTTGCAGGCCTGACCTGGCTGAAGTAGAACATCTGCTTTGGGTGTGCTACATTGCCCTAGAGCTGAAAGGCACAACGTGCAGGCTTCTTTCCAAAGGGCGAGTTGGGCCCCAAAGCATCTTGCTTCCAGCTCTTTGGGAAGCTAAGAAACAACTCGCTCTGCACAGCGCTCTTACAGCCTACCGGGAACATCTCTTCCTAAGGCCTGTGAAACGCAGTTTCTTTGCAGGCCTGATCTGGCTGAAGTAGATCTTCTGCTCTGGGTGTGCTACATTGCCCTAGAGCTGAAAGGCACAACGTGCAGGCTTCTTTCCAAAGGGCGAGTTGGGCCCCAAAGCATCTTGCTTCCAGCTCTTTGGGAAGCTAAGAAACAACTTGCTCTGCACAGTGCTCTTACAGCCTACCGGGAACATCTCTTACAAAGGCCTGTGAAACGCAGTTTCTTTGCAGGTCTCATGTGGCGGAAGTAGAACTTCTGCTCTGGGTGTGCTACATTTCCCTAGAGCTCAAAGGCACAACGTGCAGGCGTCTTTCCAAAGCTCGAGTTGGGCCCCAAAGCATCTTGCTTCCAGCTCTTTGGGAAGCTAAGAAACAACTCGCTCTGCACAGTGCTCTTACAGCCTACCGGGAACATCTCTTCGAAAGGCCTGTGAAACGCAGTTTCTTTGCAGGCCTGACCTGGCTGAAGTAGAACTTCTGCTCTGGGTGTGCCACATTGCCCTGGAGCTGAAAGGCACAACGTGCAGGCTTCTTTCCAACGGGCGAGTTGGGCCCCAAAGCATCTTGCTTCCAGTTGTTTGGGAAGCTAAGAATCAGCTCGCTCTGCACAGTGCTCTTACAGCCTACCGGGAACATGTCTTCCAAAGGCCTGTGAAACGCAGTTTCTTTGCAGGCCTGATCTGGCTGAAGTAGAACTTCTGCTCTGGGTGTGCTACAGTGCCCTAGAGCTGAAAGGAACAACGTGCAGGCTTCTTTCCAAAGGGCGTGTTGGGCCCCAAAGCATCTTGCTTCCAGCTCTTTGGGAAGCTAAGAAACAACTTGCTCTGCACAGTGCTCTTACAGCCTACAGGGAACATCTCTTACAAAGGCCTGTGAAACGCAGTTTCTTTGCAGGCCAAATCTGGCTGAAGTAGAACTTCAGCTCTGGGTGTGCTACATTGCCCTAGAGCTGAAAGGCACAACGTGCAGGCTTCTTTCCAAAGGGCGAGTTGGGCCCCAAAGCATCTTGCTTCCAGCTCTTTGGGAAGCTAACAAAAAACTCGCTCTGCACAGTGCTCTTACAGCCTACCGGGAACATCTCTTACAAAGTCCTGTGAAACGCAGTTTCTTTGCAGGCCTGATCTGGCTGAAGTAGAACGTGTGCTCTGGGTGTGCTACATTGCCCTAGAGCTGAAAGGCACAACATGCAGGCTTCTTTCCAAAGGGCGAGTTGGGCCCCAAAGCATCTTGCTTCCAGCTCTTTGGGAAGCTAAGAAACAACTCGCTCTGCACAGTGCTCTTACAGCCTACCGGGAACATCTCTTCCAAAGGCCTGTGAAACGCAGTTTCTTTGCAGGCCTGATCTGGCTGAAGTAGAACTTCTGCTCTGGGTGTTCCACAGTGCCCTAGAGCTGAAAGGCACAACGTGCAGGCTTCTTTCCAAAGGGCGAGTTGTGCCCCAAAGCATCTTGCTTCCAGCTCTTTGGGAAGCTAAGAAACAACTCGCTCTGCACAGTGCTCTTACAGCCTACCGGGAACATCTCTTCCAAAGCTCTGTGAAACGCAGTTTCTTTGCAGGCCTGATCTGGCAGAAGTACAACTTCTGCATTGGGTGTGCTACAGTGCCCTAGAGCTGAAGGGCACAACGTCCAGGCTTCTTTCCAAAGGGCGAGTTGGGCCCCAAAGCATCTTGCTTCCAGCTCTTTGGGAAGCTAAGAAACAACTCGCTCTGCACAGTGCTCTTGCAGCCTACAGGGAACATCTCTTACAAAGGCCTGTGAAACGCAGTTTCTTTGCAGGCCTGACCTGGCTGAAGTAGAACATCTGCTTTGGGTGTGCTACATTGCCCTAGAGCTGAAAGGCACAACGTGCAGGCTTCTCTCCAAAGGGCGAGTTGGGCCCCAAAGCATCTTGCTTCCAGCTCTTTGGGAAGCTAAGAAACAACTCGCTCTGCACAGCGCTCTTACAGCCTACCGGGAACATCTCTTCCTAAGGCCTGTGAAACGCAGTTTCTTTGCAGGCCTGATCTGGCTGAAGTAGATCTTCTGCTCTGGGTGTGCTACATTGCCCTAGAGCTGAAAGGCACAACGTGCAGGCTTCTTTCCAAAGGGCGAGTTGGGCCCCAAAGCATCTTGCTTCCAGCTCTTTGGGAAGCTAAGAAACAACTTGCTCTGCACAGTGCTCTTACAGCCTACCGGGAACATCTCTTACAAAGGCCTGTGAAACGCAGTTTCTTTGCAGGTCTCATGTGGCGGAAGTAGAACTTCTGCTCTGGGTGTGCTACATTTCCCTAGAGCTCAAAGGCACAACGTGCAGGCGTCTTTCCAAAGCTCGAGTTGGGCCCCAAAGCATCTTGCTTCCAGCTCTTTGGGAAGCTAAGAAACAACTCGCTCTGCACAGTGCTCTTACAGCCTACCGGGAACATCTCTTCGAAAGGCCTGTGAAACGCAGTTTCTTTGCAGGCCTGACCTGGCTGAAGTAGAACTTCTGCTCTGGGTGTGCCACATTGCCCTGGAGCTGAAAGGCACAACGTGCAGGCTTCTTTCCAACGGGCGAGTTGGGCCCCAAAGCATCTTGCTTCCAGTTGTTTGGGAAGCTAAGAATCAGCTCGCTCTGCACAGTGCTCTTACAGCCTACCGGGAACATCTCTTCCAAAGGCCTGTGAAACGCAGTTTCTTTGCAGGCCTGATCTGGCTGAAGTAGAACTTCTGCTCTGGGTGTGCTACAGTGCCCTAGAGCTGAAAGGAACAACGTGCAGGCTTCTTTCCAAAGGGCGTGTTGGGCCCCAAAGCATCTTGCTTCCAGCTCTTTGGGAAGCTAAGAAACAACTTGCTCTGCACAGTGCTCTTACAGCCTACAGGGAACATCTCTCACAAAGGCCTGTGAAACGCAGTTTCTTTGCAGGCCAAATCTGGCTGAAGTAGAACTTCAGCTCTGGGTGTGCTACATTGCCCTAGAGCTGAAAGGCACAACGTGCAGGCTTCTTTCCAAAGGGCGAGTTGGGCCCCAAAGCATCTTGCTTCCAGCTCTTTGGGAAGCGAAGAAACAACTCGCTCTGCACAGTGTTCTTACAGCCTACTGGGAACATCTCTTCCAAAGGCCTGTGAAACGCATTTTCTTTGCAGGCCTGATCTGGCTGAAGTAGAACTTCTGCTCTGGGTGTGCTACAGTGCCCTAGATCTGAAAGGCACAACGTGCAGGCTTCGTTCCAAAGGGCGAGTTGGGCCCCAAAGCATCTTGCTTCCAGCTCTTTGGGAAGCTAACAAAAAACTCGCTCTGCACAGTGCTCTTACAGCCTACCGGGAACATCTCTTACAAAGTCCTGTGAAACGCAGTTTCTTTGCAGGCCTGATCTGGCTGAAGTAGAACGAGTGCTCTGGGTGTGCTACATTGCCCTAGAGCTGAAAGGCACAACATGCAGGCTTCTTTCCAAACGGCGAGTTGGGCCCCAAAGCATCTTCCTTCCAGCTCTTTGGGAAGCTAAGAAACAACTCGCTCTGCACAGTGCTCTTACAGCCTACCGGGAACATCTCTTCCAAAGGCCTGTGAAACGCAGTTTCTTTGCAGGCCTGATCTGGCTGAAGTAGAACTTCTGCTCTGGGTGTTCCACAGTGCCCTAGAGCTGAAAGGCACAACGTGCAGGCTTCTTTCCAAAGGGCGAGTTGGGCCCCAAAGCATCTTGCTTCCAGCTCTTTGGGAAGCTAAGAAACAACTCGCTCTGCACAGTGCTCTTACAGCCTACCGGGAACATCTCTTCCAAAGCTCTGTGAAACGCAGTTTCTTTGCAGGCCTGATCTGGCTGAAGTACAACTTCTGCATTGGGTGTGCTACAGTGCCCTAGAGCTGAAGGGCACAACGTCCAGGCTTCTTTCCAAAGGGCGAGTTGGGCCCCAAAGCATCTTGCTTCCAGCTCTTTGGGAAGCTAAGAAACAACTCGCTCTGCACAGTGCTCTTGCAGCCTACAGGGAACATCTCTTACAAAGGCCTGTGAAACGCAGTTTCTTTGCAGGCCTGACCTGGCTGAAGTAGAACATCTGCTTTGGGTGTGCTACATTGCCCTAGAGCTGAAAGGCACAACGTGCAGGCTTCTCTCCAAAGGGCGAGTTGGGCCCCAAAGCATCTTGCTTCCAGCTCTTTGGGAAGCTAAGAAACAACTCGCTCTGCACAGCGCTCTTACAGCCTACCGGGAACATCTCTTCCTAAGGCCTGTGAAACGCAGTTTCTTTGCAGGCCTGATCTGGCTGAAGTAGATCTTCTGCTCTGGGTGTGCTACATTGCCCTAGAGCTGAAAGGCACAACGTGCAGGCTTCTTTCCAAAGGGCGAGTTGGGCCCCAAAGCATCTTGCTTCCAGCTCTTTGGGAAGCTAAGAAACAACTTGCTCTGCACAGTGCTCTTACAGCCTACCGGGAACATCTCTTACAAAGGCCTGTGAAACGCAGTTTCTTTGCAGGTCTCATGTGGCGGAAGTAGAACTTCTGCTCTGGGTGTGCTACATTTCCCTAGAGCTCAAAGGCACAACGTGCAGGCGTCTTTCCAAAGCTCGAGTTGGGCCCCAAAGCATCTTGCTTCCAGCTCTTTGGGAAGCTAAGAAACAACTCGCTCTGCACAGTGCTCTTACAGCCTACCGGGAACATCTCTTCGAAAGGCCTGTGAAACGCAGTTTCTTTGCAGGCCTGACCTGGCTGAAGTAGAACTTCTGCTCTGGGTGTGCCACATTGCCCTGGAGCTGAAAGGCACAACGTGCAGGCTTCTTTCCAACGGGCGAGTTGGGCCCCAAAGCATCTTGCTTCCAGTTGTTTGGGAAGCTAAGAATCAGCTCGCTCTGCACAGTGCTCTTACAGCCTACCGGGAACATCTCTTCCAAAGGCCTGTGAAACGCAGTTTCTTTGCAGGCCTGATCTGGCTGAAGTAGAACTTCTGCTCTGGGTGTGCTACAGTGCCCTAGAGCTGAAAGGAACAACGTGCAGGCTTCTTTCCAAAGGGCGTGTTGGGCCCCAAAGCATCTTGCTTCCAGCTCTTTGGGAAGCTAAGAAACAACTTGCTCTGCACAGTGCTCTTACAGCCTACAGGGAACATCTCTCACAAAGGCCTGTGAAACGCAGTTTCTTTGCAGGCCAAATCTGGCTGAAGTAGAACTTCAGCTCTGGGTGTGCTACATTGCCCTAGAGCTGAAAGGCACAACGTGCAGGCTTCTTTCCAAAGGGCGAGTTGGGCCCCAAAGCATCTTGCTTCCAGCTCTTTGGGAAGCGAAGAAACAACTCGCTCTGCACAGTGTTCTTACAGCCTACTGGGAACATCTCTTCCAAAGGCCTGTGAAACGCATTTTCTTTGCAGGCCTGATCTGGCTGAAGTAGAACTTCTGCTCTGGGTGTGCTACAGTGCCCTAGATCTGAAAGGCACAACGTGCAGGCTTCGTTCCAAAGGGCGAGTTGGGCCCCAAAGCATCTTGCTTCCAGCTCTTTGGGAAGCTAACAAAAAACTCGCTCTGCACAGTGCTCTTACAGCCTACCGGGAACATCTCTTACAAAGTCCTGTGAAACGCAGTTTCTTTGCAGGCCTGATCTGGCTGAAGTAGAACGAGTGCTCTGGGTGTGCTACATTGCCCTAGAGCTGAAAGGCACAACATGCAGGCTTCTTTCCAAACGGCGAGTTGGGCCCCAAAGCATCTTCCTTCCAGCTCTTTGGGAAGCTAAGAAACAACTCGCTCTGCACAGTGCTCTTACAGCCTACCGGGAACATCTCTTCCAAAGGCCTGTGAAACGCAGTTTCTTTGCAGGCCTGATCTGGCTGAAGTAGAACTTCTGCTCTGGGTGTTCCACAGTGCCCTAGAGCTGAAAGGCACAACGTGCAGGCTTCTTTCCAAAGGGCGAGTTGGGCCCCAAAGCATCTTGCTTCCAGCTCTTTGGGAAGCTAAGAAACAACTCGCTCTGCACAGTGCTCTTACAGCCTACCGGGAACATCTCTTCCAAAGCTCTGTGAAACGCAGTTTCTTTGCAGGCCTGATCTGGCTGAAGTACAACTTCTGCATTGGGTGTGCTACAGTGCCCTAGAGCTGAAGGGCACAACGTCCAGGCTTCTTTCCAAAGGGCGAGTTGGGCCCCAAAGCATCTTGCTTCCAGCTCTTTGGGAAGCTAAGAAACAACTCGCTCTGCACAGTGCTCTTGCAGCCTACAGGGAACATCTCTTACAAAGGCCTGTGAAACGCAGTTTCTTTGCAGGCCTGACCTGGCTGAAGTAGAACATCTGCTTTGGGTGTGCTACATTGCCCTAGAGCTGAAAGGCACAACGTGCAGGCTTCTTTCCAAAGGGCGAGTTGGGCCCCAAAGCATCTTGCTTCCAGCTCTTTGGGAAGCTAAGAAACAACTCGCTCTGCACAGCGCTCTTACAGCCTACCGGGAACATCTCTTCCTAAGGCCTGTGAAACGCAGTTTCTTTGCAGGCCTGATCTGGCTGAAGTAGATCTTCTGCTCTGGGTGTGCTACATTGCCCTAGAGCTGAAAGGCACAACGTGCAGGCTTCTTTCCAAAGGGCGAGTTGGGCCCCAAAGCATCTTGCTTCCAGCTCTTTGGGAAGCTAAGAAACAACTTGCTCTGCACAGTGCTCTTACAGCCTACCGGGAACATCTCTTACAAAGGCCTGTGAAACGCAGTTTCTTTGCAGGTCTCATGTGGCGGAAGTAGAACTTCTGCTCTGGGTGTGCTACATTTCCCTAGAGCTCAAAGGCACAACGTGCAGGCGTCTTTCCAAAGCTCGAGTTGGGCCCCAAAGCATCTTGCTTCCAGCTCTTTGGGAAGCTAAGAAACAACTCGCTCTGCACAGTGCTCTTACAGCCTACCGGGAACATCTCTTCGAAAGGCCTGTGAAACGCAGTTTCTTTGCAGGCCTGACCTGGCTGAAGTAGAACTTCTGCTCTGGGTGTGCCACATTGCCCTGGAGCTGAAAGGCACAACGTGCAGGCTTCTTTCCAACGGGCGAGTTGGGCCCCAAAGCATCTTGCTTCCAGTTGTTTGGGAAGCTAAGAATCAGCTCGCTCTGCACAGTGCTCTTACAGCCTACCGGGAACATCTCTTCCAAAGGCCTGTGAAACGCAGTTTCTTTGCAGGCCTGATCTGGCTGAAGTAGAACTTCTGCTCTGGGTGTGCTACAGTGCCCTAGAGCTGAAAGGAACAACGTGCAGGCTTCTTTCCAAAGGGCGAGTTGGGCCCCAAAGCATCTTGCTTCCAGCTCTTTGGGAAGCTAAGAAACAACTTGCTCTGCACAGTGCTCTTACAGCCTACAGGGAACATCTCTTACAAAGGCCTGTGAAACGCAGTTTCTTTGCAGGCCAAATCTGGCTGAAGTAGAACTTCAGCTCTGGGTGTGCTACATTGCCCTAGAGCTGAAAGGCACAACGTGCAGGCTTCTTTCCAAAGGGCGAGTTGGGCCCCAAAGCATCTTGCTTCCAGCTCTTTGGGAAGCTAAGAAACAACTCGCTCTGCGCAGTGCTCTTACAGCCTACCGGGAACATCTCTTACAAAGGCCTGTGAAATGCAGTTTCTTTGCAGGCCTGATCTGGCTGAAGTAGAACTTCTGCTCTGGGTGTGCTACATTGCCCTAGAGCTGAAAGGCACAATGTGCAGGCTTCTTTCCAAAGGGCGAGTTGGGCCCCAAAGCATCTTGCTTCCAGCTCTTTGGGAAGCTAAGAAACAACTTGCTCTGCACAGTGCTCTTACAGCCTACCGGGAACATCTCTTACAAAGGCCTGTGAAACGCAGTTTCTTTGCAGGTCTCATGTGGCGGAAGTAGAACTTCTGCTCTGGGTGTGCTACATTTCCCTAGAGCTCAAAGGCACAACGTGCAGGCGTCTTTCCAAAGCTCGAGTTGGGCCCCAAAGCATCTTGCTTCCAGCTCTTTGGGAAGCTAAGAAACAACTCGCTCTGCACAGTGCTCTTACAGCCTACCGGGAACATCTCTTCGAAAGGCCTGTGAAACGCAGTTTCTTTGCAGGCCTGACCTGGCTGAAGTAGAACTTCTGCTCTGGGTGTGCCACATTGCCCTGGAGCTGAAAGGCACAACGTGCAGGCTTCTTTCCAACGGGCGAGTTGGGCCCCAAAGCATCTTGCTTCCAGTTGTTTGGGAAGCTAAGAATCAGCTCGCTCTGCACAGTGCTCTTACAGCCTACCGGGAACATGTCTTCCAAAGGCCTGTGAAACGCAGTTTCTTTGCAGGCCTGATCTGGCTGAAGTAGAACTTCTGCTCTGGGTGTGCTACAGTGCCCTAGAGCTGAAAGGAACAACGTGCAGGCTTCTTTCCAAAGGGCGAGTTGGGCCCCAAAGCATCTTGCTTCCAGCTCTTTGGGAAGCTAAGAAACAACTTGCTCTGCACAGTGCTCTTACAGCCTACAGGGAACATCTCTTACAAAGGCCTGTGAAACGCAGTTTCTTTGCAGGCCAAATCTGGCTGAAGTAGAACTTCAGCTCTGGGTGTGCTACATTGCCCTAGAGCTGAAAGGCACAACGTGCAGGCTTCTTTCCAAAGGGCGAGTTGGGCCCCAAAGCATCTTGCTTCCAGCTCTTTGGGAAGCGAAGAAACAACTCGCTCTGCACAGTGTTCTTACAGCCTACTGGGAACATCTCTTCCAAAGGCCTGTGAAACGCATTTTCTTTGCAGGCCTGATCTGGCTGAAGTAGAACTTCTGCTCTGGGTGTGCTACAGTGCCCTAGATCTGAAAGGCACAACGTGCAGGCTTCTTTCCAAAGGGCGAGTTGGGCCCCAAAGCATCTTGCTTCCAGCTATTTGGGAAGCTAAGAAACAACTCGCTCTGCACAGTGCTCTTTGAGCCTACCGGGAACATCTCTTACAAAGGCCTGTGCAACGCAGTTTCTTTGCAAGCCTTGCCTGACTGAAGTAGAACTTCTGCTTTGGGTGTGCTACATTGCCCTAGAGATGAAAGGCACAACGAGCAGGCTTCTTTGCAAAGGGCGAGTTGGGCCCCAAAGCATCTTGCTTACAGCTCTTTGGGACGCTAAGAAACAACTCGCTCTGCAGAGTGCTCTTACAGCCTACCGGGAACATCTCTCACAAAGGAGTGTGAAACGCTGTTTCTTTGCAGGCCTGACATGGCTGAAATAGAACTTCTGCTCTGGGTGTGCTACATTGCCCTAGAGCTGAAAGGCACAACGTGCAGGCTTCTTTCGAAAGGGTGAGTTGGGCCCCACAGCATCTTGCTTACACCTCTTTGGGAAGCTAAGAAACAACTCGCTCTGCACAGTGCTCTTACAGCCTACCGGGAACATCTCGTCCTAAGGCCTGTGAAACGCAGTTTCTTTGCAGGCCTGATCTGGCTGAAGTAGAACATCTGCTCTGGGTGTGCTGCATTGCCCTAGAGCTGAAAGGCACAACGTGCAGGCTTCTTTTCAAAGGGCGAGTTGGGCCCCAAAGCATCTTGCTTCCAGCTCTTTGGGAAGCTAAGGAACAACTCGCTCTGCACAGTGCTCTAAAAGCCTACCGGGAACATGTCTTCCAAAGGCCTGTGAAAATCAGTTTCTCTGCAGGCCTGGTCTGGCTGAAGTAGAACTTCTGCTCTGGGTGTGCTACATTGCCCTAGAGCTGAAAGGCACAACCTGCAGGCTTCTTTCCAAAGGGCGAGTTGGGCCCCAAAGCATCTTGCTTCCAGCTCTTTGGGAATCTAAGAAACAACACGCTCTGCTCAGTGCTCTTACAGCCTACCGGGAACATCTCTTCCAAAGGCCTGTGAAACGCAGGTTCTTTGCAGGCCTGATCTGGCTGAAGGAGAACTTCTGCTCTGGGTGTGCTACATTGCCCTAGAGCTGAAAGGCACAACGTGCAGGCTTCTTTCCAAAGGGCGAGTTGGGCCCCAAAGCATCTTGCTTCCAGCTCCTTGGGAAGCTAACAAACAACTCGCTCTGCACGGTGCTCTTACAGCCTACCGGGAACATCTCTTACAAAGGCCTGTGAAACGCAGATTCTTTGCAGGCCTGATCTGGCTGAAGTAGAACTTCTGCTCTGGGTGTGCTACATTGCCCTAGAGCTGAAAGGCACAACGTGCTGGCTTCTTTCCAAAGGGCGAGTTGGGCCCCAAAGCATCTTGATTCCAGCTCTTCGTGAAGATAAGAAACAACTCGCTCTGCACAGTGCTATTACAGCCTACCGGGAACATCTCTTCCAAAGGCCTGTGAAACGCAGTTTCTTTGCAGGCCTGATCTGGCTGAAGTAGAACTTCTGCTCTGGGTGTTCTCCATTGCCCTATTGCTGAAAGGCACAACGTGCAGACTTCTTTCCAAAGGGCGAGTTGGGCCCCAAAGCATCTTGCTTCTAGCTCTTTGGGAAGCTAAGAAACAACTCGCTCTACACAGTGTTCTTACAGCCTACCAGGAACACGTTTTCCAAAGGCCGGTGAAACTCAGTTTCTTTGCAGGCCTGGTCTGGCTGAAGTAGAACTTCTTCCCTGGGTGTGCTACATTGACCTAGAGCTGAAAGGCACAACGTGCAGGCTTCTTTCCAAAGGGTCTGTTGGGCCCCAAAGCATCTTGCTTCAAGCTCTTTGGGAAGCTAAGAAACAACAAGCTCTGCACAGTGCTCTTACAGCCTACCGGGAACATCTCTTCCAAAGGCCTGTGAAACGCAGTTTCTTTGCAGGCCTGTTCTGGCTGAAGTAGAACTTCTGCTCTGGGTGTGCTACATTGCCCTGGAGCTGAAAGGCACAACGTGCAGGCTTCTTTCCAAAGGGCGAGTTGGGCCCCACAGCATCTTGCTTCCAGCTCTTTGGGAAGCTAAGAAACAACTCGCTCTGCACAGTGCTCTTACAGCCTACCGGGAACATCTCTTCCAAAGGCCTGTGAAACGCAGTTTCTTTGCAGGCCTGATCTTGCTGAAGTAGAACTTCTGCTCTGGTTGTGCTACATGGCCCTAGAGCTGAAAGGCACAACGTGCAGGCTTCTTTCCAAAGGGCGAGTTGGGCGCCAAAGCATCTTGCTTCCCGCTCTTTGGGAAGCTAAGAAACAACTCGCTCTGCACAGTGCTCTTACAGCCTACCGGGAACATCTCTTACAAAGGCCTGTGAAACGCAGTTTCTTTGCAGGCCTGATGTAGCTGAAGTAGAACTTCTGCTCTGGGTGTGCTACATTGCCCTACAGCTGAAATGCACAACGTGCTGGCTTCTTTCCAAAGGGCGAGTTGGGCCCCAAAGCATCTTGCTTCCAGCTCTTTGGGAAGCTAAGAAACAAGTCGCTCTGCACAGTGCTCTTACAGCCTACCGGAAACATCTCTTCCACAGGCCAGTGAAACGCAGTTTCTTTGCAGGCCTGATCTGGCTGAAGTAGAACTTCTGCTCTGGATGTGCTACATTGCCCTGGAGCTGAAAGGCACAACGTGCGGGCTTCTTTCCAAAGGGCGAGTTGGGCCCCAAAGCATCTTGCTTCCAGCTCTTTGGGAAGCTAAGAAACAAGTCGCTCTGCACAGTGCTCTTACAGCCTACCGGGAACATCTCTTCCAAAGGCCTGTGAAACGCACATTCTTTGCAGGCCTGATCTGGCTGAAGTAGAACTTCTGCTCTGGGTGTGCTACATTGCCCTGGAGCTGAAAGTCACAACGTGCAGGCTTCTTTCCAAAGGGCGAGTTGGGCCCCAAGCATCTTGCTTCCAGCTCTTTGGGAAGCTAAGAAACAACTTGCTCTGCACAGTGCTCATACAGCCTACCGGGACCATCTCTTCCAAAGGCCTGTTAAACGCAGTTTCTTTCAGGCCTGATCTGGCTGAAGTAGAACTTGTGCTCTGAGTGTGCTACATTGCCCTGGAGCTGAAAGGCACAAGGTGCTGGCTTCTTTCCAAAGGGCGAGTTGGGCCCCAAAGCATCTTGCTTCCAGCTCTTTGGGAAGCTAAGAAACAACTCCCTCAGCACAGGGCTCTTACAGACTACCGGGAATTTCTCTTCCAAAGGCCTGTGAAACGCAGTTTCTTTCAGGCCTGATCTGGCTGAAGTAGAACTTGTGCTCTTAGTGTGCTACATTGCCCTGGAGCTGAAAGGCACAACGTGCAGGCTTCTTTCCAAAGGGCGAGTTGGGCCCCAAAGCATCTTGCTTCCAGCTCTTTGGGAAGCTAAGAAACAACTCCCTCAGCACAGGGCTCTTACAGACTACCGGGAACATCTCTTCCAAAGGCCTGTGAAACGCAGTTTCTTTGCAGGCCTGATCTGGCTAAAGTAGAACTTCTGCCCTTGGTGTGCTACATTGCCCTAGAGCTGAAAGGCACAACGTGCAGGCTTCTTTCCAAAGGGCGAGTTGGGCCCCAAAGCATCTTGCTTCCAGCTCTTTGGGAAGCTAAGAAACCACTCGCTCAGCACAGTGCTCTTACAGCCTACCGGGAACATCTCTTACAAAGGCCTGTGAAATGCAGTTTCTTTGCAGGCCTGATCTGGCTGAAGTAGAACTTCTGCTCTGGGTGTGCTACATGGCCCTAGAGGTGAAAGGCACAACGTGCAGGCTTCTTTCCAAAGGGTGAGTTGGGCGCCAAAGCATCTTGCTTCCAGCTCTTTGGGAAGCTAAGAAACAACTCGCTCTGCACAGTGCTCTTACAGCCTACCGGGAACATCTCTTACAAAGGCCTGTGAAACGCAGTTTCTTTGCAGGTCTCATGTGGCGGAAGTAGAACTTCTGCTCTGGGTGTGCTACATTGCCCTAGAGCTCAAAGGCACAACGTGCAGGCGTCTTTCCAAAGCTCGAGTTGGGCCCCAAAGCATCTTGCTTCCAGCTCTTTGGGAAGCTAAGAAACAACTCGCTCTGCACAGTGCTCTTACAGCCTACCGGGAACATCTCTTCGAAAGGCCTGTGAAACGCAGTTTCTTTGAAGGCCTGACCTGGCTGAAGTAGAACTTCTGCTCTGGGTGTGCCACATTGCCCTGGAGCTGAAAGGCACAACGTGCAGGCTTCTTTCCAACGGGCGAGTTGGGCCCCAAAGCATCTTGCTTCCAGTTGTTTGGGAAGCTAAGAATCAGCTCGCTCTGCACAGTGCTCTTACAGCCTACCGGGAACATCTCTTCCAAAGGCCTGTGAAACGCAGTTTCTTTGCAGGCCTGATCTGGCTGAAGTAGAACTTCTGCTCTGGGTGTGCTACAGTGCCCTAGAGCTGAAAGGAACAACGTGCAGGCTTCTTTCCAAAGGGTGTGTTGGGCCCCAAAGCATCTTGCTTCCAGCTCTTTGGGAAGCTAAGAAACAACTTGCTCTGCACAGTGCTCTTACAGCCTACAGGGAACATCTCTTACAAAGGCCTGTGAAACGCAGTTTCTTTGCAGGCCAAATCTGGCTGAAGTAGAACTTCAGCTCTGGGTGTGCTACATTGCCCTAGAGCTGAAAGGCACAACGTGCAGGCTTCTTTCCAAAGGGCGAGTTGGGCCCCAAAGCATCTTGCTTCCAGCTCTTTGGGAAGCGAAGAAACAACTCGCTCTGCACAGTGTTCTTACAGCCTACTGGGAACATCTCTTCCAAAGCTCTGTGAAACGCAGTTTCTTTGCAGGCCTGATCTGGCTGAAGTACAACTTCTGCATTGGGTGTGCTACAGTGCCCTAGAGCTGAAGGGCACAACGTCCAGGCTTCTTTCCAAAGGGCGAGTTGGGCCCCAAAGCATCTTGCTTCCAGCTCTTTGGGAAGCTAAGAAACAACTCGCTCTGCACAGTGCTCTTGCAGCCTACAGGGAACATCTCTTACAAAGGCCTGTGAAACGCAGTTTCTTTGCAGGCCTGACCTGGCTGAAGTAGAACATCTGCTTTGGGTGTGCTACATTGCCCTAGAGCTGAAAGGCACAACGTGCAGGCTTCTTTCCAAAGGGCGAGTTGGGCCCCAAAGCATCTTGCTTCCAGCTCTTTGGGAAGCTAAGAAACAACTCGCTCTGCACAGCGCTCTTACAGCCTACCGGGAACATCTCTTCCTAAGGCCTGTGAAACGCAGTTTCTTTGCAGGCCTGATCTGGCTGAAGTAGATCTTCTGCTCTGGGTGTGCTACATTGCCCTAGAGCTGAAAGGCACAACGTGCAGGCTTCTTTCCAAAGGGCGAGTTGGGCCCCAAAGCATCTTGCTTCCAGCTCTTTGGGAAGCTAAGAAACAACTTGCTCTGCACAGTGCTCTTACGGCCTACCGGGAACATCTCTTACAAAGGCCTGTGAAACGCAGTTTCTTTGCAGGTCTCATGTGGCGGAAGTAGAACTTCTGCTCTGGGTGTGCTACATTTCCCTAGAGCTCAAAGGCACAACGTGCAGGCGTCTTTCCAAAGCTCGAGTTGGGCCCCAAAGCATCTTGCTTCCAGCTCTTTGGGAAGCTAAGAAACAACTCGCTCTGCACAGTGCTCTTACAGCCTACCGGGAACATCTCTTCGAAAGGCCTGTGAAACGCAGTTTCTTTGCAGGCCTGACCTGGCTGAAGTAGAACTTCTGCTCTGGGTGTGCCACATTGCCCTGGAGCTGAAAGGCACAACGTGCAGGCTTCTTTCCAACGGGCGAGTTGGGCCCCAAAGCATCTTGCTTCCAGTTGTTTGGGAAGCTAAGAATCAGCTCGCTCTGCACAGTGCTCTTACAGCCTACCGGGAACATCTCTTCCAAAGGCCTGTGAAACGCAGTTTCTTTGCAGGCCTGATCTGGCTGAAGTAGAACTTCTGCTCTGGGTGTGCTACAGTGCCCTAGAGCTGAAAGGAACAACGTGCAGGCTTCTTTCCAAAGGGCGAGTTGGGCCCCAAAGCATCTTGCTTCCAGCTCTTTGGGAAGCTAAGAAACAACTTGCTCTGCACAGTGCTCTTACAGCCTACAGGGAACATCTCTTACAAAGGCCTGTGAAACGCAGTTTCTTTGCAGGCCAAATCTGGCTGAAGTAGAACTTCAGCTCTGGGTGTGCTACATTGCCCTAGAGCTGAAAGGCACAACGTGCAGGCTTCTTTCCAAAGGGCGAGTTGGGCCCCAAAGCATCTTGCTTCCAGCTCTTTGGGAAGCGAAGAAACAACTCGCTCTGCACAGTGTTCTTACAGCCTACTGGGAACATCTCTTCCAAAGGCCTGTGAAACGCATTTTCTTTGCAGGCCTGATCTGGCTGAAGTAGAACTTCTGCTCTGGGTGTGCTACAGTGCCCTAGATCTGAAAGGCACAACGTGCAGGCTTCTTTCCAAAGGGCGAGTTGGGCCCCAAAGCATCTTGCTTCCAGCTATTTGGGAAGCTAAGAAACAACTCGCTCTGCACAGTGCTCTTTGAGCCTACCAGGAACATCTCTTCCAAAGGCCTGTGAAACGCAGTTTCTTTGCAAGCCTTGCCTGACTGAAGTAGAACTTCTGCTTTGGGTGTGCTACATTGCCCTAGAGATGAAAGGCACAACGAGCAGGCTTCTTTGCAAAGGGCGAGTTGGGCCCCAAAGCATCTTGCTTACAGCTCTTTGGGACGCTAAGAAACAACTCGCTCTGCAGAGTGCTCTTACAGCCTACCGGGAACATCTCTCACAAAGGAGTGTGAAACGCTGTTTCTTTGCAGGCCTGACATGGCTGAAATAGAACTTCTGCTCTGGGTGTGCTACATTGCCCTAGAGCTGAAAGGCACAACGTGCAGGCTTCTTTCCAAAGGGTGAGTTGGGCCCCACAGCATCTTGCTTACACCTCTTTGGGAAGCTAAGAAACAACTCGCTCTGCACAGTGCTCTTACAGCCTACCGGGAACATCTCGTCCTAAGGCCTGTGAAACGCAGTTTCTTTGCAGGCCTGATCTGGCTGAAGTAGAACATCTGCTCTGGGTGTGCTGCATTGCCCTAGAGCTGAAAGGCACAACGTGCAGGCTTCTTTTCAAAGGGCGAGTTGGGCCCCAAAGCATCTTGCTTCCAGCTCTTTGGGAAGCTAAGGAACAACTCGCTCTGCACAGTGCTCTAAAAGCCTACGGGGAACATGTCTTCCAAAGGCCTGTGAAAATCAGTTTCTTTGCAGGCCTGGTCTGGCTGAAGTAGAACTTCTGCTCTGGGTGTGCTACATTGCCCTAGAGCTGAAAGGCACAACCTGCAGGCTTCTTTCCAAAGGGCGAGTTGGGCCCCACAGCATCTTGCTTCCAGCTCTTTGGGAATCTAAGAAACAACACGCTCTGCTCAGTGCTCTTACAGCCTACCGGGAACATCTCTTCCAAAGGCCTGTGAAACGCAGGTTCTTTGCAGGCCTGATCTGGCTGAAGGAGAACTTCTGCTCTGGGTGTGCTACATTGCCCTAGAGCTGAAAGGCACAACGTGCAGGCTTCTTTCCAAAGGGCGAGTTGGGCCCCAAAGCATCTTGCTTCCAGCTCCTTGGGAAGCTAACAAACAACTCGCTCTGCACGGTGCTCTTACAGCCTACCGGGAACATCTCTTACAAAGGCCTGTGAAACGCAGATTCTTTGCAGGCCTGATCTGGCTGAAGTAGAACTTCTGCTCTGGGTGTGCTACATTGCCCTAGAGCTGAAAGGCACAACGTGCTGGCTTCTTTCCAAAGGGCGAGTTGGGCCCCAAAGCATCTTGCTTCCAGCTCTTCGGGAAGATAAGAAACAACTCGCTCTGCACAGTGCTATTACAGCCTACCGGGAACATCTCTTCCAAAGGCCTGTGAAACGCAGTTTCTTTGCAGGCCTGATCTGGCTGAAGTAGAACTTCTGCTCTGGGTGTGCTCCATTGCCCTATTGCTGAAAGGCACAACGTGCAGACTTCTTTCCAAAGGGCGAGTTGGGCCCCAAAGCATCTTGCTTCTAGCTCTTTGGGAAGCTAAGAAACAACTCGCTCTACACAGTGTTCTTACAGCCTACCAGGAACACGTTTTCCAAAGGCCGGTGAAACTCAGTTTCTTTGCAGGCCTGGTCTGGCTGAAGTAGAACTTCTTCCCTGGGTGTGCTACATTGACCTAGAGCTGAAAGGCACAACGTGCAGGCTTCTTTCCAAAGGGTCTGTTGGGCCCCAAAGCATCTTGCTTCAAGCTCTTTGGGAAGCTAAGAAACAACAAGCTCTGCACAGTGCTCTTACAGCCTACCGGGAACATCTCTTCCAAAGGCCTGTGAAACGCAGTTTCTTTGCAGGCCTGTTCTGGCTGAAGTAGAACTTCTGCTCTGGGTGTGCTACATTGCCCTGGAGCTGAAAGGCACAACGTGCAGGCTTCTTTCCAAAGGGCGAGTTGGGCCCCACAGCATCTTGCTTCCAGCTCTTTGGGAAGCTAAGTAACAACTCGCTCTGCACAGTGCTCTTACAGCCTACCGGGAACATCTCTTCCAAAGGCCTGTGAAACGCAGTTTCTTTGCAGGCCTGATCTTGCTGAAGTAGAACTTCTGCTCTGGTTGTGCTACATGGCCCTAGAGGTGAAAGGCACAACGTGCAGGCTTCTTTCCAAAGGGCGAGTTGGGCGCCAAAGCATCTTGCTTCCCGCTCTTTGGGAAGCTAAGAAACAACTCGCTCTGCACAGTGCTCTTACAGCCTACCGGGAACATCTCTTACAAAGGCCTGTGAAACGCAGTTTCTTTGCAGGCCTGATGTAGCTGAAGTAGAACTTCTGCTCTGGGTGTGCTACATTGCCCTACTGCTGAAATGCACAACGTGCTGGCTTCTTTCCAAAGGGCGAGTTGGGCCCCAAAGCATCTTGCTTCCAGCTCTTTGGGAAGCTAAGAAACAAGTCGCTCTGCACAGTGCTCTTACAGCCTACCGGAAACATCTCTTCCACAGGCCAGTGAAACGCAGTTTCTTTGCAGGCCTGATCTGGCTGAAGTAGAACTTCTGCTCTGGATGTGCTACATTGCCCTGGAGCTGAAAGGCACAACGTGCGGGCTTCTTTCCAAAGGGCGAGTTGGGCCCCAAAGCATCTTGCTTCCAGCTCTTTGGGAAGCTAAGAAACAACTCCCTCAGCACAGGGCTCTTACAGACTACCGGGACCATCTCTTCCAAAGGCCTGTGAAATGCAGTTTCTTTGCAGGCCTGATCTGGCTAAAGTAGAACTTCTGCCCTTGGTGTGCTACATTGCCCTAGAGCTGAAAGGCACAACGTGCAGGCTTCTTTCCAAAGGGCGAGTTGGGCCCCAAAGCATCTTGCTTCCAGCTCTTTGGGAAGCTAAGAAACCACTCGCTCAGCACAGTGCTCTTACAGCCTACCGGGAACATCTCTTACAAAGGCCTGTGAAATGCAGTTTCTTTGCAGGCCTGATCTGGCTGAAGTAGAACTTCTGCTCTGGGTGTGCTACATGGCCCTAGAGGTGAAAGGCACAACGTGCAGGCTTCTTTCCAAAGGGTGAGTTGGGCGCCAAAGCATCTTGCTTCCAGCTCTTTGGGAAGCTAAGAAACAACTCGCTCTGCACAGTGCTCTTACAGCCTACCGGGAACATCTCTTACAAAGGACTGTGAAACGCAGTTTCTTTGCAGGCCTGATCTGGATGAAGTAGAACTTCTGCTCTGGGTGTGCTACATTGCCCTAGAGCTGAAAGGCACAACGTGCAGGCTTCTTTCCAAAGGGCGAGTTGGGCCCCAAAGCATCTTGCTTCCAGCTCTTTGGGAAGCTAAGAAACAACTCGCTCTGCACAGTGCTCTTACAGCCGACCGGGAACATCTCTTCCAAAGGCCTGTGAAACGCAGATTCTTTGCAGGCCTGATCTGGCTGAAGTAGAACTTCTGCTCTGGGTGTGCTACATTGCCCTGGAGCTGAAAGGCACAACGGGCAGGATTCTTTCCAAAGGGCGAGTTGGACCCCAAAGCATCTTGCTTCCAGCTCTTTGGGAAGCTAAGAAACAACTTGCTCTGCAAAGTGCTCTTACAGCCTACCGGGACCATCTCTTCCAAAGGCCTGTTAAACGCAGTTTCTTTCAGGCCTGATCTGGCTGAAGTAGAACTTGTGCTCTGAGTGTGCTACATTGGCCTGGAGCTGAAATGCACAACGTGCTGGCTTCTTTCCAAAGGGCGAGTTGGGCCCCAAAGCATCTTGCTTCCAGCTCTTTGGGAAGCTAAGAAACAACTCGCTCTGCACAGTGCTCTTACAGCCTACCGGGAACATCTCTTCCAAAGGCCTGTGAAACGCAGTTTCTTTGCAGGCCTGAACTGGCTGAAGTAGAACTTCTGCTCTGGGTGTGCTACATTGCCCTGGAGCTGAAAGGCACAACGTGGAGGCTTCTTTTCAAAGGGCGAGTTGGGCCCCAAAGCATCTTGCTTCCAGCTCTTTGGGAAGCTAAGAAACAACTCGCTCTGCACAATGCTCTTACAGCCTACCGGGAACATCTCTTACAAAGGCCTGTGAAACGGAGTTTCTTTGCAGGCCTGATTTGGCTGAAGTATAACTTCTGCTCTGGGTGTGCTACATTGCCCTAGAGCTGAAAGGCACAACGTGCAGGCTTCTTTCCAAAGGGCGAGTTGGGCCCCAAAGCATCTTGCTTCCAGCTCTTTGGGAAGCTAAGAAACAACTCGCTCTGCACAGTGCTCTTACAGCCGACCGGGAACATCTCTTCCAAAGGCCTGTGAAACGCAGATTCTTTGCAGGCCTGATCTGGCTGAAGTAGAACTTCTGCTCTGGGTGTGCTACATTGCCCTGGAGCTGAAAGGCACAACGGGCAGGATTCTTTCCAAAGGGCGAGTTGGGCCCCAAAGCATCTTGCTTCCAGCTCTTTGGGAAGCTAAGAAACAACTTGCTCTGCACAGTGCTCTTACAGCCTACCGGGACCATCTCTTCCAAAGGCCTGTTAAACGCAGTTTCTTTCAGGCCTGATCTGGCTGAAGTAGAACTTGTGCTCTGAGTGTGCTACATTGGCCTGGAGCTGAAAGGCACAACGTGCTGGCTTCTTTCCAAAGGGCGAGTTGGGCCCCAAAGCATCTTGCTTCCAGCTCTTTGGGAAGCTAAGAAACAACTCCCTCAGCACAGGGCTCTTACAGACTACCGGGAACATCTCTTCCAAAGGCCTGTGAAACGCAGTTTCTTTGCAGGCCTGATCTGGCTAAAGTAGAAATCTGCCCTTAGTGTGCTACATTGCCCTAGAGCTGAAAGGCCCAACGTGCAGGCTTCTTTCCAAAGGGCGAGTTGGGCCCCAAATGATCTTGCTTCCAGCTCTTTGGGAAGCGAAGAAACAACTCGCTCTGCACAGTGCTCTTACAGCCTACCGGGAACATCTCTTACAAAGGCCTGTGAAACGCAGTTTCTTTGCAGGCCTGATCTGGCTGAAGTAGAACTTCTGCTCTGGTTGTGCTACATGGCCCTAGAGGTGAAAGGCACAACGTGCTGGCTTCTTTCCAAAGGGCGAGTTGGGCCCCTCAGCATCTTGCTCCCAGCTCTTTGGGAAGCTAAGAAACAACTCGCTCAGCACAGTGCTCTTACCCTACCGGGAACATCTCTTCCAAAGGCCTGTGAAACGCAGTTTCTTTGCAGGCCAAATCTGGCTGAAGTAGAACTTCAGCTCTGGGTGTGCTACATTGCCCTAGAGCTGAAAGGCACAACGTGCAGGCTTCTTTCCAAAGGGCGAGTTGGGCCCCAAAGCATGTTGCTTCCAGCTCTTTGGGAAGCAAAGAAACAACTCGCTCTGCACAGTGCTCTTGCAGCCTACAGGGAACATCTCTTACAAAGGCCTGTGAAACGCAGTTTCATTGCCGGCCTGATCTGGCTGAAGTAGATCTTCTGCTCTGGGTCTGCTACATTGCCCTAGAGCTGAAAGGCACAACGTGCAGGCTTCTTTCCAAAGGGCGAGTTGGGCCCCAAAGCATCTTGCTTCCAGCTCTTTGGGAAGCTAAGAAACAACTCGCTCTGCACAGTGCTCTTTGAGCCTACCGGGAACATCTCTTACAAAGGCCTGTGCAACGCAGTTTCTTTGCAGGCCTGGCCTGGCTGAAGTAGAACTTCTGCTTTGGGTGTGCTACATTGCCCTAGAGCTGAAAGGCACAACGTGCAGGCTTCTTTCCAAAGGGCGAGTTGGGCCCCAAAGCATCTTGCTTCCAGCTCTTTGGGAAGCTAAGAAACAACTCGCTCTGCACAGTGCTCTTACAGCCTACCGGGAGCATCTCTTGCAAAGGCCTGTGAAACGCAGTTTCCTTGCAGGCCTGATCTGGCTGAAGTAGAACTTCTGCTCTGGGTGTGCCACATTGCCCTGGAGCTGAAAGGCACAAGGTGCAGGCTTCTTTCCAAAGGGCGAGTTAGGCCCCAAAGCATCTTGCTTCCAGCTGTTTGGGAAGCTAAGAATCAGCTCGCTCTGCACAGTGCTCTTACAGCCTACCGGGAACATCTCTTCCAAAGGCCTGTGAAACGCAGTTTCTTTGCAGGCCTGATCTGGCTGAAGTAGAACTTCTGCTCTGGGTGTGCTACATTGCCCTCGAGCTGAAGGGCACAACGTGCAGGCTTCTTTCCAAAGGGCGAGTTGGGCCCCAAAGCGTCTTGCTTCCAGCTCTTTGGGAAGCTAAGAAACAACTCGCTCTGCACAGTGCTCTTACAGCCTACCGGGAACATCTCTTACAAAGGCCTGTGAAACGCACTTTCTTTGCAGGCCTGGTCTGGCTGAAGTAGAACTTCAGCTCTGGGTGTGATACATTGCCCTAGAGCTGAAAGGCACAACGTGCCGGCTTCTTTCCAAAGGGCGAGTTCGGCCCCACATCATCTTGCTTACAGCTATTTGGGAAGCTAAAAAACAACTCGCTCTGCACAGTGCTCTTACAGCCTACCGGGAACATCTCTTCCTAAGTCCTGTCATACGCAGTTTCTTTGCAGGCCTGATCTGGCTGAAGTAGAACTTCTCCTCTGGGTGTGCTACATTGCCCTAGAGCAGAAAGGCACAACATGCAAGCTTCTATCCAAAGGGCGAGTTGGGCAACAAAGCATCTTGCTTCCAGATCTTTGGGAAGCTAAGAAACAACTCGCTCTGCACAGTGCTCTTACAGCCTACCTGGGACATCTCTTGCAAAGTTCTGTGAAACGCAGTTTGTTTGCAGGCCTATCTGGCTGAAGCAGAACTTCTGCTCTGGGTGTGCTACATTGCCCTAGAGCTGAAAGGCACAACGTGCAGGCTTCTTTCCAAAGGGCGAGTTGGGCCCCACAGCATCTTGCTTCCAGCTCTTTGGGAACCTAAGAAACAACTCGCTCTGCACAGTGCTCTTACAGCCTACCGGGAACATCTCTTCCAAAGGGCTGTGAAACGCAGTTTCTTTGCAGGCCTGATATGGCTGAAGTAGACCTTCTGCCCTGCTTGTGATACATTGCCGTAGAGCTGAAAGGCACAACGAGCAGGCTTCTTTACAAAGGGCGAGTTGGGCCCCAAAGCATCTTGCTTACAGCTCTTTGGGACGCTAAGAAACAACTCGCTCTGCAGAGTGCTCTTACAGCCTACCGGGAACATCTCGTCCTAAGGCCTGTGAAACGCAGTTTCTTTGCAGGCCTGATCTGTCTGAAGTAGAACTTCTGCTCTGGGTGTGCTACATTGCCCTAGAGCTGAAAGCCACAACGTGCAGGCTTCTTTCAAAAGGGCGAGTTGGGCCCCAAAGCATCTTGCTTCCAGCTCTTTGGGAAGCTAAGAAACAACTCGCTCTGCACAGTGCTCTTACAGCCTACCGGGAACATCTCTTCCAAAGGCCTGTGAAACGCAGTTTCTTGGCAGGCCTGATCTGCCTGAAGTAGAACTTCTCCTCTGGGTGTGCTACAGTGCCCTAGAGCTGAAAGGCACAACATGCAAGCTTCTATCCAAAGGGCGAGTTGGGCAACAAAGGATCTTGCTTCCAGCTCTTTGGGAAGCTAAGAAACAACTCGCTCTGCACAGTGCTCTTACAGCCTACCGGGGACATCTCTTGCAAAGGCCTGTGAAACGCAGTTTGTTTGCAGGCCTATCTGGCTGAAGCAGAACTTCTGCTCTGGGTGTGCTACATTGCCCTAGAGCTGAAATGCACAACGTGCAGGCTTCTTTCCAAAGGGCGAGTTTGGCCCCAAAGCATCTTGCTTCCAGCTCTCTGGGAAGCTAAGAAACAACTCGCTCTGCACAGTGCTCTTACAGCCTACCGGGAACATCTCTTCCAATGGCCTGTGAAACGAAGTTTCTTTGCAGGCCTGATCTGGCTGAAATAGAACTTCTGCTCTGGGTGTGCTACATTGCCCTAGAGCTGAAAGGCACAACGTGCAGGCTTCTTTCCAAAGGGTGAGTTGGGCCCCACAGCATCTTGCTTACACCTCTTTGGGAAGCTAAGAAACAACTCGCTCTGCACAGTGCTCTTACAGCCTACCGGGAACATCTCGTCCTAAGGCCTGTGAAACGCAGTTTCTTTGCAGGCCTGATCTGGCTGAAGTAGAACATCTGCTCTGGGTGTGCTGCATTGCCCTAGAGCTGAAAGGCACAACGTGCAGGCTTCTTTTCAAAGGGCGAGTTGGGCCCCAAAGCATCTTGCTTCCAGCTCTTTGGGAAGCTAAGGAACAACTCGCTCTGCACAGTGCTCTAAAAGCCTACGGGGAACATGTCTTCCAAAGGCCTGTGAAAATCAGTTTCTTTGCAGGCCTGGTCTGGCTGAAGTAGAACTTCTGCTCTGGGTGTGCTACATTGCCCTAGAGCTGAAAGGCACAACCTGCAGGCTTCTTTCCAAAGGGCGAGTTGGGCCCCACAGCATCTTGCTTCCAGCTCTTTGGGAATCTAAGAAACAACACGCTCTGCTCAGTGCTCTTACAGCCTACCGGGAACATCTCTTCCAAAGGCCTGTGAAACGCAGGTTCTTTGCAGGCCTGATCTGGCTGAAGGAGAACTTCTGCTCTGGGTGTGCTACATTGCCCTAGAGCTGAAAGGCACAACGTGCAGGCTTCTTTCCAAAGGGCGAGTTGGGCCCCAAAGCATCTTGCTTCCAGCTCCTTGGGAAGCTAACAAACAACTCGCTCTGCACGGTGCTCTTACAGCCTACCGGGAACATCTCTTACAAAGGCCTGTGAAACGCAGATTCTTTGCAGGCCTGATCTGGCTGAAGTAGAACTTCTGCTCTGGGTGTGCTACATTGCCCTAGAGCTGAAAGGCACAACGTGCTGGCTTCTTTCCAAAGGGCGAGTTGGGCCCCAAAGCATCTTGCTTCCAGCTCTTCGGGAAGATAAGAAACAACTCGCTCTGCACAGTGCTATTACAGCCTACCGGGAACATCTCTTCCAAAGGCCTGTGAAACGCAGTTTCTTTGCAGGCCTGATCTGGCTGAAGTAGAACTTCTGCTCTGGGTGTGCTCCATTGCCCTATTGCTGAAAGGCACAACGTGCAGACTTCTTTCCAAAGGGCGAGTTGGGCCCCAAAGCATCTTGCTTCTAGCTCTTTGGGAAGCTAAGAAACAACTCGCTCTACACAGTGTTCTTACAGCCTACCAGGAACACGTTTTCCAAAGGCCGGTGAAACTCAGTTTCTTTGCAGGCCTGGTCTGGCTGAAGTAGAACTTCTTCCCTGGGTGTGCTACATTGACCTAGAGCTGAAAGGCACAACGTGCAGGCTTCTTTCCAAAGGGTCTGTTGGGCCCCAAAGCATCTTGCTTCAAGCTCTTTGGGAAGCTAAGAAACAACAAGCTCTGCACAGTGCTCTTACAGCCTACTGGGAACATCTCTTCCAAAGGCCTGTGAAGCGCAGTTTCTTTGCAGGCCTGTTCTGGCTGAAGTAGAACTTCTGCTCTGGGTGTGCTACATTGCCCTGGAGCTGAAAGGCACAACGTGCAGGCTTCTTTCCAAAGGGCGAGTTGGGCCCCACAGCATCTTGCTTCCAGCTCTTTGGGAAGCTAAGTAACAACTCGCTCTGCACAGTGCTCTTACAGCCTACCGGGAACATCTCTTCCAAAGGCCTGTGAAACGCAGTTTCTTTGCAGGCCTGATCTTGCTGAAGTAGAACTTCTGCTCTGGTTGTGCTACATGGCCCTAGAGGTGAAAGGCACAACGTGCAGGCTTCTTTCCAAAGGGCGAGTTGGGCGCCAAAGCATCTTGCTTCCCGCTCTTTGGGAAGCTAAGAAACAACTCGCTCTGCACAGTGCTCTTACAGCCTACCGGGAACATCTCTTACAAAGGCCTGTGAAACGCAGTTTCTTTGCAGGCCTGATGTAGCTGAAGTAGAACTTCTGCTCTGGGTGTGCTACATTGCCCTACTGCTGAAATGCACAACGTGCTGGCTTCTTTCCAAAGGGCGAGTTGGGCCCCAAAGCATCTTGCTTCCAGCTCTTTGGGAAGCTAAGAAACAAGTCGCTCTGCACAGTGCTCTTACAGCCTACCGGAAACATCTCTTCCACAGGCCAGTGAAACGCAGTTTCTTTGCAGGCCTGATCTGGCTGAAGTAGAACTTCTGCTCTGGATGTGCTACATTGCCCTGGAGCTGAAAGGCACAACGTGCGGGCTTCTTTCCAAAGGGCGAGTTGGGCCCCAAAGCATCTTGCTTCCAGCTCTTTGGGAAGCTAAGAAACAAGTCGCTCTGCACAGTGCTCTTACAGCCTACCGGGAACATCTCTTCCAAAGGCCTGTGAAACGCACTTTCTTTGCAGGCCTGATCTGGCTGAAGTAGAACTTCTGCTCTGGGTGTGCTACCTTGCCCTGGAGCTGAAAGGCACAACGTGCAGGCTTCTTTCCAAAGGGCGAGTTGGGCCCCAAAGCATCTTGCTTCCAGCTCTTTGGGAAGCTAAGAAACAACTCCCTCAGCACAGGGCTCTTACAGACTACCGGGACCATCTCTTCCAAAGGCCTGTGAAACGCAGTTTCTTTGCAGGCCTGATCTGGCTGAAGTAGAACTTCTGCTCTGGGTGTGCTACATTGCCCTGGAGCTGAAAGGCACAACGGGCAGGATTCTTTCCAAAGGGCGAGTTGGGCCCCAAAGCATCTTGCTTCCAGCTCTTTGGGAAGCTAAGAAACAACTTGCTCTGCAAAGTGCTCTTACAGCCTACCGGGACCATCTCTTCCAAAGGCCTGTTAAACGCAGTTTCTTTCAGGCCTGATCTGGCTGAAGTAGAACTTGTGCTCTGAGTGTGCTACATTGGCCTGGAGCTGAAATGCACAACGTGCTGGCTTCTTTCCAAAGGGCGAGTTGGGCCCCAAAGCATCTTGCTTCCAGCTCTTTGGGAAGCTAAGAAACAACTCGCTCTGCACAGTGCTCTTACAGCCTACCGGGAACATCTCTTCCAAAGGCCTGTGAAACGCAGTTTCTTTGCAGGCCTGAACTGGCTGAAGTAGAACTTCTGCTCTGGGTGTGCTACATTGCCCTGGAGCTGAAAGGCACAACGTGGAGGCTTCTTTTCAAAGGGCGAGTTGGGCCCCAAAGCATCTTGCTTCCAGCTCTTTGGGAAGCTAAGAAACAACTCGCTCTGCACAATGCTCTTACAGCCTACCGGGAACATCTCTTACAAAGGCCTGTGAAACGGAGTTTCTTTGCAGGCCTGATTTGGCTGAAGTATAACTTCTGCTCTGGGTGTGCTACATTGCCCTAGAGCTGAAAGGCACAACGTGCAGGCTTCTTTCCAAAGGGCGAGTTGGGCCCCAAAGCATCTTGCTTCCAGCTCTTTGGGAAGCTAAGAAACAACTCGCTCTGCACAGTGCTCTTACAGCCGACCGGGAACATCTCTTCCAAAGGCCTGTGAAACGCAGATTCTTTGCAGGCCTGATCTGGCTGAAGTAGAACTTCTGCTCTGGGTGTGCTACATTGCCCTGGAGCTGAAAGGCACAACGGGCAGGATTCTTTCCAAAGGGCGAGTTGGGCCCCAAAGCATCTTGCTTCCAGCTCTTTGGGAAGCTAAGAAACAACTTGCTCTGCAAAGTGCTCTTACAGCCTACCGGGACCATCTCTTCCAAAGGCCTGTTAAACGCAGTTTCTTTCAGGCCTGATCTGGCTGAAGTAGAACTTGTGCTCTGAGTGTGCTACATTGGCCTGGAGCTGAAAGGCACAACGTGCTGGCTTCTTTCCAAAGGGCGAGTTGGGCCCCAAAGCATCTTGCTTCCAGCTCTTTGGGAAGCTAAGAAACAACTCCCTCAGCACAGGGCTCTTACAGACTACCGGGAACATCTCTTCCAAAGGCCTGTGAAACGCAGTTTCTTTGCAGGCCTGATCTGGCTAAAGTAGAAATCTGCCCTTAGTGTGCTACATTGCCCTAGAGCTGAAAGGCCCAACGTGCAGGCTTCTTTCCAAAGGGCGAGTTGGGCCCCAAATGATCTTGCTTCCAGCTCTTTGGGAAGCGAAGAAACAACTCGCTCTGCACAGTGCTCTTACAGCCTACCGGGAACATCTCTTACAAAGGCCTGTGAAACGCAGTTTCTTTGCAGGCCTGATCTGGCTGAAGTAGAACTTCTGCTCTGGTTGTGCTACATGGCCCTAGAGGTGAAAGGCACAACGTGCTGGCTTCTTTCCAAAGGGCGAGTTGGGCCCCTCAGCATCTTGCTCCCAGCTCTTTGGGAAGCTAAGAAACAACTCGCTCAGCACAGTGCTCTTACCCTACCGGGAACATCTCTTCCAAAGTCCTGTGAAACGCAGTTTCTTTGCAGGCCAAATCTGGCTGAAGTAGAACTTCAGCTCTGGGTGTGCTACATTGCCCTAGAGCTGAAAGGCACAACGTGCAGGCTTCTTTCCAAAGGGCGAGTTGGGCCCCAAAGCATGTTGCTTCCAGCTCTTTGGGAAGCAAAGAAACAACTCGCTCTGCACAGTGCTCTTGCAGCCTACAGGGAACATCTCTTACAAAGGCCTGTGAAACGCAGTTTCATTGCCGGCCTGATCTGGCTGAAGTAGATCTTCTGCTCTGGGTCTGCTACATTGCCCTAGAGCTGAAAGGCACAACGTGCAGGCTTCTTTCCAAAGGGCGAGTTGGGCCCCAAAGCATCTTGCTTCCAGCTCTTTGGGAAGCTAAGAAACAACTCGCTCTGCACAGTGCTCTTACAGCCTACCGGGAGCATCTCTTGCAAAGGCCTGTGAAACGCAGTTTCCTTGCAGGCCTGATCTGGCTGAAGTAGAACTTCTGCTCTGGGTGTGCCACATTGCCCTGGAGCTGAAAGGCACAAGGTGCAGGCTTCTTTCCAAAGGGCGAGTTAGGCCCCAAAGCATCTTGCTTCCAGCTGTTTGGGAAGCTAAGAATCAGCTCGCTCTGCACAGTGCTCTTACAGCCTACCGGGAACATCTCTTCCAAAGGCCTGTGAAACGCAGTTTCTTTGCAGGCCTGATCTGGCTGAAGTAGAACTTCTGCTCTGGGTGTGCTACATTGCCCTCGAGCTGAAGGGCACAACGTGCAGGCTTCTTTCCAAAGGGCGAGTTGGGCCCCAAAGCGTCTTGCTTCCAGCTCTTTGGGAAGCTAAGAAACAACTCGCTCTGCACAGTGCTCTTACAGCCTACCGGGAACATCTCTTACAAAGGCCTGTGAAACGCACTTTCTTTGCAGGCCTGGTCTGGCTGAAGTAGAACTTCAGCTCTGGGTGTGATACATTGCCCTAGAGCTGAAAGGCACAACGTGCCGGCTTCTTTCCAAAGGGCGAGTTCGGCCCCACATCATCTTGCTTACAGCTATTTGGGAAGCTAAAAAACAACTCGCTCTGCACAGTGCTCTTACAGCCTACCGGGAACATCTCTTCCTAAGTCCTGTCATACGCAGTTTCTTTGCAGGCCTGATCTGGCTGAAGTAGAACTTCTCCTCTGGGTGTGCTACATTGCCCTAGAGCAGAAAGGCACAACATGCAAGCTTCTATCCAAAGGGCGAGTTGGGCAACAAAGCATCTTGCTTCCAGATCTTTGGGAAGCTAAGAAACAACTCGCTCTGCACAGTGCTCTTACAGCCTACCTGGGACATCTCTTGCAAAGTTCTGTGAAACGCAGTTTGTTTGCAGGCCTATCTGGCTGAAGCAGAACTTCTGCTCTGGGTGTGCTACATTGCCCTAGAGCTGAAAGGCACAACGTGCAGGCTTCTTTCCAAAGGGCGAGTTGGGCCCCACAGCATCTTGCTTCCAGCTCTTTGGGAACCTAAGAAACAACTCGCTCTGCACAGTGCTCTTACAGCCTACCGGGAACATCTCTTCCAAAGGGCTGTGAAACGCAGTTTCTTTGCAGGCCTGATATGGCTGAAGTAGACCTTCTGCCCTGCTTGTGATACATTGCCGTAGAGCTGAAAGGCACAACGAGCAGGCTTCTTTACAAAGGGCGAGTTGGGCCCCAAAGCATCTTGCTTACAGCTCTTTGGGACGCTAAGAAACAACTCGCTCTGCAGAGTGCTCTTACAGCCTACCGGGAACATCTCGTCCTAAGGCCTGTGAAACGCAGTTTCTTTGCAGGCCTGATCTGTCTGAAGTAGAACTTCTGCTCTGGGTGTGCTACATTGCCCTAGAGCTGAAAGCCACAACGTGCAGGCTTCTTTCAAAAGGGCGAGTTGGGCCCCAAAGCATCTTGCTTCCAGCTCTTTGGGAAGCTAAGAAACAACTCGCTCTGCACAGTGCTCTTACAGCCTACCGGGAACATCTCTTCCAAAGGCCTGTGAAACGCAGTTTCTTGGCAGGCCTGATCTGCCTGAAGTAGAACTTCTCCTCTGGGTGTGCTACAGTGCCCTAGAGCTGAAAGGCACAACATGCAAGCTTCTATCCAAAGGGCGAGTTGGGCAACAAAGGATCTTGCTTCCAGCTCTTTGGGAAGCTAAGAAACAACTCGCTCTGCACAGTGCTCTTACAGCCTACCGGGGACATCTCTTGCAAAGGCCTGTGAAACGCAGTTTGTTTGCAGGCCTATCTGGCTGAAGCAGAACTTCTGCTCTGGGTGTGCTACATTGCCCTAGAGCTGAAAGGCACAACGTGCAGGCTTCTTTCCAAAGGGCGAGTTTGGCCCCAAAGCATCTTGCTTCCAGCTCTCTGGGAAGCTAAGAAACAACTCGCTCTGCACAGTGCTCTTACAGCCTACCGGGAACATCTCTTCCAATGGCCTGTGAAACGAAGTTTCTTTGCAGGCCTGATCTGGCTGAAATAGAACTTCTGCTCTGGGTGTGCTACATTGCCCTAGAGCTGAAAGGCACAACGTGCAGGCTTCTTTCCAAAGGGTGAGTTGGGCCCCACAGCATCTTGCTTACACCTCTTTGGGAAGCTAAGAAACAACTCGCTCTGCACAGTGCTCTTACAGCCTACCGGGAACATCTCGTCCTAAGGCCTGTGAAACGCAGTTTCTTTGCAGGCCTGATCTGGCTGAAGTAGAACATCTGCTCTGGGTGTGCTGCATTGCCCTAGAGCTGAAAGGCACAACGTGCAGGCTTCTTTTCAAAGGGCGAGTTGGGCCCCAAAGCATCTTGCTTCCAGCTCTTTGGGAAGCTAAGGAACAACTCGCTCTGCACAGTGCTCTAAAAGCCTACGGGGAACATGTCTTCCAAAGGCCTGTGAAAATCAGTTTCTTTGCAGGCCTGGTCTGGCTGAAGTAGAACTTCTGCTCTGGGTGTGCTACATTGCCCTAGAGCTGAAAGGCACAACCTGCAGGCTTCTTTCCAAAGGGCGAGTTGGGCCCCACAGCATCTTGCTTCCAGCTCTTTGGGAATCTAAGAAACAACACGCTCTGCTCAGTGCTCTTACAGCCTACCGGGAACATCTCTTCCAAAGGCCTGTGAAACGCAGGTTCTTTGCAGGCCTGATCTGGCTGAAGGAGAACTTCTGCTCTGGGTGTGCTACATTGCCCTAGAGCTGAAAGGCACAACGTGCAGGCTTCTTTCCAAAGGGCGAGTTGGGCCCCAAAGCATCTTGCTTCCAGCTCCTTGGGAAGCTAACAAACAACTCGCTCTGCACGGTGCTCTTACAGCCTACCGGGAACATCTCTTACAAAGGCCTGTGAAACGCAGATTCTTTGCAGGCCTGATCTGGCTGAAGTAGAACTTCTGCTCTGGGTGTGCTACATTGCCCTAGAGCTGAAAGGCACAACGTGCTGGCTTCTTTCCAAAGGGCGAGTTGGGCCCCAAAGCATCTTGCTTCCAGCTCTTCGGGAAGATAAGAAACAACTCGCTCTGCACAGTGCTATTACAGCCTACCGGGAACATCTCTTCCAAAGGCCTGTGAAACGCAGTTTCTTTGCAGGCCTGATCTGGCTGAAGTAGAACTTCTGCTCTGGGTGTGCTCCATTGCCCTATTGCTGAAAGGCACAACGTGCAGACTTCTTTCCAAAGGGCGAGTTGGGCCCCAAAGCATCTTGCTTCTAGCTCTTTGGGAAGCTAAGAAACAACTCGCTCTACACAGTGTTCTTACAGCCTACCAGGAACACGTTTTCCAAAGGCCGGTGAAACTCAGTTTCTTTGCAGGCCTGGTCTGGCTGAAGTAGAACTTCTTCCCTGGGTGTGCTACATTGACCTAGAGCTGAAAGGCACAACGTGCAGGCTTCTTTCCAAAGAGTCTGTTGGGCCCCAAAGCATCTTGCTTCAAGCTCTTTGGGAAGCTAAGAAACAACAAGCTCTGCACAGTGCTCTTACAGCCTACCGGGAACATCTCTTCCAAAGGCCTGTGAAACGCAGTTTCTTTGCAGGCCTGTTCTGGCTGAAGTAGAACTTCTGCTCTGGGTGTGCTACATTGCCCTGGAGCTGAAAGGCACAACGTGCAGGCTTCTTTCCAAAGGGCGAGTTGGGCCCCACAGCATCTTGCTTCCAGCTCTTTGGGAAGCTAAGTAACAACTCGCTCTGCACAGTGCTCTTACAGCCTACCGGGAACATCTCTTCCAAAGGCCTGTGAAACGCAGTTTCTTTGCAGGCCTGATCTTGCTGAAGTAGAACTTCTGCTCTGGTTGTGCTACATGGCCCTAGAGGTGAAAGGCACAACGTGCAGGCTTCTTTCCAAAGGGCGAGTTGGGCGCCAAAGCATCTTGCTTCCCGCTCTTTGGGAAGCTAAGAAACAACTCGCTCTGCACAGTGCTCTTACAGCCTACCGGGAACATCTCTTACAAAGGCCTGTGAAACGCAGTTTCTTTGCAGGCCTGATGTAGCTGAAGTAGAACTTCTGCTCTGGGTGTGCTACATTGCCCTACTGCTGAAATGCACAACGTGCTGGCTTCTTTCCAAAGGGCGAGTTGGGCCCCAAAGCATCTTGCTTCCAGCTCTTTGGGAAGCTAAGAAACAAGTCGCTCTGCACAGTGCTCTTACAGCCTACCGGAAACATCTCTTCCACAGGCCAGTGAAACGCAGTTTCTTTGCAGGCCTGATCTGGCTGAAGTAGAACTTCTGCTCTGGATGTGCTACATTGCCCTGGAGCTGAAAGGCACAACGTGCGGGCTTCTTTCCAAAGGGCGAGTTGGGCCCCAAAGCATCTTGCTTCCAGCTCTTTGGGAAGCTAAGAAACAAGTCGCTCTGCACAGTGCTCTTACAGCCTACCGGGAACATCTCTTCCAAAGGCCTGTGAAACGCACTTTCTTTGCAGGCCTGATCTGGCTGAAGTAGAACTTCTGCTCTGGGTGTGCTACCTTGCCCTGGAGCTGAAAGGCACAACGTGCAGGCTTCTTTCCAAAGGGCGAGTTGGGCCCCAAAGCATCTTGCTTCCAGCTCTTTGGGAAGCTAAGAAACAACTCCCTCAGCACAGGGCTCTTACAGACTACCGGGACCATCTCTTCCAAAGGCCTGTGAAACGCAGTTTCTTTGCAGGCCTGATCTGGCTAAAGTAGAACTTCTGCCCTTGGTGTGCTACATTGCCCTAGAGCTGAAAGGCACAACGTGCAGGCTTCTTTCCAAAGGGCGAGTTGGGCCCCAAAGCATCTTGCTTCCAGCTCTTTGGGAAGCTGAGAAACCACTCGCTCAGCACAGTGCTCTTACAGCCTACCGGGAACATCTCTTACAAAGGCCTGTGAAATGCAGTTTCTTTGCAGGCCTGATCTGGCTGAAGTAGAACTTCTGCTCTGCGTGTGCTACATGGCCCTAGAGGTGAAAGGCACAACGTGCAGGCTTCTTTCCAAAGGGTGAGTTGGGCGCCAAAGCATCTTGCTTCCAGCTCTTTGGGAAGCTAAGAAACAACTCGCTCTGCACAGTGCTCTTACAGCCTACCGGGAACATCTCTTACAAAGGACTGTGAAACGCAGTTTCTTTGCAGGCCTGATCTGGATGAAGTAGAACTTCTGCTCTGGGTGTGCTACATTGCCCTAGAGCTGAAAGGCACAACGTGCAGGCTTCTTTCCAAAGGGCGAGTTGGGCCCCAAAGCATCTTGCTTCCAGCTCTTTGGGAAGCTAAGAAACAACTCGCTCTGCACAGTGCTCTTACAGCCGACCGGGAACATCTCTTCCAAAGGCCTGTGAAACGCAGATTCTTTGCAGGCCTGATCTGGCTGAAGTAGAACTTCTGCTCTGGGTGTGCTACATTGCCCTGGAGCTGAAAGGCACAACGGGCAGGATTCTTTCCAAAGGGCGAGTTGGGCCCCAAAGCATCTTGCTTCCAGCTCTTTGGGAAGCTAAGAAACAACTTGCTCTGCAAAGTGCTCTTACAGCCTACCGGGACCATCTCTTCCAAAGGCCTGTTAAACGCAGTTTCTTTCAGGCCTGATCTGGCTGAAGTAGAACTTGTGCTCTGAGTGTGCTACATTGGCCTGGAGCTGAAATGCACAACGTGCTGGCTTCTTTCCAAAGGGCGAGTTGGGCCCCAAAGCATCTTGCTTCCAGCTCTTTGGGAAGCTAAGAAACAACTCGCTCTGCACAGTGCTCTTACAGCCTACCGGGAACATCTCTTCCAAAGGCCTGTGAAACGCAGTTTCTTTGCAGGCCTGAACTGGCTGAAGTAGAACTTCTGCTCTGGGTGTGCTACATTGCCCTGGAGCTGAAAGGCACAACGTGGAGGCTTCTTTTCAAAGGGCGAGTTGGGCCCCAAAGCATCTTGCTTCCAGCTCTTTGGGAAGCTAAGAAACAACTCGCTCTGCACAATGCTCTTACAGCCTACCGGGAACATCTCTTACAAAGGCCTGTGAAACGGAGTTTCTTTGCAGGCCTGATTTGGCTGAAGTATAACTTCTGCTCTGGGTGTGCTACATTGCCCTAGAGCTGAAAGGCACAACGTGCAGGCTTCTTTCCAAAGGGCGAGTTGGGCCCCAAAGCATCTTGCTTCCAGCTCTTTGGGAAGCTAAGAAACAACTCGCTCTGCACAGTGCTCTTACAGCCGACCGGGAACATCTCTTCCAAAGGCCTGTGAAACGCAGATTCTTTGCAGGCCTGATCTGGCTGAAGTAGAACTTCTGCTCTGGGTGTGCTACATTGCCCTGGAGCTGAAAGGCACAACGGGCAGGATTCTTTCCAAAGGGCGAGTTGGGCCCCAAAGCATCTTGCTTCCAGCTCTTTGGGAAGCTAAGAAACAACTTGCTCTGCAAAGTGCTCTTACAGCCTACCGGGACCATCTCTTCCAAAGGCCTGTTAAACGCAGTTTCTTTCAGGCCTGATCTGGCTGAAGTAGAACTTGTGCTCTGAGTGTGCTACATTGGCCTGGAGCTGAAAGGCACAACGTGCTGGCTTCTTTCCAAAGGGCGAGTTGGGCCCCAAAGCATCTTGCTTCCAGCTCTTTGGGAAGCTAAGAAACAACTCCCTCAGCACAGGGCTCTTACAGACTACCGGGAACATCTCTTCCAAAGGCCTGTGAAACGCAGTTTCTTTGCAGGCCTGATCTGGCTAAAGTAGAAATCTGCCCTTAGTGTGCTACATTGCCCTAGAGCTGAAAGGCCCAACGTGCAGGCTTCTTTCCAAAGGGCGAGTTGGGCCCCAAATGATCTTGCTTCCAGCTCTTTGGGAAGCGAAGAAACAACTCGCTCTGCACAGTGCTCTTACAGCCTACCGGGAACATCTCTTACAAAGGCCTGTGAAACGCAGTTTCTTTGCAGGCCTGATCTGGCTGAAGTAGAACTTCTGCTCTGGTTGTGCTACATGGCCCTAGAGGTGAAAGGCACAACGTGCTGGCTTCTTTCCAAAGGGCGAGTTGGGCCCCTCAGCATCTTGCTCCCAGCTCTTTGGGAAGCTAAGAAACAACTCGCTCAGCACAGTGCTCTTACCCTACCGGGAACATCTCTTCCAAAGGCCTGTGAAACGCAGTTTCTTTGCAGGCCAAATCTGGCTGAAGTAGAACTTCAGCTCTGGGTGTGCTACATTGCCCTAGAGCTGAAAGGCACAACGTGCAGGCTTCTTTCCAAAGGGCGAGTTGGGCCCCAAAGCATGTTGCTTCCAGCTCTTTGGGAAGCAAAGAAACAACTCGCTCTGCACAGTGCTCTTGCAGCCTACAGGGAACATCTCTTACAAAGGCCTGTGAAACGCAGTTTCATTGCCGGCCTGATCTGGCTGAAGTAGATCTTCTGCTCTGGGTCTGCTACATTGCCCTAGAGCTGAAAGGCACAACGTGCAGGCTTCTTTCCAAAGGGCGAGTTGGGCCCCAAAGCATCTTGCTTCCAGCTCTTTGGGAAGCGAAGAAACAACTCGCTCTGCACAGTGCTCTTTGAGCCTACCGGGAACATCTCTTACAAAGGCCTGTGCAACGCAGTTTCTTTGCAGGCCTGGCCTGGCTGAAGTAGAACTTCTGCTTTGGGTGTGCTACATTGCCCTAGAGCTGAAAGGCACAACGTGCAGGCTTCTTTCCAAAGGGCGAGTTGGGCCCCAAAGCATCTTGCTTCCAGCTCTTTGGGAAGCTAAGAAACAACTCGCTCTGCACAGTGCTCTTACAGCCTACCGGGAGCATCTCTTGCAAAGGCCTGTGAAACGCAGTTTCCTTGCAGGCCTGATCTGGCTGAAGTAGAACTTCTGCTCTGGGTGTGCCACATTGCCCTGGAGCTGAAAGGCACAAGGTGCAGGCTTCTTTCCAAAGGGCGAGTTAGGCCCCAAAGCATCTTGCTTCCAGCTGTTTGGGAAGCTAAGAATCAGCTCGCTCTGCACAGTGCTCTTACAGCCTACCGGGAACATCTCTTCCAAAGGCCTGTGAAACGCAGTTTCTTTGCAGGCCTGATCTGGCTGAAGTAGAACTTCTGCTCTGGGTGTGCTACATTGCCCTCGAGCTGAAGGGCACAACGTGCAGGCTTCTTTCCAAAGGGCGAGTTGGGCCCCAAAGCGTCTTGCTTCCAGCTCTTTGGGAAGCTAAGAAACAACTCGCTCTGCACAGTGCTCTTACAGCCTACCGGGAACATCTCTTACAAAGGCCTGTGAAACGCACTTTCTTTGCAGGCCTGGTCTGGCTGAAGTAGAACTTCAGCTCTGGGTGTGATACATTGCCCTAGAGCTGAAAGGCACAACGTGCCGGCTTCTTTCCAAAGGGCGAGTTCGGCCCCACATCATCTTGCTTACAGCTATTTGGGAAGCTAAAAAACAACTCGCTCTGCACAGTGCTCTTACAGCCTACCGGGAACATCTCTTCCTAAGTCCTGTCATACGCAGTTTCTTTGCAGGCCTGATCTGGCTGAAGTAGAACTTCTCCTCTGGGTGTGCTACATTGCCCTAGAGCAGAAAGGCACAACATGCAAGCTTCTATCCAAAGGGCGAGTTGGGCAACAAAGCATCTTGCTTCCAGATCTTTGGGAAGCTAAGAAACAACTCGCTCTGCACAGTGCTCTTACAGCCTACCTGGGACATCTCTTGCAAAGTTCTGTGAAACGCAGTTTGTTTGCAGGCCTATCTGGCTGAAGCAGAACTTCTGCTCTGGGTGTGCTACATTGCCCTAGAGCTGAAAGGCACAACGTGCAGGCTTCTTTCCAAAGGGCGAGTTGGGCCCCACAGCATCTTGCTTCCAGCTCTTTGGGAACCTAAGAAACAACTCGCTCTGCACAGTGCTCTTACAGCCTACCGGGAACATCTCTTCCAAAGGGCTGTGAAACGCAGTTTCTTTGCAGGCCTGATATGGCTGAAGTAGACCTTCTGCCCTGCTTGTGATACATTGCCGTAGAGCTGAAAGGCACAACGAGCAGGCTTCTTTACAAAGGGCGAGTTGGGCCCCAAAGCATCTTGCTTACAGCTCTTTGGGACGCTAAGAAACAACTCGCTCTGCAGAGTGCTCTTACAGCCTACCGGGAACATCTCGTCCTAAGGCCTGTGAAACGCAGTTTCTTTGCAGGCCTGATCTGTCTGAAGTAGAACTTCTGCTCTGGGTGTGCTACATTGCCCTAGAGCTGAAAGCCACAACGTGCAGGCTTCTTTCAAAAGGGCGAGTTGGGCCCCAAAGCATCTTGCTTCCAGCTCTTTGGGAAGCTAAGAAACAACTCGCTCTGCACAGTGCTCTTACAGCCTACCGGGAACATCTCTTCCAAAGGCCTGTGAAACGCAGTTTCTTGGCAGGCCTGATCTGCCTGAAGTAGAACTTCTCCTCTGGGTGTGCTACAGTGCCCTAGAGCTGAAAGGCACAACATGCAAGCTTCTATCCAAAGGGCGAGTTGGGCAACAAAGGATCTTGCTTCCAGCTCTTTGGGAAGCTAAGAAACAACTCGCTCTGCACAGTGCTCTTACAGCCTACCGGGGACATCTCTTGCAAAGGCCTGTGAAACGCAGTTTGTTTGCAGGCCTATCTGGCTGAAGCAGAACTTCTGCTCTGGGTGTGCTACATTGCCCTAGAGCTGAAAGGCACAACGTGCAGGCTTCTTTCCAAAGGGCGAGTTTGGCCCCAAAGCATCTTGCTTCCAGCTCTCTGGGAAGCTAAGAAACAACTCGCTCTGCACAGTGCTCTTACAGCCTACCGGGAACATCTCTTCCAATGGCCTGTGAAACGAAGTTTCTTTGCAGGCCTGATCTGGCTGAAGTAGAACTTCTGCTCTGGGGGTGCTACATTGCCCTGGAGCTGAAAGGCACAACGTGCAGGCTTCTTTCCAAAGGGCGAGTTGGGCCCCAAAGCATCTTGCTTCCAGCTCTTTGGGAATCTAAGAAACAACTTGCTCTGCACAGTGCTCTTACAGCCTACCGGGACCATCTCTTCCAAAGGCCTGTTAAACGCAGTTTCTTTCAGGCCTCATCTGGCTGAAGTAGAACTTGTGCTCTGAGTGTGCTACATTGCCCCGGAGCTGAAAGGCACAACGTGCTGGCTTCTTTCCAAAGGGCGTGTTGGGCCCCAAAGCATCTTGCTTCCAGCTCTTTGGGAAGCTAAGAAACAACTCCCTCAGCACAAGGCTCTTACAGACTACCGGGAATATCTCTTCCAAAGGCCTGTGAAACGCAGTTTCTTTGCAGGCCTGATCTGGCTAAAGTAGAACTTCTGCCCTTAGTGTGCTACATTGCCCTAGAGCTGAAAGGCACAACGTGCAGGCTTCTTTCCAAAGGGCGAGTTGGGCCCCAAAGCATCTTGCTTCCAGCTCTTTGGGAAGCTAAGAAACAACTCGCTCTGCACAGTGCTCTTACAGCCTACCGGGAACATCTCTTACAAAGGGCTGTGAAACGCAGTTTCTTTGCAGGCCTGATCTGGCTGAAGTAGAACTTCTGCTCTGGGTGTGCTACATTGCCCTGGAGCTGAAAGGCACAACGTGCAGGCTTCTTTCCAAAGGGCGAGTTGGGCCCCAAAGCATCTTGCTTCCAGCTCTTTGGGAAGCTAAGAAACAACTCGCTCTGCACAGTGCTCTTACAGCCTACCTGGAATAGCTCTTACAAAGGCCTGTGGAACGCAGTTTCTTTGCAGGCCTGATTTGGCTGAAGTAGAACTTCTGCTCTGGGTGTGCTAGAGTACCCTAGAGCTGAAAGGCACAACGAGCAGGCTTCTTTCGAAAGGGCGAGTTGGGCCCCAAAGCATCTTGCTTCCAGCTCTTTGGGAAGCTAAGAAACAACTCGCTCTGCGCAGTGCTCTTACAGCCTACCGGCAACATCTCTTCGAAAGGCCTGTGAAACGCAGATTCTTTGCAGGCCTGATCTGGCTGAAGTAGAACTTCTGCTCTGGGTGTGCTACATTGCCCTAGAGCTGAAAGGCACAACGTGCTGGCTTCTTTCCAAAGGGCGAGTTGGGCCCCAAAGCATCTTGCTTCCAGCACTTTGGGAAGATAAGAAACAACTCGCTCTGCACAGTGCTCTTACAGCCTACCGGGAACATCTCGTCCTAAGGCTTGTGAAACGCAGTTTCTTTGCAGGCCTGTTCTGGCTGAAGTAGAACTTCTGCTCTTGGTGTGCTACATTGCCCTGGAGCTGAAAGGCACAACGTGCAGGCTTCTTTCCAAAGGGCGAGTTGGGCCCCAAAGCATCTTGCTTCCAGCTCTTTGGGAAGCTAAGAAACAACTCGCTCTGCACAGTGCTCTTACAGCCTACCGGGAACATCTCTTACAAATGCCTGTGAAACGCACTTTCTTTGCAGGCCTGGTCTGGCTGAAGTAGAACTTCTGCTCTGGGTGTGCTACATTGCCCTGGAGCTGAAAGGCACAACGTGCAGGCTTCTTTCCAAAGGGCGAGTTGGGCACCAAAGCATCTTGCTTCCAGCTCTTTGGGAAGCTAAGAACCAACTCGCTCTGCACAATGCTCTTACAGCCTACCGGGAACATCTCTTACAAAGGCCTGTGAAACGCAGTTTCTTTGCAGGCCTGATTTGGCTGAAGTATAACTTCTGCTCTGGGTGTGCTACATTGCCCTAGAGCTGAAAGGCACAACGTGCAGGCTTCTTTCCAAAGGGCGAGTTGGGCACCAAAGCATCTTGCTTCCAGCTCTTTGGGAAGCTAAGAAACAACTCGCTCTGCACAGTACTTTTACAGCCTACCGGGAACATCTCTTGCAAAGGCCTGTGAAACGCAGTTTCTTTGCAGGCCTGATCAGGCTGAAGTAGAACTTCTGCTCTGGGTGTGCTACATTGCCCTAGAGCTGAAAGGCACAACGTGCAGGCTTCTTTCCAAAGGGCGAGTTGGGCCCCAAAGCATCTTGCTTCCAGCTCTTTGGGAAGCTAAGAAACAACTCGCTCTGCAGAGTGCTCTTACAGCCTACCGGGAACATCTCTTCCAAAGGCCTGTGAAACGCAGTTTCTTTGCAGGCCTGATCTGGCTGAAGTAGAACTTCAGCTCTGGGTGTGCTACATTGCCCTAGAGCTGAAAGGCACAACGTGCAGGCTTCTTACCAAAGGCGAGTTGGGCCCCAAAGCATCTTGCTTCCAGCTCTTTGGGAAGCTAAGAAACAACTCGCTCCGCACAGTGCTCTTACAGCCTACCGGGAACATCTCTTCCAAAGGCCTGTGAAACGCAGTTTCTTTGCAGGCCTGATCTCGATGCAGTAGCACTTATTCCCTGAGTGTGCTACATTGCCCTAGAGCTGAAAGGCACAACGTGCAGGCTTCTTTCCAAAGGGCGAGCTGGGCCCCAAAGCAACTTGCTTCCAGCTCATTGGGAAGCGAAGAAAAAACTCGCTCTGCACAGCGCCCTTACAGCCTACCGGGAACATCTCTTCCAAAGGCCTGTGAAACGCAGTTTCTTTGCAGGCCTGATCTGGCTGAAGTAGAACTTCAGCTCTGGGTGTGCTACATTGCCCTAGAGCTGAAAGGCACAACGTGCAGGCTTCTTACCAAAGGCGAGTTGGGCCCCAAAGCATCTTGCTTCCAGCTCTTTGGGAAGCTAAGAAACAACTCGCTCTGCACAGTGCTCTTACAGCCTACCGGGAACATCTCTTCCAAAGGCCTGTGAAACGCAGTTTCTTTGCATGCCTGATCTCGATGCAGTAGCACTTATTCCCTGAGTGTGCTACATTGCCCTAGAGCTGAAAGGCACAACGTGCAGGCTTCTTTCCAAAGGGCGAGCTGGGCCCCAAAGCATCTTGCTTCCAGCTCATTGGGAAGCGAAGAAAAAACTCGCTCTGCACAGCGCCCTTACAGCCTACCGGGAACATCTCTTCCATAGGCCTGTGAAACGCAGTTTCTTTGCTGGCCTGATCTGGCTGAAGTAGAACTTCTGCTCCTGGTGAGCTACATTGCCCTAGAGCTGAAAGGCACAACGTGCAGGCTTATTTCCCTAGGGTGAGTTGGGCCCCAAAGCATCTTGCTTCCAGCTCTTTGGGAAGCTAAGAAACAACTCGCTCTGCACAGAGCTCTTACAGCCTACCGGGAACATCTCTTACAAAGGCCTGTGAAACGCACTTTCTTTGCAGGCCTGGTTTGGCTGAAGTAGAACTTCCGCCCTGGGTGTGCTACATTGCCCTAGAGCTGAAAGGCACAACGTGCAGGCTTCTTTCCAAAGGGCGAGTTGGGCCCCAAAGCATCTTGCTTCCAGCTCTTTGGGAAGCGAAGAAACAACTCGCTCTGCAGAGTGCTCTTACAGCCTACCGGGAACATCTCTTCCAAAGGCCTGTGAAACGCAGTTTCTTTGCAGGCCTGATCTGGCTGAAGTAGAACTTCTGCTCTGGGTGTGCTACATTGCCCTGGAGCTGAAAGGCACAACGTGCAGGCTTCTTTCCAAAGGGCGAGTTGTGCCCCAAAGCATCTTGCTTCCAGCTCTTTGGGAAGCTAAGAAACAACTTCCTCTGCACAGTGCTCTTACAGCCTACCGGGAACATCTCTTCCAAAGGCCTGTTAAACGCAGTTTCTTTCAGGCCTGATCTGGCTGAAGTAGAACTTGTGCTCTGAGGGTGCTACATTGCCCTGGAGCTGAAAGGCACAACGTGCAGGCTTCTTTCCAAAGGGCGAGTTGGGCCCCAAAGCATCTTGCTTCCAGCTCTTTGGGAAGCTAAGAAACAACTCCCTCAGCACAGGGCTCTTACAGACTCCCGGGACCATCTCTTCCAAAGGCCTGTGAAACGCAGTTTCTTTGCAGGCCTGATCTGGCTAAAGTAGAACTTCTGCCCTTGGTGTGCTACATTGCCCTAGAGCTGAAAGGCACAACGTGCAGGCTTCTTTCCAAAGGGCGAGTTGGGCCCCAAAGCATCTTGCTTCCAGCTCTTTGGGAAGCTAAGGAACAACTCGCTCTGCACAGTGCTCTTACACCCTACCGGGAACATCTCTTCCAAAGGCCTGTGAAACGCAGTTTCTTTGCAGGCCTGATCTGGCTGAAGTAGAACTTCTGCTCTGGGTGTGCTACAGTGCCCTAGATCTGAAAGGCACAACGTGCAGGCTACTTTCCAAAGGGCGAGTTGGGCCCCAAAGCATCTTGCTTCCAGCTCTTTGGGAAGCTAAGAAACTGCTCGCTCTGCACAGTGCTCTTACAGCCTACCGGGAACATCTCTTCCAAAGGCCTGTGAAACGCAGTTTCTTTGCAGGTCTGATGTGGCGGAAGTAGAACTTCTGCTCTGGCTGTGCTACATTTCCCTAGAGCTCAAAGGCACAACGTGCAGGCGTCTTTCCAAAGCTCGAGTTGGGCCCCAAAGCATCTTGCTTCCAACTCTTTGGGAAGCTAAGAAACAACTCGCTCTGCACAGTGCTCTTACAGCCTACCGGGAACATCTCTTCCAAAGGCCTGTGAAACGCAGTTTCTTTGCAGGCCTGATCTGGCTGAAGTAGAACTTCTGCTCTGGGTGTGCTACATTGCCCTGGAGCTGAAAGGCACAACGTGCAGGCTTCTTTCCAAAGGGCGAGTTGTGCCCCAAAGCATCTTGCTTCCAGCTCTTTGGGAAGCTAAGAAACAACTTGCTCTGCACAGTGCTCTTACAGCCTACCGGGAACATCTCTTCCAAAGGCCTGTTAAACGCAGTTTCTTTCAGGCCTGATCTGGCTGAAGTAGAACTTGTGCTCTGAGTGTGCTACATTGCCCTGGAGCTGAAAGGCACAACGTGCAGGCTTCTTTCCAAAGGGCGAGTTGGGCCCCAAAGCATCTTGCTTCCAGCTCTTTGGGAAGCTAAGAAACAACTCCCTCAGCACAGGGCTCTTACAGACTACCGGGACCATCTCTTCCAAAGGCCTGTGAAACGCAGTTTCTTTGCAGGCCTGATCTGGCTAAAGTAGAACTTCTGCCCTTGGTGTGCTACATTGCCCTAGAGCTGAAAGGCACAACGTGCAGGCTTCTTTCCAAAGGGCGAGTTGGGCCCCAATGCATCTTGCTTCCAGCTCTTTGGGAAGCGAAGAAACAACTCGCTCTGCACAGTGCTCTTACAGCCTACCGGGAACATCTCTTCCAAAGGCCTGTGAAACGCAGTTTCTTTGCAGGCCTGATCTGGCTGAAGTAGAACTTCTGCTCTAGGTGTGCTACAGTGCCCTAGATCTGAAAGGCACAACGTGCAGGCTACTTTCCAAAGGGCGAGTTGGGCCCCAAAGCATCTTGCTTCCAGCTCTTTGGGAAGCTAAGAAACTGCTCGCTCTGCACAGTGCTCTTACAGCCTACCGGGAACATCTCTTCCAAAGGCCTGTGAAACGCAGTTTCTTTGCAGGTCTGATGTGGCGGAAGTAGAACTTCTGCTCTGGCTGTGCTACATTTCCCTAGAGCTCAAAGGCACAACGTGCAGGCGTCTTTCCAAAGCTCGAGTTGGGCCCCAAAGCATCTTGCTTCCAACTCTTTGGGAAGCTAAGAAACAACTCGCTCTGCACAGTGCTCTTACAGCCCACCGGGAACATCTCTTCGAAAGGTCTGTGAAACGCAGTTTTTTTGCAGGCCTGACCTGGCTGAAGTAGAACTTCTGCTCTGGGTGTGCCACATTGCCGTGGAGCTGAAAGGCACAACTTGCAGGCTTCTTTCCAAAGGGCGAGTTGGGCCCCAAAGCATCTTGCTTCCAGTTGTTTGGGAAGCTAAGAATCAGCTCGCTCTGCACAGTGCTCTTACAGCCTACCGGGAACATCTCTTCCAAAGGCCTGTGAAACGCAGTTTCTTTGCAGGCCTGATCTGGCTGAAGTAGAACTTCTGCTCTGGGTGAGCTACAGTGCCCTAGAGCTGAAAGGCACAACGTGCAGGCTTCTCTCCAAAGGGCGTGTTGGGCCCCAAAGCATCTTGCTTCCAGCTCTTTGGGAAGCTAAGAAACAACTCGCTCTGCACAGTGCTCTTACAGCCTACAGGGAACATCTCTTCCAAAGGCCTGTGAAACGCAGTTTCTTTGCAGGCCAAATCTGGCTGAAGTAGAACTTCAGCTCTGGGTGTGCTACATTGCCCTAGAGCTGAAAGGTACAACGTGCAGGCTTCTTTCCAAAGGGCGAGTTTGGCCCCAAAGCATCTTGCTTCCAGCTCTTTGGGAAGCGAAGAAACAACTCGCTCTGCACAGTGCTCTTACAGCCTACCGGGAACATCTCTTCGAAAGGCCTGTGAAACGCAGTTTCTTTGCAGGCCTGTTCTGGCTGAAGTAGAACTTCTGCTCTGGGTGTGCTACATTGCCCTGGAGCTGAAAGGCACAACGTGCAGGCTTCTTTCCAAAGGGCGAGTTGGGCCCCAAAGCATCTTGCTTCCAGCTCTTTGGGAAGCTAAGAAACAACTCGCTCTGCACAGTGCTCTTACAGCCTACCGGGAACATCTCTTACAAAGGCCTGTGAAACGCACTTTCTTTGCCGGCCTGGTCTGGCTGAAGTAGAACTTCCGCCCTGGGTGTGCTACATTGCCCTAGAGCTGAAAGGCACAACGTGCAGGCTTCTTTCCAAAGGGCGAGTTGGGCCCCAAAGCATCTTGCTTCCAGCTCTTTGGGAAGCTAAGAAACAACTCGCTCTGCACAGTGCTCTTACAGCCTACCGGGAACATCTATTCCAAAGGCCTGTGAAACGCAGTTTCTTTGCAGGCCTGATCTGGCTGAAGTAGAACTTCTGCTCTGGGTGTGCTACATTGCCCTGGAGCTGAAAGGCACAACGTGCAGGCTTCTTTCCAAAGGGCGAGTTGGGCCCCAAAGCATCTTGCTTCCAGCTCTTTGGGAAGCTATGAACCAACTCGCCCTGCACAATGCTCTTACAGCCTACCGGGAACATCTCTTACAAAGGCCTGTGAAACGCAGTTTCTTTGCAGGCCTGATTTGGCTGAAGTATAACTTCTGCTCTGGGTGTGCTACATTGCCCTAGAGCTGAAAGGCACAACGTGCAGGCTTCTTTCCAAAGGGCGAGTTGGGCACCAAAGCATCTTGCTTCCAGCTCTTTGGTAAGCAAAGAAACAACTCGCTCTGCACAGCGCTCTTACAGCCTACCGGGAACATCTCTTCCTAAGGCCTGTGAAACGCAGTTTCTTTGCAGGCCTGATCTGGCTGAAGTAGATCTTCAGCTCTGTGTGTGCTACATTGCCCTAGAGCTGAAAGGCACAACGTGCAGGCTTCTTTCCAAAGGGCGAGTTGGGCCCCAAAGCATGTTGCTTCCAGCTCTTTGGGAAGCGAAGAAACAACTCGCTCTGCACAGTGCTCTTGCAGCCTACAGGGAACATCTCTTCCAAAGGCCTGTGAAACGCAGTTTCTTTGCAGGCCTGATCTGGCTGAAGTAGATCTTCTGCTATGGGTCTGCTACATTGCCCTAGAGCTGAAAGGCACAACGTGCAGGCTTCTTTCCAAAGGGCGAGTTGGGCCCCAAAGCATCTTGCTTCCAGCTCTTTGGGAAGCTAAGAATCAGCTCGCTCTGCACAGTGCTCTTACAGCCTACCGGGAACATCTCTTCCAAAGGCCTGTGAAACGCAGTTTCTTTGCAGGCCTGATCTGGCTTCAGTAGAACTTCTGCTCTGGGTGTGCTACAGTGCCATAGAGCTCAAAGGCACACCGTGCTGGCTTCTTTCCAAAGGGCGAGTTGGGCCCCAAAGCATCTTGCTTCCAGCTCTTTGGGAAGCTAAGAAACAACTCGCTCAGCACAGTGCTCTTACAGCCTACCAGGAACATCTCTTCCAATGGCCTGTGAAACGCAGTTTCTTTGCAGGCCTCATCTGGCGGAAGTAGAACTTCTGCTCTGGGTGTGCTACATTGCCCTAGAGCTGAAAGGCACAACGTGCAGGCTTCTTTCCAAAGGGCGAGTTGGGCCCCAAAGCATCTTGCTTCCAGCTCTTTGGGAAGCCAAGAAACAACTCGCTCTGCACAGTGCTCTTACAGCCTACCGGCAACATCTCTTCCAAAGGCCTGTGAAACGAAGTTTCTTTGCTGGCCTGATCTGGCTTAAGTAGAACTTCTGCTCTGGGTGTGCTACAGTGCCCTAGAGCTGAAAGGCACAACGTGCAGGCTTCTTTCCAAAGGGCGAGTTGGGCCCCTAATCATCTTGCTTCCCGCTCTTTGGGAAGCTAAGAAACAACTCGCTCTGCACAGTGCTCTTACAGCCTACCGGGAACATCTCTTCCAAAGGCTTGTGAAACGCAGTTTCTTTGCAGGCCTGATCTCGCTGCAGTAGAACTTCTGCTCTGCGTGTGCTACATTGCCCTAGAGCTGAAAGGATCAACGTGCTGGCTTCTTTCCATAGGGCGAGGTGGGCCCCAATGCATCTTGCTTCCAGCTCTTTGGGAAGCTAAGAAACAACTCGCTCTGCACAGTGCTCTTACAGCCTACCGGGAACATCTCTTACAAAGGACTGTGACACACAGTTTCTTTGCAGGCCTGATCTGGCGGAAGTAGAACTTCTGCTCTGGGTTTGCTACATTGCCCTAGAGCTGAAAGGCACAACGTGCAGGCTTCTTTCCAAAGGGCGAGTTGGGCCGCACAGCATCTTGCTTCCAGCTCTTTGGGAAGCTAAGAAACAACTCGCTCTGCACAGTGCTCTTACAGCCTCCCGGGAACTTCTCTTCCAAAGGCCTGTGAAACGCAGTTTCTTTGCTGTCCTGATCTGGATGAAGTAGAACTTCTGCTCTGGGTGTGCTACATTGACCTAGAGCTGAAAGGCACAACGTCCAGGCTTCTTTCCAAAGGGCGAGTTGGGCCCCAGAGCATCTTGCTTCCAGCTCTTTGGGAAGCTAAGAAACAACTCGCTCTGCAGAGTGTTCTTACAGCCTACCAGGAACATCTCTTCCAAAGGCCTGTGAAACGCAGTTTCTTTGCAGGCCTGATCTGGCTGAAGTTGAACTTCTGCTCTGGGTGAGCTACAGTGCCCTAGAGCTGAAAGGCACAACGTGCAGGCTACTTTCCAAAGGGCGAGTTGGGCCCCAAAGCATCTTGCTTCCAGCTCTTTGGGAAGCTAACAAACAACTCGCTATGCACAGTGCTCTTACAGCCTACCGGGAACATCTGTTCCTAAGGCCTGTGAAACGCAGTTTCTTTGGAGGCCTGATCTGGCTGAAGTAGAACTTCTGCTCTGGTTGTGCTACAGTGCCCTAGAGCTGAAAGGCACAACGTGCAGGCTTCTTTCCAAAGGGTGAGTTGGGCCCCTCAGCATCTTGCTTCCAGCTCTTTGGGAAGCTAAGAAACAACTCGCTCTGCGCAGTGCTCTTACAGCCTACCGGGAACATCTCTTCCAAAGTCCTGTGAAACGCAGTTTCTTTGCAGGCCTGATCTGGCGGAAGTAGAACTTCAGCTCTGGGTGTGCTATATTGCCCTAGAGCTGAAAGGCCCAACGTGCAGGCTTCCTTCCAAAGGGCGAGTTGGGCCCCAAAGCATCTTGCTTCCAGCTCTTTGGGAAGCTAAGAAACAACTCGCTCTGCACAGTGCTCTTACAGCCTACCGGGAACATCTCTTCCAAAGGCCTGGGGAACGCAGTTTCTTTGCAGGCCTGATCTGGCTGAAGTAGAACGTCTGCTCTGGGTGTGCTACATTGCCCTAGACCTGAAAGGCACAACGTGCAGGCTTCTTTCCAAAGGGCGAGGTGGGCCCCAAAGCATCTTGCTTCCAGCTCTTTGGGAAGCTAACAATCAAGTCGCTCTGAATAGTGCTCTTACAGCCTACCGGGAACATCTCTTCCAAAGGCCTGTGAAACGCAGTTTCTTTGCAGGCCTGATCTGGCTGAAGTAGAACTTCAGCTCTTCGTGTGCTACAGTGCCCTAGAGCTGAAAGGCACAACGTGCAGGCTTCTTTCCAAAGGGCGAGTTGGGCCCCAACGCATCTTGCTTCCAGCTCTTTGGGAAGCTAAGAAACAACTCGCTCTGCACAGTGCTCTTACAGCCTACCGTGAACATCTGTTCCTAAGGCCTGTGAAACGCAGTTTCTTTGCAGGCCTGATCTGGCTGAAGTAGAACTTCTGCTCTGGGTGTGCTACAGTGCCCTAGAGCTGAAAGGCACAACGTGCAGGCTTCCTTCCAAAGGGCGAGTTGGGCCCCAAAGCATCTTGATTCCAGCTCTTTGGGAAGCTAAGAAACAACTCGCTCTGCACAGTGTTCTTTCAGCCTACAGGGAACATCTCTACCAAAGGCCTGTGAAACGCAGTTTCTTTGCAGGCCTGATCTGGCTGAAGTTGAACTTCTGCTCTGGGCGTGCTACAGTGCCATAGAGCTGAAAGGCACAACGTGCAGGCTTCTTTCCAAAGGGCGAGTTGGGCCCCAAAGCATCTTGCTTCCAGCTCTTTGGGAAGCTAAGAAACAACTCGCTCTGCACAGTGCTCTTACAGCCTACCGGGAACATCTCTTCCAAAGGCCTGTGAAATGCAGTTTCTTTGCAGGCCTGATCTGGCGGAAGTAGAACTTCTGCTCTGGGTGTGCTACAGTGCCATAGAGCTGAAAGGCACAACGTGCAGGCTTCTTTCCAAAGGGCGAGTTGGGCCCCAAAGCATCTTGCTTCCAGCTCTTTGGGAAGCTAAGAAACAACTCGCTCTGCACAGAGCTCTTACAGCCTACCGGGAACATCTCTTCCAAAGGCCTGTGAAACGCAGTTTCTTTGCAGGCCTGATCTGGCTGAAGTAGAACTTCTGCTCTGGGTGTGCTACATTGCCCTAGAGCTGAAAGGCACAACATGCAGGCTTCCTTCCAAAGGGCGAGTTGGGCCCCAAAGAATCTTGCTTCCATCTCTTTGGGAAGCTAAGAAACAACTCGCTCTGCACAGTGCTCTTACAGCCTACAGGGAACATCTCTTCCAAAGGCCTGTGAAACGCAGTTTCTTTGCAGGGCTGATCTGGCTGAAGTAGAACTTGTGCTCTGGGTGTGCTACATTGCCCTAGAGCTGAAAGGCACAACGTGCAGGCTTCTTTCCAAAGAGCGAGTTGGGCCCCTCAGCATCTTGCTTCCAGCTCTTTGGGAAGCTAACAAACAACTCGCTCTGCACAGTGCTCTTACAGCCTACTGGGAACATCTGTTCCTAAGGCCTGTGAAACGCAGATTCTTTGCAGGCCTGATCTGGCTGAGGTAGAGCTTCTGCTCTGGGTGTGCTACAGTGCACTAGAGCTGAAAGGCACAACGTGCAGGCTTCTTTCCAAAGGGCGAGTTGGGCCCCAAAGCATCTTGCTTCCAGCTCTTTGGGAAGCTAAGAAACAACTCGCTCTGCGCAGTGCTCTTACAGCCTACCGGGAACATCTCTTACAAAGGCCTGTGAAATGCAGTTTCTTTGCAGGCCTGATCTGGCTGAAGTAGAACTTCTGCTCTGGGTGTGCTACATTGCCCTAGAGCTGAAAGGCACAACGTGCAGGCTTCTTTCCAAAGGGCGAGTTGGGCCCCAAAGCATCTTGCTTCCAGCTCTTTGGGAAGCTGAGAAACAACTCGCTCTGCACAGTGCTCTTACAGCCTACCAGGAACATCTCTTCCAAAGGCCTGTGAAACGCAGTTTCTTTGCAGGCCTGATCTGGCTGAAGTAGAACTTCAGCTCTGGGTGTGCTACAGTGCCCTAGAGCTGAAAGGCACAACGTGCAGGCTTCTTTCCAAAGGGCGAGTTGGGCCCCAAAGCATCTTGCTTCCAGCTCTTTGGGAAGCTAAGAAACAACTCGCTCTGCACAGTGCTCTTACAGCCTACCGGGAACATCTCTTACAAATGCCTGTGAAACGCACTTTCTTTGCAGGCCTGGTCTGGCTGAAGTAGAACTTCTGCTCTGGGTGTGCTACATTGCCCTGGAGCTGAAAGGCACAACGTGCAGGCTTCTTTCCAAAGGGCGAGTTGGGCACCAAAGCATCTTGCTTCCAGCTCTTTGGGAAGCTAAGAACCAACTCGCTCTGCACAATGCTCTTACAGCCTACCGGGAACATCTCTTACAAAGGCCTGTGAAACGCAGTTTCTTTGCAGGCCTGATTTGGCTGAAGTATAACTTCTGCTCTGGGTGTGCTACATTGCCCTAGAGCTGAAAGGCACAACGTGCAGGCTTCTTTCCAAAGGGCGAGTTGGGCACCAAAGCATCTTGCTTCCAGCTCTTTGGTAAGCTAAGAAACAACTCGCTCTGCACAGTACTTTTACAGCCTACCGGGAACATCTCTTGCAAAGGCCTGTGAAACGCAGTTTCTTTGCAGGCCTGATCAGGCTGAAGTAGAACTTCTGCTCTGGGTGTGCTACATTGCCCTAGAGCTGAAAGGCACAACGTGCAGGCTTCTTTCCAAAGGGCGAGTTGGGCCCCAAAGCATCTTGCTTCCAGCTCTTTGGGAAGCTAAGAAACAACTCGCTCTGCAGAGTGCTCTTACAGCCTACCGGGAACATCTCTTCCAAAGGCCTGTGAAACGCAGTTTCTTTGCAGGCCTGATCTGGCTGAAGTAGAACTTCAGCTCTGGGTGTGCTACATTGCCCTAGAGCTGAAAGGCACAACGTGCAGGCTTCTTACCAAAGGCGAGTTGGGCCCCAAAGCATCTTGCTTCCAGCTCTTTGGGAAGCTAAGAAACAACTCGCTCCGCACAGTGCTCTTACAGCCTACCGGGAACATCTCTTCCAAAGGCCTGTGAAACGCAGTTTCTTTGCATGCCTGATCTCGATGCAGTAGCACTTATTCCCTGAGTGTGCTACATTGCCCTAGAGCTGAAAGGCACAACGTGCAGGCTTCTTTCCAAAGGGCGAGCTGGGCCCCAAAGCATCTTGCTTCCAGCTCATTGGGAAGCGAAGAAAAAACTCGCTCTGCACAGCGCCCTTACAGCCTACCGGGAACATCTCTTCCAAAGGCCTGTGAAACGCAGTTTCTTTGCAGGCCTGATCTGGCTGAAGTAGAACTTCAGCTCTGGGTGTGCTACATTGCCCTAGAGCTGAAAGGCACAACGTGCAGGCTTCTTACCAAAGGCGAGTTGGGCCCCAAAGCATCTTGCTTCCAGCTCTTTGGGAAGCTAAGAAACAACTCGCTCTGCACAGTGCTCTTACAGCCTACCGGGAACATCTCTTCCAAAGGCCTGTGAAACGCAGTTTCTTTGCATGCCTGATCTCGATGCAGTAGCACTTATTCCCTGAGTGTGCTACATTGCCCTAGAGCTGAAAGGCACAACGTGCAGGCTTCTTTCCAAAGGGCGAGCTGGGCCCCAAAGCATCTTGCTTCCAGCTCATTGGGAAGCGAAGAAAAAACTCGCTCTGCACAGCGCCCTTACAGCCTACCGGGAACATCTCTTCCATAGGCCTGTGAAACGCAGTTTCTTTGCTGGCCTGATCTGGCTGAAGTAGAACTTCTGCTCCTGGTGAGCTACATTGCCCTAGAGCTGAAAGGCACAACGTGCAGGCTTATTTCCCTAGGGTGAGTTGGGCCCCAAAGCATCTTGCTTCCAGCTCTTTGGGAAGCTAAGAAACAACTCGCTCTGCACAGAGCTCTTACAGCCTACCGGGAACATCTCTTACAAAGGCCTGTGAAACGCACTTTCTTTGCAGGCCTGGTTTGGCTGAAGTAGAACTTCCGCCCTGGGTGTGCTACATTGCCCTAGAGCTGAAAGGCACAACGTGCAGGCTTCTTTCCAAAGGGCGAGTTGGGCCCCAAAGCATCTTGCTTCCAGCTCTTTGGGAAGCGAAGAAACAACTCGCTCTGCAGAGTGCTCTTACAGCCTACCGGGAACATCTCTTCCAAAGGCCTGTGAAACGCAGTTTCTTTGCAGGCCTGATCTGGCTGAAGTAGAACTTCTGCTCTGGGTGTGCTACATTGCCCTGGAGCTGAAAGGCACAACGTGCAGGCTTCTTTCCAAAGGGCGAGTTGTGCCCCAAAGCATCTTGCTTCCAGCTCTTTGGGAAGCTAAGAAACAACTTCCTCTGCACAGTGCTCTTACAGCCTACCGGGAACATCTCTTCCAAAGGCCTGTTAAACGCAGTTTCTTTCAGGCCTGATCTGGCTGAAGTAGAACTTGTGCTCTGAGGGTGCTACATTGCCCTGGAGCTGAAAGGCACAACGTGCAGGCTTCTTTCCAAAGGGCGAGTTGGGCCCCAAAGCATCTTGCTTCCAGCTCTTTGGGAAGCTAAGAAACAACTCCCTCAGCACAGGGCTCTTACAGACTCCCGGGACCATCTCTTCCAAAGGCCTGTGAAACGCAGTTTCTTTGCAGGCCTGATCTGGCTAAAGTAGAACTTCTGCCCTTGGTGTGCTACATTGCCCTAGAGCTGAAAGGCACAACGTGCAGGCTTCTTTCCAAAGGGCGAGTTGGGCCCCAAAGCATCTTGCTTCCAGCTCTTTGGGAAGCTAAGGAACAACTCGCTCTGCACAGTGCTCTTACACCCTACCGGGAACATCTCTTCCAAAGGCCTGTGAAACGCAGTTTCTTTGCAGGCCTGATCTGGCTGAAGTAGAACTTCTGCTCTGGGTGTGCTACAGTGCCCTAGATCTGAAAGGCACAACGTGCAGGCTACTTTCCAAAGGGCGAGTTGGGCCCCAAAGCATCTTGCTTCCAGCTCTTTGGGAAGCTAAGAAACTGCTCGCTCTGCACAGTGCTCTTACAGCCTACCGGGAACATCTCTTCCAAAGGCCTGTGAAACGCAGTTTCTTTGCAGGTCTGATGTGGCGGAAGTAGAACTTCTGCTCTGGCTGTGCTACATTTCCCTAGAGCTCAAAGGCACAACGTGCAGGCGTCTTTCCAAAGCTCGAGTTGGGCCCCAAAGCATCTTGCTTCCAACTCTTTGGGAAGCTAAGAAACAACTCGCTCTGCACAGTGCTCTTACAGCCTACCGGGAACATCTCTTCGAAAGGCCTGTGAAACGTTGTTTTTTTGCCGGGCTGACCTGGCTGAAGTAGAACTTCTGCTCTGGGTGTGCCACATTGCCGTGGAGCTGAAAGGCACAACTTGCAGGCTTCTTTCCAAAGGGCCAGTTGGGCCCCAAAGCATCTTGCTTCCAGTTGTTTGGGAAGCTAAGAATCAGCTCGCTCTGCACTGTGCTCTTACAGCCTACCGGGAACATCTCTTCCAAAGGCCTGTGAAACGCAGTTTCTTTGCAGGCCTGATCTGGCTGAAGTAGAACTTCTGCTCTGGGTGAGCTACAGTGCCCTAGAGCTGAAAGGCACAACGTGCAGGCTTCTCTCCAAAGGGCGTGTTGGGCCCCAAAGCATCTTGCTTCCAGCTCTTTGGGAAGCTAAGAAACAACTCGCTCTGCACAGTGCTCTTACAGTCTACAGGGAACATCTCTTACAAAGGCCTGTGAAACGCAGTTTCTTTGCAGGCCAAATCTGGCTGAAGTAGAACTTCAGCTCTGGGTGTGCTACATTGCCCTAGAGCTGAAAGGCACAACGTGCAGGCTTCTTTCCAAAGGGCGAGTTGGGCCCCAAAGCATCTTGCTTCCAGCTCTTTGGGAAGCGAAGAAACAACTCACTCTGCACAGTGCTCTTACAGCCTACCGGGAACATCTCTTCCAAAGGCCTGTGAAACGCAGTTTCTTTGCAGGCCTGTTCTGGCTGAAGTAGAACTTCTGCTCTGGGTGTGCTACATTGCCCTGGAGCTGAAAGGCACAACGTGCAGGCTTCTTTCCAAAGGGCGCGTTGGGGCCGCAAAGCATCTTGCTTCCAGCTCTTTGGGAAGCTAAGAAACAACTCGCTCTGCACAGTGCTCTTACAGCCTACCGGGAACATCTCTTACAAAGGCCTGTGAAACGCACTTTCTTTGCAGGCCTGGTTTGGCTGAAGTAGAACTTCCGCCCTGGGTGTGCTACATTGCCCTAGAGCTGAAAGGCACAACGTGCAGGCTTCTTTCCAAAGGGCGAGTTGGGCCCCAAAGCATCTTGCTTCCAGCTCTTTGGGAAGCTAAGAAACAACTCGCTCTGCACAGTGCTCTTACAGCCTACCGGGAACATCTCTTCCAAAGGCCTGTGAAACGCAGTTTCTTTGCAGGCCTGATCTGGCTGAAGTAGAACTTCTGCTCTGGGTGTGCTACATTGCCCTGGAGCTGAAAGGCACAACGTGCAGGCTTCTTTCCAAAGGGCGAGTTGTGCCCCAAAGCATCTTGCTTCCAGCTCTTTGGGAAGCTAAGAAACAACTTGCTCTGCACAGTGCTCTTACAGCCTACCGGGAACATCTCTTCCAAAGGCCTGTTAAACGCAGTTTCTTTCAGGCCTGATCTGGCTGAAGTAGAACTTGTGCTCTGAGTGTGCTACATTGCCCTGGAGCTGAAAGGCACAACGTGCAGGCTTCTTTCCAAAGGGCGAGTTGGGCCCCAAAGCATCTTGCTTCCAGCTCTTTGGGAAGCTAAGAAACAACTCCCTCAGCACAGGGCTCTTACAGACTACCGGGACCATCTCTTCCAAAGGCCTGTGAAACGCAGTTTCTTTGCAGGCCTGATCTGGCTAAAGTAGAACTTCTGCCCTTGGTGTGCTACATTGCCCTAGAGCTGAAAGGCACAACGTGCAGGCTTCTTTCCAAAGGGCGAGTTGGGCCCCAATGCATCTTGCTTCCAGCTCTTTGGGAAGCGAAGAAACAACTCGCTCTGCACAGTGCTCTTACAGCCTACCGGGAACATCTCTTCCAAAGGCCTGTGAAACGCAGTTTCTTTGCAGGCCTGATCTGGCTGAAGTAGAACTTCTGCTCTAGGTGTGCTACAGTGCCCTAGATCTGAAAGGCACAACGTGCAGGCTACTTTCCAAAGGGCGAGTTGGGCCCCAAAGCATCTTGCTTCCAGCTCTTTGGGAAGCTAAGAAACTGCTCGCTCTGCACAGTGCTCTTACAGCCTACCGGGAACATCTCTTCCAAAGGCCTGTGAAACGCAGTTTCTTTGCAGGTCTGATGTGGCGGAAGTAGAACTTCTGCTCTGGCTGTGCTACATTTCCCTAGAGCTCAAAGGCACAACGTGCAGGCGTCTTTCCAAAGCTCGAGTTGGGCCCCAAAGCATCTTGCTTCCAACTCTTTGGGAAGCTAAGAAACAACTCGCTCTGCACAGTGCTCTTACAGCCCACCGGGAACATCTCTTCGAAAGGTCTGTGAAACGCAGTTTTTTTGCAGGCCTGACCTGGCTGAAGTAGAACTTCTGCTCTGGGTGTGCCACATTGCCGTGGAGCTGAAAGGCACAACTTGCAGGCTTCTTTCCAAAGGGCGAGTTGGGCCCCAAAGCATCTTGCTTCCAGTTGTTTGGGAAGCTAAGAATCAGCTCGCTCTGCACAGTGCTCTTACAGCCTACCGGGAACATCTCTTCCAAAGGCCTGTGAAACGCAGTTTCTTTGCAGGCCTGATCTGGCTGAAGTAGAACTTCTGCTCTGGGTGAGCTACAGTGCCCTAGAGCTGAAAGGCACAACGTGCAGGCTTCTCTCCAAAGGGCGTGTTGGGCCCCAAAGCATCTTGCTTCCAGCTCTTTGGGAAGCTAAGAAACAACTCGCTCTGCACAGTGCTCTTACAGCCTACAGGGAACATCTCTTCCAAAGGCCTGTGAAACGCAGTTTCTTTGCAGGCCAAATCTGGCTGAAGTAGAACTTCAGCTCTGGGTGTGCTACATTGCCCTAGAGCTGAAAGGTACAACGTGCAGGCTTCTTTCCAAAGGGCGAGTTTGGCCCCAAAGCATCTTGCTTCCAGCTCTTTGGGAAGCGAAGAAACAACTCGCTCTGCACAGTGCTCTTACAGCCTACCGGGAACATCTCTTCGAAAGGCCTGTGAAACGCAGTTTCTTTGCAGGCCTGTTCTGGCTGAAGTAGAACTTCTGCTCTGGGTGTGCCACATTGCCCTGGAGCTGAAAGGCACAACGTGCAGGCTTCTTTCCAAAGGGCGAGTTGGGCCCCAAAGCATCTTGCTTCCAGCTCTTTGGGAAGCTAAGAAACAACTCGCTCTGCACAGTGCTCTTACAGCCTACCGGGAACATCTCTTACAAAGGCCTGTGAAACGCACTTTCTTTGCCGGCCTGGTCTGGCTGAAGTAGAACTTCCGCCCTGGGTGTGCTACATTGCCCTAGAGCTGAAAGGCACAACGTGCAGGCTTCTTTCCAAAGGGCGAGTTGGGCCCCAAAGCATCTTGCTTCCAGCTCTTTGGGAAGCTAAGAAACAACTCGCTCTGCACAGTGCTCTTACAGCCTACCGGGAACATCTATTCCAAAGGCCTGTGAAACGCAGTTTCTTTGCAGGCCTGATCTGGCTGAAGTAGAACTTCTGCTCTGGGTGTGCTACATTGCCCTGGAGCTGAAAGGCACAACGTGCAGGCTTCTTTCCAAAGGGCGAGTTGGGCCCCAAAGCATCTTGCTTCCAGCTCTTTGGGAAGCTATGAACCAACTCGCCCTGCACAATGCTCTTACAGCCTACCGGGAACATCTCTTACAAAGGCCTGTGAAACGCAGTTTCTTTGCAGGCCTGATTTGGCTGAAGTATAACTTCTGCTCTGGGTGTGCTACATTGCCCTAGAGCTGAAAGGCACAACGTGCAGGCTTCTTTCCAAAGGGCGAGTTGGGCACCAAAGCATCTTGCTTCCAGCTCTTTGGTAAGCAAAGAAACAACTCGCTCTGCACAGCGCTCTTACAGCCTACCGGGAACATCTCTTCCTAAGGCCTGTGAAACGCAGTTTCTTTGCAGGCCTGATCTGGCTGAAGTAGATCTTCAGCTCTGTGTGTGCTACATTGCCCTAGAGCTGAAAGGCACAACGTGCAGGCTTCTTTCCAAAGGGCGAGTTGGGCCCCAAAGCATGTTGCTTCCAGCTCTTTGGGAAGCGAAGAAACAACTCGCTCTGCACAGTGCTCTTGCAGCCTACAGGGAACATCTCTTCCAAAGGCCTGTGAAACGCAGTTTCTTTGCAGGCCTGATCTGGCTGAAGTAGATCTTCTGCTATGGGTCTGCTACATTGCCCTAGAGCTGAAAGGCACAACGTGCAGGCTTCTTTCCAAAGGGCGAGTTGGGCCCCAAAGCATCTTGCTTCCAGCTCTTTGGGAAGCTAAGAATCAGCTCGCTCTGCACAGTGCTCTTACAGCCTACCGGGAACATCTCATCCAAAGGCCTGTGAAACGCAGTTTCTTTGCAGGCCTGATCTGGCTTCAGTAGAACTTCTGCTCTGGGTGTGCTACAGTGCCATAGAGCTCAAAGGCACACCGTGCTGGCTTCTTTCCAAAGGGCGAGTTGGGCCCCAAAGCATCTTGCTTCCAGCTCTTTGGGAAGCTAAGAAACAACTCGCTCAGCACAGTGCTCTTACAGCCTACCAGGAACATCTCTTCCAATGGCCTGTGAAACGCAGTTTCTTTGCAGGCCTCATCTGGCGGAAGTAGAACTTCTGCTCTGGGTGTGCTACATTGCCCTAGAGCTGAAAGGCACAACGTGCAGGCTTCTTTCCAAAGGGCGAGTTGGGCCCCAAAGCATCTTGCTTCCAGCTCTTTGGGAAGCCAAGAAACAACTCGCTCTGCACAGTGCTCTTACAGCCTACCGGCAACATCTCTTCCAAAGGCCTGTGAAACGAAGTTTCTTTGCTGGCCTGATCTGGCTTAAGTAGAACTTCTGCTCTGGGTGTGCTACAGTGCCCTAGAGCTGAAAGGCACAACGTGCAGGCTTCTTTCCAAAGGGCGAGTTGGGCCCCTAATCATCTTGCTTCCCGCTCTTTGGGAAGCTAAGAAACAACTCGCTCTGCACAGTGCTCTTACAGCCTACCGGGAACATCTCTTCCAAAGGCTTGTGAAACGCAGTTTCTTTGCAGGCCTGATCTCGCTGCAGTAGAACTTCTGCTCTGCGTGTGCTACATTGCCCTAGAGCTGAAAGGATCAACGTGCTGGCTTCTTTCCATAGGGCGAGGTGGGCCCCAATGCATCTTGCTTCCAGCTCTTTGGGAAGCTAAGAAACAACTCGCTCTGCACAGTGCTCTTACAGCCTACCGGGAACATCTCTTACAAAGGACTGTGACACACAGTTTCTTTGCAGGCCTGATCTGGCGGAAGTAGAACTTCTGCTCTGGGTTTGCTACATTGCCCTAGAGCTGAAAGGCACAACGTGCAGGCTTCTTTCCAAAGGGCGAGTTGGGCCGCACAGCATCTTGCTTCCAGCTCTTTGGGAAGCTAAGAAACAACTCGCTCTGCACAGTGCTCTTACAGCCTCCCGGGAACTTCTCTTCCAAAGGCCTGTGAAACGCAGTTTCTTTGCTGTCCTGATCTGGATGAAGTAGAACTTCTGCTCTGGGTGTGCTACATTGACCTAGAGCTGAAAGGCACAACGTCCAGGCTTCTTTCCAAAGGGCGAGTTGGGCCCCAGAGCATCTTGCTTCCAGCTCTTTGGGAAGCTAAGAAACAACTCGCTCTGCAGAGTGTTCTTACAGCCTACCAGGAACATCTCTTCCAAAGGCCTGTGAAACGCAGTTTCTTTGCAGGCCTGATCTGGCTGAAGTTGAACTTCTGCTCTGGGTGAGCTACAGTGCCCTAGAGCTGAAAGGCACAACGTGCAGGCTACTTTCCAAAGGGCGAGTTGGGCCCCAAAGCATCTTGCTTCCAGCTCTTTGGGAAGCTAACAAACAACTCGCTATGCACAGTGCTCTTACAGCCTACCGGGAACATCTGTTCCTAAGGCCTGTGAAACGCAGTTTCTTTGGAGGCCTGATCTGGCTGAAGTAGAACTTCTGCTCTGGTTGTGCTACAGTGCCCTAGAGCTGAAAGGCACAACGTGCAGGCTTCTTTCCAAAGGGTGAGTTGGGCCCCTCAGCATCTTGCTTCCAGCTCTTTGGGAAGCTAAGAAACAACTCGCTCTGCGCAGTGCTCTTACAGCCTACCGGGAACATCTCTTCCAAAGTCCTGTGAAACGCAGTTTCTTTGCAGGCCTGATCTGGCGGAAGTAGAACTTCAGCTCTGGGTGTGCTATATTGCCCTAGAGCTGAAAGGCCCAACGTGCAGGCTTCCTTCCAAAGGGCGAGTTGGGCCCCAAAGCATCTTGCTTCCAGCTCTTTGGGAAGCTAAGAAACAACTCGCTCTGCACAGTGCTCTTACAGCCTACCGGGAACATCTCTTCCAAAGGCCTGGGGAACGCAGTTTCTTTGCAGGCCTGATCTGGCTGAAGTAGAACGTCTGCTCTGGGTGTGCTACATTGCCCTAGACCTGAAAGGCACAACGTGCAGGCTTCTTTCCAAAGGGCGAGGTGGGCCCCAAAGCATCTTGCTTCCAGCTCTTTGGGAAGCTAACAATCAAGTCGCTCTGAATAGTGCTCTTACAGCCTACCGGGAACATCTCTTCCAAAGGCCTGTGAAACGCAGTTTCTTTGCAGGCCTGATCTGGCTGAAGTAGAACTTCAGCTCTTCGTGTGCTACAGTGCCCTAGAGCTGAAAGGCACAACGTGCAGGCTTCTTTCCAAAGGGCGAGTTGGGCCCCAACGCATCTTGCTTCCAGCTCTTTGGGAAGCTAAGAAACAACTCGCTCTGCACAGTGCTCTTACAGCCTACCGTGAACATCTGTTCCTAAGGCCTGTGAAACGCAGTTTCTTTGCAGGCCTGATCTGGCTGAAGTAGAACTTCTGCTCTGGGTGTGCTACAGTGCCCTAGAGCTGAAAGGCACAACGTGCAGGCTTCCTTCCAAAGGGCGAGTTGGGCCCCAAAGCATCTTGATTCCAGCTCTTTGGGAAGCTAAGAAACAACTCGCTCTGCACAGTGTTCTTTCAGCCTACAGGGAACATCTCTACCAAAGGCCTGTGAAACGCAGTTTCTTTGCAGGCCTGATCTGGCTGAAGTTGAACTTCTGCTCTGGGCGTGCTACAGTGCCATAGAGCTGAAAGGCACAACGTGCAGGCTTCTTTCCAAAGGGCGAGTTGGGCCCCAAAGCATCTTGCTTCCAGCTCTTTGGGAAGCTAAGAAACAACTCGCTCTGCACAGTGCTCTTACAGCCTACCGGGAACATCTCTTCCAAAGGCCTGTGAAATGCAGTTTCTTTGCAGGCCTGATCTGGCGGAAGTAGAACTTCTGCTCTGGGTGTGCTACAGTGCCATAGAGCTGAAAGGCACAACGTGCAGGCTTCTTTCCAAAGGGCGAGTTGGGCCCCAAAGCATCTTGCTTCCAGCTCTTTGGGAAGCTAAGAAACAACTCGCTCTGCACAGAGCTCTTACAGCCTACCGGGAACATCTCTTCCAAAGGCCTGTGAAACGCAGTTTCTTTGCAGGCCTGATCTGGCTGAAGTAGAACTTCTGCTCTGGGTGTGCTACATTGCCCTAGAGCTGAAAGGCACAACATGCAGGCTTCCTTCCAAAGGGCGAGTTGGGCCCCAAAGAATCTTGCTTCCATCTCTTTGGGAAGCTAAGAAACAACTCGCTCTGCACAGTGCTCTTACAGCCTACAGGGAACATCTCTTCCAAAGGCCTGTGAAACGCAGTTTCTTTGCAGGGCTGATCTGGCTGAAGTAGAACTTGTGCTCTGGGTGTGCTACATTGCCCTAGAGCTGAAAGGCACAACGTGCAGGCTTCTTTCCAAAGAGCGAGTTGGGCCCCTCAGCATCTTGCTTCCAGCTCTTTGGGAAGCTAACAAACAACTCGCTCTGCACAGTGCTCTTACAGCCTACTGGGAACATCTGTTCCTAAGGCCTGTGAAACGCAGATTCTTTGCAGGCCTGATCTGGCTGAGGTAGAGCTTCTGCTCTGGGTGTGCTACAGTGCACTAGAGCTGAAAGGCACAACGTGCAGGCTTCTTTCCAAAGGGCGAGTTGGGCCCCAAAGCATCTTGCTTCCAGCTCTTTGGGAAGCTAAGAAACAACTCGCTCTGCGCAGTGCTCTTACAGCCTACCGGGAACATCTCTTACAAAGGCCTGTGAAATGCAGTTTCTTTGCAGGCCTGATCTGGCTGAAGTAGAACTTCTGCTCTGGGTGTGCTACATTGCCCTAGAGCTGAAAGGCACAACGTGCAGGCTTCTTTCCAAAGGGCGAGTTGGGCCCCAAAGCATCTTGCTTCCAGCTCTTTGGGAAGCTGAGAAACAACTCGCTCTGCACAGTGCTCTTACAGCCTACCAGGAACATCTCTTCCAAAGGCCTGTGAAACGCAGTTTCTTTGCAGGCCTGATCTGGCTGAAGTAGAACTTCAGCTCTGGGTGTGCTACAGTGCCCTAGAGCTGAAAGGCACAACGTGCAGGCTTCTTTCCAAAGGGCGACTTAGGCCCCAAAGCATCTTGCTTCCAGCTCTTTGGAAAGCTAAGAAACAACTCGCTCTGCACAGTGCTCTTACAGCCTACCGGGAACATCTCTTACAATGGCCTGTGAAACGCAGTTTCTTTGCAGGCCTGATCTGGCTGAAGTAGAACTTCTGCTCTGGGTGTGCTACAGTGCCCTAGAGCTGAAAGGCACAACGTGCAGGCTTCTTTCCAAAGGACGAGTTGGGCCCCAAAGCATCTTGCTTCCAGGTCTTTGGGAAGCTAAGAAACAACTCGCTCTGCACATAGCTCTTACAGCCTACCGGGAGCATCTCTTCCAATGGCCTGTGAAACGCAGTTTCTTTGCAGGCCTGATCTGGCTGAAGTAGAACTTCTGCTCTGGGTGTGCTACATTGCCCTAGAGCTGAAAGGCACAACGTGCACGCTTCTTTCCAAAGGGCGAGTTGGGCCCCAAAGCACCTTGCTTCTAAGCTCTTTGGGAAGCTATGATACAACTAGCTCTGCACGGTGCTCTTACAGCCTACCAGGAACATCTCTTTCAAAGGCCTGTGAAACGCAGTTTCTTTGCAGGCCTGATCTGGCTGAAGTAGAACTTCTGCTCTGGGTGTGCTACATTGCCCTAGAGCTGAAAGGCACAACGTGCAGGCTTCTTCCCAAAGGGCTAGTTGGGCCCCAAAGCATCTTGTTTTCAGCTGTGTGGGAAGCTAAGAAACAACTCGCTCTGCACAGTGCTCATACAGTCTACCGGGAACATCTCTTACAAAGGCCTGTGAAAGGCACTTTCTTTGCAGGCCTGATCTGGCTGAAGTAGAACTTCTGCTCTGGGTCTGCTACATTGCCCTAGAGTTGAAAGGCACAACGTGCAGGCCTCTTTCCCAAGGGCGAGTTGGGCCCCAAAGCATCTTGCTTCCAGCTCTTTGGGAAGCTAAGAAACAACTCGCTCTGCACAGTGCTCTTACAGCCTACCGGGAACATCTCTTCCAAAGGCTTGTGAAACGCAGTTTCTTTGCAGGCCTGATCTGGCTGGAGTAGAACTTCTGCTCTGCGTGTGCTACATTGCCCTAGAGCTGAAAGGATCAACGTGCTGGCTTCTTTCCATAGGGCGAGGTGGGCCCCAATGCATCTTGCTTCCAGCTCTTTGGGAAGCTAAGAAACAACTCGCTCTGCACAGTGCTCTTACAGCCTACCGGGAACATCTCTTACAAAGGACTGTGACACACAGTTTCTTTGCAGGCCTGATCTGGCGGAAGTAGAACTTCTGCTCTGGGTGTGCTACATTGCCCTAGAGCTGAAAAGCACAACGTGCAGGCTTCTTTCCAAAGGGCGAGTTGGGCCCCTCAGCATCTTGCTTCCAGCTCTTTGGGAAGCTAACAAACAACTCGCTCTGCACAGTGCTCTTACAGCCTACTGGGAACATCTGTTCCTAAGGCCTGTGAAACGCAGTTTCTTTGCAGGCCTGATCTGGCTGAGGTAGAGCTTCTGCTCTGGGTGTGCTACAGTGCACTAGAGCTGAAAGGCACAACGTGCAGGCTTCTTTCCAAAGGGCGAGTTGGGCCCCAAAGCATCTTGCTTCCAGCTCTTTGGGAAGCTAAGAAACAACTCGCTCTGCGCAGTGCTCTTACAGCCTACCGGGAACATCTCTTACAAAGGCCTGTGAAATGCAGTTTCTTTGCAGGCCTGATCTGGCTGAAGTAGAACTTCTGCTCTGGGTGTGCTACATTGCCCTAGAGCTGAAAGGCACAATGTGCAGGCTTCTTTCCAAAGGGCGAGTTGGGCCCCAAAGCATCTTGCTTCCAGCTCTTTGGGAAGCTGAGAAACAACTCGCTCTGCACAGTGCTCTTACAGCCTACCAGGAACATCTCTTCCAAAGGCCTGTGAAACGCAGTTTCTTTGCAGGCCTGATCTGGCTGAAGTAGAACTTCAGCTCTGGGTGTGCTACAGTGCCCTAGAGCTGAAAGGCACAACGTGCAGGCTTCTTTCCAAAGGGCGAGTTGGGCCCCAAAGCATCTTGCTTCCAGCTCTTTGGAAAGCTAAGAAACAACTCGCTCTGCACAGTGCTCTTACAGCCTACCGGGAACATCTCTTCCAAAGGCCTGTGAAACGCAGTTTCTTTGCAGGCCTGATCTGGCTGAAGTAGAACTTCTGCTCTGGGTGTGCTACAGTGCCCTAGAGCTGAAAGGCACAACGTGCAGGCTTCTTTCCAAAGGACGAGTTGGGCCCCAAAGCATCTTGCTTCCAGGTCTTTGGGAAGCTAAGAAACAACTCGCTCTGCACATAGCTCTTACAGCCTACAGGGAGCATCTCTTCCAATGGCCTGTGAAACGCAGTTTCTTTGCAGGCCTGATCTGGCTGAAGTAGAACTTCTGCTCTGGGTGTGCTACATTGCCCTAGAGCTGAAAGGCACAACGTGCACGCTTCTTTCCAAAGGGCGAGTTGGGCCCCAAAGGACCTTGCTTCTAAGCTCTTTGGGAAGCTATGATACAACTAGCTCTGCACGGTGCTCTTACAGCCTACCAGGAACATCTCTTTCAAAGGCCTGTGAAACGCAGTTTCTTTGCAGGCCTGATCTGGCTGAAGTAGAACTTCTGCTCTGGGTCTGCTACATTGCCCTAGAGCTGAAAGGCACAACGTGCAGGCTTCTTCCCAAAGGGCTAGTTGGGCCCCAAAGCATCTTGTTTTCAGCTGTGTGGGAAGCTAAGAAACAACTCGCTCTGCACAGTGCTCATACAGTCTACCGGGAACATCTCTTACAAAGGCCTGTGAAAGGCACTTTCTTTGCAGGCCTGATCTGGCTGAAGTAGAACTTCTGCTCTGGGTCTGCTACATTGCCCTAGAGTTGAAAGGCACAACGTGCAGGCCTCTTTCCCAAGGGCGAGTTGGGCCCCAAAGCATCTTGCTTCCAGCTCTTTGGGAAGCTAAGAAACAACTCGCTCTGCACAGTGCTCTTACAGCCTACCGGGAACATCTCTTCCAAAGGCTTGTGAAACGCAGTTTCTTTGCAGGCCTGATCTGGCTGGAGTAGAACTTCTGCTCTGCGTGTGCTACATTGCCCTAGAGCTGAAAGGATCAACGTGCTGGCTTCTTTCCATAGGGCGAGGTGGGCCCCAATGCATCTTGCTTCCAGCTCTTTGGGAAGCTAAGAAACAACTCGCTCTGCACAGTGCTCTTACAGCCTACCGGGAACATCTCTTACAAAGGACTGTGACACACAGTTTCTTTGCAGGCCTGATCTGGCGGAAGTAGAACTTCTGCTCTGGGTGTGCTACATTGCCCTAGAGCTGAAAAGCACAACGTGCAGGCTTCTTTCCAAAGGGCGAGTTGGGCCCCTCAGCATCTTGCTTCCAGCTCTTTGGGAAGCTAACAAACAACTCGCTCTGCACAGTGCTCTTACAGCCTACTGGGAACATCTGTTCCTAAGGCCTGTGAAACGCAGTTTCTTTGCAGGCCTGATCTGGCTGAGGTAGAGCTTCTGCTCTGGGTGTGCTACAGTGCACTAGAGCTGAAAGGCACAACGTGCAGGCTTCTTTCCAAAGGGCGAGTTGGGCCCCAAAGCATCTTGCTTCCAGCTCTTTGGGAAGCTAAGAAACAACTCGCTCTGCGCAGTGCTCTTACAGCCTACCGGGAACATCTCTTACAAAGGCCTGTGAAATGCAGTTTCTTTGCAGGCCTGATCTGGCTGAAGTAGAACTTCTGCTCTGGGTGTGCTACATTGCCCTAGAGCTGAAAGGCACAACGTGCAGGCTTCTTTCCAAAGGGCGAGTTGGGCCCCAAAGCATCTTGCTTCCAGCTCTTTGGGAAGCTGAGAAACAACTCGCTCTGCACAGTGCTCTTACAGCCTACCAGGAACATCTCTTCCAAAGGCCTGTGAAACGCAGTTTCTTTGCAGGCCTGATCTGGCTGAAGTAGAACTTCAGCTCTGGGTGTGCTACAGTGCCCTAGAGCTGAAAGGCACAACGTGCAGGCTTCTTTCCAAAGGGCGAGTTGGGCCCCAAAGCATCTTGCTTCCAGCTCTTTGGAAAGCTAAGAAACAACTCGCTCTGCACAGTGCTCTTACAGCCTACCGGGAACATCTCTTACAATGGCCTGTGAAACGCAGTTTCTTTGCAGGCCTGATCTGGCTGAAGTAGAACTTCTGCTCTGGGTGTGCTACAGTGCCCTAGAGCTGAAAGGCACAACGTGCAGGCTTCTTTCCAAAGGACGAGTTGGGCCCCAAAGCATCTTGCTTCCAGGTCTTTGGGAAGCTAAGAAACAACTCGCTCTGCACAGTAGCTCTTACAGCCTACCGGGAGCATCTCTTCCAATGGCCTGTGAAACGCAGTTTCTTTGCAGGCCTGATCTGGCTGAAGTAGAACTTCTGCTCTGGGTGTGCTACATTGCCCTAGAGCTGAAAGGCACAACGTGCACGCTTCTTTCCAAAGGGCGAGTTGGGCCCCAAAGCACCTTGCTTCTAAGCTCTTTGGGAAGCTATGATACAACTAGCTCTGCACGGTGCTCTTACAGCCTACCAGGAACATCTCTTTCAAAGGCCTGTGAAACGCAGTTTCTTTGCAGGCCTGATCTGGCTGAAGTAGAACTTCTGCTCTGGGTGTGCTACATTGCCCTAGAGCTGAAAGGCACAACGTGCAGGCTTCTTCCCAAAGGGCTAGTTGGGCCCCAAAGCATCTTGTTTTCAGCTGTGTGGGAAGCTAAGAAACAACTCGCTCTGCACAGTGCTCATACAGTCTACCGGGAACATCTCTTACAAAGGCCTGTGAAAGGCACTTTCTTTGCAGGCCTGATCTGGCTGAAGTAGAACTTCTGCTCTGGGTCTGCTACATTGCCCTAGAGTTGAAAGGCACAACGTGCAGGCCTCTTTCCCAAGGGCGAGTTGGGCCCCAAAGCATCTTGCTTCCAGCTCTTTGGGAAGCTAAGAAACAACTCGCTCTGCACAGTGCTCTTACAGCCTACCGGGAACATCTCTTCCAAAGGCTTGTGAAACGCAGTTTCTTTGCAGGCCTGATCTGGCTGGAGTAGAACTTCTGCTCTGCGTGTGCTACATTGCCCTAGAGCTGAAAGGATCAACGTGCTGGCTTCTTTCCATAGGGCGAGGTGGGCCCCAATGCATCTTGCTTCCAGCTCTTTGGGAAGCTAAGAAACAACTCGCTCTGCACAGTGCTCTTACAGCCTACCGGGAACATCTCTTACAAAGGACTGTGACACACAGTTTCTTTGCAGGCCTGATCTGGCGGAAGTAGAACTTCTGCTCTGGGTGTGCTACATTGCCCTAGAGCTGAAAAGCACAACGTGCAGGCTTCTTTCCAAAGGGCGAGTTGGGCCCCTCAGCATCTTGCTTCCAGCTCTTTGGGATGCTAACAAACAACTCGCTCTGCACAGTGCTCTTACAGCCTACTGGGAACATCTGTTCCTAAGGCCTGTGAAACGCAGTTTCTTTGCAGGCCTGATCTGGCTGAGGTAGAGCTTCTGCTCTGGGTGTGCTACAGTGCACTAGAGCTGAAAGGCACAACGTGCAGGCTTCTTTCCAAAGGGCGAGTTGGGCCCCAAAGCATCTTGCTTCCAGCTCTTTGGGAAGCTAAGAAACAACTCGCTCTGCGCAGTGCTCTTACAGCCTACCGGGAACATCTCTTACAAAGGCCTGTGAAATGCAGTTTCTTTGCAGGCCTGATCTGGCTGAAGTAGAACTTCTGCTCTGGGTGTGCTACATTGCCCTAGAGCTGAAAGGCACAATGTGCAGGCTTCTTTCCAAAGGGCGAGTTGGGCCCCAAAGCATCTTGCTTCCAGCTCTTTGGGAAGCTGAGAAACAACTCGCTCTGCACAGTGCTCTTACAGCCTACCAGGAACATCTCTTCCAAAGGCCTGTGAAACGCAGTTTCTTTGCAGGCCTGATCTGGCTGAAGTAGAACTTCAGCTCTGGGTGTGCTACAGTGCCCTAGAGCTGAAAGGCACAACGTGCAGGCTTCTTTCCAAAGGGCGAGTTGGGCCCCAAAGCATCTTGCTTCCAGCTCTTTGGAAAGCTAAGAAACAACTCGCTCTGCACAGTGCTCTTACAGCCTACCGGGAACATCTCTTACAATGGCCTGTGAAACGCAGTTTCTTTGCAGGCCTGATCTGGCTGAAGTAGAACTTCTGCTCTGGGTGTGCTACAGTGCCCTAGAGCTGAAAGGCACAACGTGCAGGCTTCTTTCCAAAGGACGAGTTGGGCCCCAAAGCATCTTGCTTCCAGGTCTTTGGGAAGCTAAGAAACAACTCGCTCTGCACATAGCTCTTACAGCCTACCGGGAGCATCTCTTCCAATGGCCTGTGAAACGCAGTTTCTTTGCAGGCCTGATCTGGCTGAAGTAGAACTTCTGCTCTGGGTGTGCTACATTGCCCTAGAGCTGAAAGGCACAACGTGCACGCTTCTTTCCAAAGGGCGAGTTGGGCCCCAAAGCACCTTGCTTCTAAGCTCTTTGGGAAGCTAAGATACAACTAGCTCTGCACGGTGCTCTTACAGCCTACCAGGAACATCTCTTTCAAAGGCCTGTGAAACGCAGTTTCTTTGCAGGCCTGATCTGGCTGAAGTAGAACTTCTGCTCTGGGTGTGCTACATTGCCCTAGAGCTGAAAGGCACAACGTGCAGGCTTCTTCCCAAAGGGCTAGTTGGGCCCCAAAGCATCTTGTTTTCAGCTGTGTGGGAAGCTAAGAAACAACTCGCTCTGCACAGTGCTCATACAGTCTACCGGGAACATCTCTTACAAAGGCCTGTGAAAGGCACTTTCTTTGCAGGCCTGATCTGGCTGAAGTAGAACTTCTGCTCTGGGTCTGCTACATTGCCCTAGAGTTGAAAGGCACAACGTGCAGGCCTCTTTCCCAAGGGCGAGTTGGGCCCCAAAGCATCTTGCTTCCAGCTCTTTGGGAAGCTAAGAAACAACTCGCTCTGCACAGTGCTCTTACAGCCTACCGGGAACATCTCTTCCAAAGGCTTGTGAAACGCAGTTTCTTTGCAGGCCTGATCTGGCTGGAGTAGAACTTCTGCTCTGCGTGTGCTACATTGCCCTAGAGCTGAAAGGATCAACGTGCTGGCTTCTTTCCATAGGGCGAGGTGGGCCCCAATGCATCTTGCTTCCAGCTCTTTGGGAAGCTAAGAAACAACTCGCTCTGCACAGTGCTCTTACAGCCTACCGGGAACATCTCTTACAAAGGACTGTGACACACAGTTTCTTTGCAGGCCTGATCTGGCGGAAGTAGAACTTCTGCTCTGGGTGTGCTACATTGCCCTAGAGCTGAAAAGCACAACGTGCAGGCTTCTTTCCAAAGGGCGAGTTGGGCCCCTCAGCATCTTGCTTCCAGCTCTTTGGGAAGCTAACAAACAACTCGCTCTGCACAGTGCTCTTACAGCCTACTGGGAACATCTGTTCCTAAGGCCTGTGAAACGCAGTTTCTTTGCAGGCCTGATCTGGCTGAGGTAGAGCTTCTGCTCTGGGTGTGCTACAGTGCACTAGAGCTGAAAGGCACAACGTGCAGGCTTCTTTCCAAAGGGCGAGTTGGGCCCCAAAGCATCTTGCTTCCAGCTCTTTGGGAAGCTAAGAAACAACTCGCTCTGCGCAGTGCTCTTACAGCCTACCGGGAACATCTCTTACAAAGGCCTGTGAAATGCAGTTTCTTTGCAGGCCTGATCTGGCTGAAGTAGAACTTCTGCTCTGGGTGTGCTACATTGCCCTAGAGCTGAAAGGCACAATGTGCAGGCTTCTTTCCAAAGGGCGAGTTGGGCCCCAAAGCATCTTGCTTCCAGCTCTTTGGGAAGCTGAGAAACAACTCGCTCTGCACAGTGCTCTTACAGCCTACCAGGAACATCTCTTCCAAAGGCCTGTGAAACGCAGTTTCTTTGCAGGCCTGATCTGGCTGAAGTAGAACTTCAGCTCTGGGTGTGCTACAGTGCCCTAGAGCTGAAAGGCACAACGTGCAGGCTTCTTTCCAAAGGGCGAGTTGGGCCCCAAAGCATCTTGCTTCCAGCTCTTTGGAAAGCTAAGAAACAACTCGCTCTGCACAGTGCTCTTACAGCCTACCGGGAACATCTCTTACAATGGCCTGTGAAACGCAGTTTCTTTGCAGGCCTGATCTGGCTGAAGTAGAACTTCTGCTCTGGGTGTGCTACAGTGCCCTAGAGCTGAAAGGCACAACGTGCAGGCTTCTTTCCAAAGGACGAGTTGGGCCCCAAAGCATCTTGCTTCCAGGTCTTTGGGAAGCTAAGAAACAACTCGCTCTGCACATAGCTCTTACAGCCTACCGGGAGCATCTCTTCCAATGGCCTGTGAAACGCAGTTTCTTTGCAGGGCTGATCTGGCTGAAGTAGAACTTCTGCTCTGGGTGTGCTACATTGCCCTAGAGCTGAAAGGCACAACGTGCACGCTTCTTTCCAAAGGGCGAGTTGGGCCCCAAAGCACCTTGCTTCTAAGCTCTTTGGGAAGCTAAGATACAACTAGCTCTGCACGGTGCTCTTACAGCCTACCAGGAACATCTCTTTCAAAGGCCTGTGAAACGCAGTTTCTTTGCAGGCCTGATCTGGCTGAAGTAGAACTTCTGCTCTGGGTGTGCTACATTGCCCTAGAGCTGAAAGGCACAACGTGCAGGCTTCTTCCCAAAGGGCTAGTTGGGCCCCAAAGCATCTTGTTTTCAGCTGTGTGGGAAGCTAAGAAACAACTCGCTCTGCACAGTGCTCATACAGTCTACCGGGAACATCTCTTACAAAGGACTGTGAAAGGCACTTTCTTTGCAGGCCTGATCTGGCTGAAGTAGAACTTCTGCTCTGGGTCTGCTACATTGCCCTAGATTTGAAAGGCGCAACGTGCAGGCCTCTTTCCCAAGGGCGAGTTGGGCCCCAAAGCATCTTGCTTCCAGCTCTTTGGGAAGCTAAGAAACAACTCGCTCTGCACAGTGCTCTTACAGCCTACCGGGAACATCTCTTCCAAAGGTCTGTGAAACGCAGTTTCTTTGCAGGCCAGATCTGGCTGAAGTAGAACTTCTGCTCTGGGTGTGCTACATTGCCCTAAAGCTGAAAGGCACAACGTGCAGGCTGCTTTCCAAAGGGCGAGTTGGGCCCCAAAACATCTTTCTTACAGCTCTTTGGGAAGCTAAGAAACAACTCGCTCTGCACAGTGTTCTTTCAGCCTACCGGGAACATCTCTACCAAAGGCCTGTGAAACGCAGTTTCTTTGCAGGCCTGATCTGGCTGAAGTTGAACTTCTGCTCTGGGCGTGCTACATTGCCATAGAGCTGAAAGGCACAACGTGCAGGCTTCTTTCCAAAGGGCGAGTTGGGCCCCAAAGCATCTTGCTTCCAGCTCTTTGGGAAGCTAAGAAACAACTCGCTCTGCACAGAGCTCTTACAGCCTACCGGGAACATCTCTTCCAAAGGCCTGTGAAACGCACTTTGTTTGCAGGCCTGATCTGGCTGAAGTAGAACTTCTGCTCTGAGTGTGCTACATTGCCCTAGAGCTGAAAGGCACAACATGCAGGCTTCCTTCCAAAGGGCGAGTTGGGCCCCAAAGCATCTTGCTTCCATCTCTTTGGGAAGCTAAGAAACAACTCGCTCTGCACAGTGCTCTTACAGCCTACAGGGAACATCTCTTCCAAAGGCCTGTGAAACGCAGTTTTCTTGCAGGGCTGATCTGGCTGAAGTAGAACTTGTGCTCTGGGTGTGCTACATTGCCCTAGAGCTGAAAGGCACAACGTGCAGGCTTCTTTCCAAAGGGCGAGTTGGGCCCCAAAGCATCTTGCTTCCAGCTCTTTGGGAAGCTAACAAACAACTCGCTCTGCACAGTGCTCTTACAGCCTAGTGGGAACATCTGTTCCTAAGGCCTGTGAAACGCAGTTTCTTTGCAGGCCTGATCTGGCTGAGGTAGAGCTTCTGCTCTGGGTGTGCTACATTGCCCTAGAGCTGAAAGGCACAACGTGCAGGCTTCTTTCCAAAGGGCGAGTTGGGCCACAAAGCACCTTGCTTCTAAGCTCTTTGGGAAGCTAAGATACAACTAGCTCTGCACAGTGCTCTTACAGCCTACCGGGATCATCTCTTACAGAGGCGTGAGAAACGCACTTTCTTTGCAGGCCTGATCTGGCTGAAGTAGAACTTCTGCTCTGGGTGTGCTACATTGCCCTAGAGCTGAAAGGCACAACGAGCAGGCTTCTTTCCAAAGGGCTAGTTGGGCCCCAAAGCATCTTGCTTCCAGCTCTTTGGGAAGCTAAGAAACAACTCGCTCTGCACAGTGCTCTTACAGCCTCCCGGGAACTTCTCTTCCAAAGGCCTTTGAAACGCAGTTTCTTTGCAGTCCTGATCTGGATGAAGTAGAACTTCTGCTCTGGGTGTGCTACATTGACCTAGAGCTGAAAGGCACAACGTCCAGGCTTCTTTCCAAAGGGCGAGTTGGGCCCCAGAGCATCTTGCTTCCAGCTCTTTGGGAAGCTAAGAAACAACTTGCTCTGCACAGTGTTCTTACAGCCTACCGGGAACATCTCTTCCAAAGGCCTGTGAAACGCAGTTTCTTTGCAGGCCTGATCTGGCTGAAGTTGAACTTCTGCTCTGGGTGAGCTACAGTGCCCTAGAGCTGAAAGGCACAACGTGCAGTCTTCTTTAAAAAGGGCGAGTTGGGCCCCAAAGCATCTTGCTTCCAGCTCTTTGGGAAGCTAACAAACAACTCGCTATGCACAGTGCTCTTACAGCCTACCGGGAACATCTGTTCCTAAGGCCTGTGAAACGCAGTTTCTTTGCAGGCCTGATCTGGCTGAAGTAGAGCTTCTGCTCTGGTTGTGCTACAGTGCCCTAGAGCTGAAAGGCACAACGTGCAGGCTTCTTTCCAAAGGGTGAGTTGGGCCCCTCAGCATCTTGCTTCCAGCTCTTTGGGAAGCTAAGAAACAACTCGCTCTGCGCAGTGCTCTTACAGCCTACCGGGAACATCTCTTCCAAAGTCCTGTGAAACGCAGTTTCTTTGCAGGCCTGATCTGGCGGAAGTAGAACTTCAGCTCTGGGTGTGCTACATTGCCCTAGAGCTGAAAGGCCCAACGTACAGGCTTCCTTCCCAAGGGCGAGTTGGGCCCCAAAGCATCTTGCTTCCAGCTCTTTGGGAAGCTAAGAAACAACTCGCTCTGCACAGTGCTCTTACAGCCTACCGGGAACATCTCTTCCAAAGGCCTGTGGAACGCAGTTTCTTTGCAGGCCTGATCTGGCTGAAGTAGAACGTCTGCTCTGGGTGTGCTACATTGCCCTAGAGCTGAAAGGCACAACGTGCAGGCTTCTTTCCAAAGGGCGAGGTGGGCCCCAAAGCATCTTGCTTCCAGCTCTTTGGGAAGCTAACAATGAAGTCGCTCTGAATAGTGCTCTTACAGCCTACCGGGAACATCTCTTCCAAAGGCCTGTGAAACGCAGTTTCTTTGCAGGCCTGATCTGGCTGAAGTAGAACTTCAGCTCTTCGTGTGCTACAGTGCCCTAGAGCTGAAAGGATCAACGTGCTGTCTTCTTTCCATAGGGCGAGGTGGGCCCCAATGCATCTTGCTTCCAGCTCTTTGGGAAGCTAAGAAACAACTCGCTCTGCACAGTGCTCTTACAGCCTACCGGGAACATCTCTTACAAAGGACTGTGACACACAGTTTCTTTGCAGGCCTGATCTGGCGGAAGTAGAACTTCTGCTCTGGGTGTGCTACAGTGCCCTAGAGCTGAAAGGCACAACGTGCAGGCTTCTTTCCAAAGGGCGAGTTGGGCCCCAAAGCATCTTGCTTCCAGCTCTTTGGGAAGCTAAGAAACAACTCGCTCTGCACAGTGCTCTTACAGCCTACCGGGAACATCTCTTCCAAAGGCCTGTGAAACGCAGTTTCTTTGCAGGCCTGATCTGGTGGAAGTAGAACTTCTGCTCTGGGTGTGCTACATTGCCCTAGAGCTGAAAGGCAGAACGTGCAGGCTTCTTTCCAAAGGGCGAGTTGGGCCCCAAAGCAACTTGCTTCCAGCTCTTTGGGAAGTTAACAATCAACTCGCTATGAACAGTGCTCTTACAGCCTACCGGCAACATCTCTTCCAAAGGTCTGTGAAACGCAGTTTCTTTGCAGGCATGATCTGGCTGAAGTAGAACTTCTGCTCTGGGTGTGCTACATTGCCCTAAAGCTGAAAGGCACAACGTGCAGGCTTCTTTCCAAAGGGCGAGTTGGGCCCCAAAACATCTTTCTTCCAGCTCTTTGGGAAGCTAAGAAACAACTCGCTCTTCACAGTGCTCTTACAGCCTACCGGGAACATCTCTTCCAAAGGCCTGTGGAACACAGTTTCTTTGCAGGGCTGATCTGGCTGAAGTAGAACTTCTGCTCTGGGTGTGCTACAGTGCACTAGAGCTGAAAGGCACAACGTGCAGGCTTCTTTCCAAAGGGCGAGTTGAGCCCCAAAGCATCTTGCTTCCAGCTCTTTGGGAAGCTAAGAAACAACTCGCTCTGCGCAGTGCTCTTACAGCCTACCGGGAGCATCTCTTACAAAGGCCTGTGAAATGCAGTTTCTTTGCAGGCCTGATCTGGCTGAAGTAGAACTTCTGCTCTGGGTGTGCTACATTGCCCTAGAGCTGAAAGGCACAACCTGCAGGCTTCTTTCCAAAGGGCGAGTTGGGCCCCAAAGCATCTTGCTTCCAGCTCTTTGGGAAGCTGAGAAACAACTCGCTCTGCACAGTGCTCTTACAGCCTACCAGGAACATCTCTTCCAATGGCCTGTGAAACGCAGTTTCTTTGCAGGCCTGATCTGGCTGAAGTAGAACTTCAGCTCTGGGTGTGCTACAGTGCCCTAGAGCTGAAAGGCACAACGTGCAGGCTTCTTTCCAATGGGAGAGTTGGGCCCCAAAGCATCTTGCTTCCATCTCTTTGGAAAGCTAAGAAACAACTCGCTCTGCACAGTGCTCTTACAGCCTACCGGGAACATCTCTTACAATGGCCTGTGAAACGCAGTTTCTTTGCAGGCCTGATCTGGCTGAAGTAGAACTTCTGCTCTGGGTGTGCTACAGTGCCCTAGAGCTGAAAGGCACAACGTGCAGTCTTCTTTCCAAAGGACGAGTTGGGCCCCAAAGCATCTTGCTTCCAGGTCTTTGGGAAGCTAAGAAACAACTCGCTCTGCACATAGCTCTTACAGCCTACCGGGAGCATCTCTTCCAATGGCCTGTGAAACGCAGTTTCTTTGCAGGCCTGATCTGGCTGAAGTAGAACTTCTGCTCTGGGTGTGCTACATTGCCCTAGAGCTGAAAGGCACAACGTGCACGCTTCTTTCCAAAGGGCGAGTTGGGCCCCAAAGCACCTTGCTTCTAAGCTCTTTGGGAAGCTAAGATACAACTAGCTCTGCACGGTGCTCTTACAGCCTACCAGGAACATCTCTTTCAAAGGCCTGTGAAACGCAGTTTCTTTGCAGGCCTGATCTGGCTGAAGTAGAACTTCTGCTCTGGGTGTGCTACATTGCCCTAGAGCTGAAAGGCACAACGTGCAGGCTTCTTCCCAAAGGGCTAGTTGGGCCCCAAAGCATCTTGTTTTCAGCTGTGTGGGAAGCTAAGAAACAACTCGCTCTGCACAGTGCTCATACAGTCTACCGGGAACATCTCTTACAAAGGCCTGTGAAAGGCACTTTCTTTGCAGGCCTGATCTGGCTGAAGTAGAACTTCTGCTCTGGGACTGCTACATTGCCCTAGAGTTGAAAGGCACAACGTGCAGGCCTCTTTCCCAAGGGCGAGTTGGGCCCCAAAGCATCTTGCTTCCAGCTCTTTGGAAGCTAAGAAACAACTCGCTCTGCACAGTGCTCTTACAGCCTACCGGGAACATCTCTTCCAAAGTACTGTGAAACGCAGTTTCTTTGCAGGCCTGATCTGGCTGAAGTAGAACTTCTGCTCTGGTTGTGCTACAGTGCCCTAGAGATGAAAGGCACAACGTGCAGGCTTCTTTCCAAAGGGCGAGTTGGGCCCCTCAGCATCTTGCTTCCAGCTCTTTGGGAAGCTAAGAAACAACTAGCTCTGCACAGTGCTCTTACAGCCTACCGGGAACATCTCTTCCAAAGTACTGTGAAACGCAGTTTCTTTGCAGGCCTGATCTGGCTGAAGTAGAACTTCTGCTCTGGGTGTGCTACATTGACCTAGAGCTGAAAGGCACAACGTGCAGGCTTCTTTCCAAAGGGCGAGTTGCTCCCCAAAGCATCTTGCTTCCAGCTCTTTGGGAAGCCAAGAAACAACTCGCTCTGCACAGTGTTCTTACACCCTACCGGGAACATCTCTTACAAATGCCTTTGAAACGCAGTTTCTTTGCAGGCCTGATCTGGCTGAAGTAGAACTTCTGCTCTGGGTGTGCTACATTGCCCTAGAGCTGAAAGGCACAACATGCAGGCTTCCTTCCAAAGGGCGAGTTGGGCCCCAAAGAATCTTGCTTCCATCTCTTTGGGAAGCTAAGAAACAACTCGCTCTGCACAGTGCTCTTACAGCCTACAGGGAACATCTCTTCCAAAGGCCTGTGAAACGCAGTTTCTTTGAAGGGCTGATCTGGCTGAAGTAGAACTTGTGCTCTGGGTGTGCTACATTGCCCTAGAGCTGAAAGGCACAACGTGCAGGCTTCTTTCCAAAGAGCGAGTTGGGCCCCTCAGCATCTTGCTTCCAGCTCTTTGGGAAGCTAACAAACAACTCGCTCTGCACAGTGCTCTTACAGCCTACTGGGAACATCTGTTCCTAAGGCCTGTGAAACGCAGTTTCTTTGCAGGTCTGATCTGGCTGGAGTAGAACTTCTGCTCTGCGTGTGCTACATTGCCCTAGAGCTGAAAGGATCAACGTGCTGGCTTCTTTCCATAGGGCGAGGTGGGCCCCAATGCATCTTGCTTCCAGCTCTTTGGGAAGCTAAGAAACAACTCGCTCTGCACAGTGCTCTTACAGCCTACCGGGAACATCTCTTACAAAGGACTGTGACACACAGTTTCTTTGCAGGCCTGATCTGGCGGAAGTAGAACTTCTGCTCTGGGTGTGCTACATTGCCCTAGAGCTGAAAAGCACAACGTGCAGGCTTCTTTTCAAAGGGCGAGTTGGGCCCCTCAGCATCTTGCTTCCAGCTCTTTGGGAAGCTAACAAACAACTCGCTCTGCACAGTGCTCTTACAGCCTACTGGGAACATCTGTTCCTAAGGCCTGTGAAACGCAGTTTCTTTGCAGGCCTGATCTGGCTGAGGTAGAGCTTCTGCTCTGGGTGTGCTACAGTGCACTAGAGCTGAAAGGCACAACGTGCAGGCTTCTTTCCAAAGGGCGAGTTGGGCCCCAAAGCATCTTGCTTCCAGCTCTTAGGGAAGCTAAGAAACAACTCGCTCTGCGCAGTGCTCTTACAGCCTACCGGGAACATCTCTTACAAAGGCCTGTGAAATGCAGTTTCTTTGCAGGCCTGATCTGGCTGAAGTAGAACTTCTGCTCTGGGTGTGCTACATTGCCCTAGAGCTGAAAGGCACAATGTGCAGGCTTCTTTCCAAAGGGCGAGTTGGGCCCCAAAGCATCTTGCTTCCAGCTCTTTGGGAAGCTGAGAAACAACTCGCTCTGCACAGTGCTCTTACAGCCTACCAGGAACATCTCTTCCAAAGGCCTGTGAAACGCAGTTTCTTTGCAGGCCTGATCTGGCTGAAGTAGAACTTCAGCTCTGGGTGTGCTACAGTGCCCTAGAGCTGAAAGGCACAACGTGCAGGCTTCTTTCCAAAGGGCGAGTTGGGCCCCAAAGCATCTTGCTTCCAGCTCTTTGGAAAGCTAAGAAACAACTCGCTCTGCACAGTGCTCTTACAGCCTACCGGGAACATCTCTTACAATGGCCTGTGAAACGCAGTTTCTTTGCAGGCCTGATCTGGCTGAAGTAGAACTTCTGCTCTGGGTGTGCTACAGTGCCCTAGAGCTGAAAGGCACAACGTGCAGGCTTCTTTCCAAAGGACGAGTTGGGCCCCAAAGCATCTTGCTTCCAGGTCTTTGGGAAGCTAAGAAACAACTCGCTCTGCACATAGCTCTTACAGCCTACCGGGAGCATCTCTTCCAATGGCCTGTGAAACGCAGTTTCTTTGCAGGCCTGATCTGGCTGAAGTAGAACTTCTGCTCTGGGTGTGCTACATTGCCCTAGAGCTGAAAGGCACAACGTGCACGCTTCTTTCCAAAGGGCGAGTTGGGCCCCAAAGCATCTTGCTTCCATCTCTTTGGGAAGCTAAGAAACAACTCGCTCTGCACAGTGCTCTTACAGCCTACAGGGAACATCTCTTCCAAAGGCCTGTGAAACGCAGTTTTTTTTCAGGGCTGATCTGGCTGAAGTAGAACTTGTGCTCTGGGTGTGCTACATTGCCCTAGAGCTGAAAGGCACAACGTGCAGGCTTCTTTCCAAAGGGCGAGTTGGGCCCCAAAGCATCTTGCTTCCAGCTCTTTGGGAAGCTAACAAACAACTCGCTCTGCACAGTGCTCTTACAGCCTAGTGGGAACATCTGTTCCTAAGGCCTGTGAAACGCAGTTTCTTTGCAGGCCTGATCTGGCTGAGGTAGAGCTTCTGCTCTGGGTGTGCTACATTGCCCTAGAGCTGAAAGGCACAACGTGCAGGCTTCTTTCCAAAGGGCGAGTTGGGCCACAAAGCACCTTGCTTCTAGCTCCTTTGGGAAGCTAAGATACAACTAGCTCTGCACAGTGCTCTTACAGCCTACCGGGATCATCTCTTACAGAGGCTGTGAAACGCACTTTCTTTGCAGGCCTGATCTGGCTGAAGTAGAACTTCTGCTCTGGGTGTGCTACATTGCCCTAGAGCTGAAAGGCACAACGAGCAGGCTTCTTTCCAAAGGGCGAGTTGGGCCCCAAAGCATCTTGCTTCCAGCTCTTTGGGAAGCTAAGAAACAACTCGCTCTGCACAGTGCTCTTACAGCCTCCCGGGAACTTCTCTTCCAAAGGCCTTTGAAACGCAGTTTCTTTGCAGTCCTGATCTGGATGAAGTAGAACTTCTGCTCTGGGTGTGCTACATTGACCTAGAGCTGAAAGGCCCAACGTCCAGGCTTCTTTCCAAAGGGCGAGTTGGGCCCCAGAGCATCTTGCTTCCAGCTCTTTGGGAAGCTAAGAAACAACTTGCTCTGCACAGTGTTCTTACAGCCTACCGGGAACATCTCTTCCAAAGGCCTGTGAAACGCAGTTTCTTTGCAGGCCTGATCTGGCTGAAGTTGAACTTCTGCTCTGGGTGAGCTACAGTGCCCTAGAGCTGAAAGGCACAACGTGCAGTCTTCTTTAAAAAGGGCGAGTTGGGCCCCAAAGCATCTTGCTTCCAGCTCTTTGGGAAGCTAACAAACAACTCGCTATGCACAGCGCTCTTACAGCCTACCGGGAACATCTGTTCCTAAGGCCTGTGAAACGCAGTTTCTTTGCAGGCCTGATCTGGCTGAAGTAGAGCTTCTGCTCTGGTTGTGCTACAGTGCCCGAGAGCTGAAAGGCACAACGTGCAGGCTTCTTTCCAAAGGGTGAGTTGGGCCCCTCAGCATCTTGCTTCCAGCTCTTTGGGAAGCTAAGAAACAACTCGCTCTGCACAGTGCTCTTACAGCCTACCGGGAACATCTCTTCCAAAGTCCTGTGAAACGCAGTTTCTTTGCAGGCCTGATCTGGCGGAAGTAGAACTTCAGCTCTGGGTGTGCTACATTGCCCTAGAGCTGAAAGGCCCAACGTACAGGCTTCCTTCCAAAGGGCGAGTTGGGCCCCAAAGCATCTTGCTTCCAGCTCTTTGGGAAGCTAAGAAACAACTCGCTCTGCACAGTGCTCTTACAGCCTACCGGGAACATCTCTTCCAAAGGCCTGTGGAACGCAGTTTCTTTGCAGGCCTGATCTGGCTGAACTAGAACGTCTGCTCTGGGTGTGCTACATTGCCCTAGAGCTGAAAGGCACAACATGCAGGCTTCTTTCCAAAGGGCGAGGTGGGCCCCAAAGCATCTTGCTTCCAGCTCTTTGGGAAGCTAACAAACAACTCGCTCTGCACAGTGCTCTTACAGCCTACCGGGAACATCTCTTACAAAGGCCTGTGAAACGCAGTTTCTTTGCAGGCCTGATCTGGCTGAAGTAGAACTTCAGCTCTTCGTGTGCTACAGTGCCCTAGAGCTGAAAGGCACAACGTGCAGGCATATTTCCAAAGGGCGAGTTGGGCCCCAACGCATCTTGCTTCCAGCTCTTTGGGAAGCTAAGAAACAACTCGCTCTGCACAGTGCTCTTACAGCCTACCGTGAACATCTGTTCCTAAGGCCTGTGAAACGCAGTTTCTTTGCAGGCCTGATCTGGCTGAAGTAGAACTTCTGCTCTGGGTGTGCTACAGTGCCCTAGAGCTGAAAGGCACAACGTGCAGGCTTCTTTCCAAAGGGCGAGTTGGGCCCCAAAGCATCTTGCTTCCAGCTCTTTGGGAAGCTAAGAAACAACTCGCTCTGCACAGTGCTCTTACAGCCTACTGGGAACATCTCTTCCAAAATCCTGTGAAACGCAGTTTCTTTGCAGGCCTGATCTGGCTGAAGTAGGACTTCTGCTCTGGGTGTGCTACATTGCCCTAGAGCTGAAAGGCACAACGTGCAGGCTTCTTTCCAAACGGCGAGTTGGGTCCCAAAGCATCTTGCTTCCAGCTCTTTGGGAAGCTAAGAAACAGCTCGCTCTGCACAGTGCTCTTACAGCCTACCGGGAACATCTCTTCCAAAGGCCTGTGAAATGCAGTTTCTTTGCAGGCCTGATCTGGCGGAAGTAGAACTTCTGCTCTGGGTGTGCTACATTGCCCTAGAGCTGAAAGGATCAACGTGCTGGCTTCTTTCCATAGGGCGAGGTGGGCCCCAATGCATCTTGCTTCCAGCTCTTTGGGAAGCTAAGAAACAACTCGCTCTGCACAGTGCTCTTACGGCCTACCGGGAACATCTCTTACAAAGGACTGTGACACACAGTTTCTTTGCAGGCCTGATCTGGCGGAAGTAGAACTTCTGCTCTGGGTGTGCTACAGTGCCCTAGAGCTGAAAGGCACAACGTGCAGGCTTCTTTCCAAAGGGCGAGTTGGGCCCCAAAGCATCTTGCTTCCAGCTCTTTGGGAAGCTAAGAAACAACTCGCTCTGCACAGTGCTCTTACAGCCTACCGGGAACATCTCTTCCAAACGCCTGTGACACGCAGTTTCTTTGCAGGCCTGATCTGGCGGAAGTAGAACTTCTGCTCTGGGTGTGCTACATTGCCCTAGAGCTGAAAGGCAGAACGTGCAGTCTTCTTTCCAAAGGGCGAGTTGGGCCCCAAAGCAACTTGCTTCCAGCTCTTTGGGAAGTTAACAATCAACTCGCTATGAACAGTGCTCTTACAGCCTACCGGCAACATCTCTTCCAAAGGTCTGTGAAACGCAGTTTCTTTGCAGGCCTGATCTGGCTGAAGTAGAACTTCTGCTCTGGGTGTGCTACATTGCCCTAAAGCTGAAAGGCACAACGTGCAGGCTGCTTTCCAAAGGGCGAGTTGGGCCCCAAAGCATCTTGCTTCCAGCTCTTTGGGAAGCTAAGAAACAACTCGCTCTGCACAGTGCTCTTACAGCCTACCGGGAACATCTCTTCCAAAGGCCTGTGGTACACAGTTTCTTTGCAGGGCTGATCTGGCTGAAGTAGAACTTCTGCTCTGGGTGTGCTACAGTGCACTAGAGCTGAAAGGCACAACGTGCAGGCTTCTTTCCAAAGGGCGAGTTGAGCCCCAAAGCATCTTGCTTCCAGCTCTTTGGGAAGCTAAGAAACAACTCGCTCTGCGCAGTGCTCATACAGTCTACCGGGAACATCTCATACAAAGGCCTGTGAAAGGCACTTTCTTTGCAGGCCTGATCTGGCTGAAGTAGAACTTCTGCTCTGGGTCTGCTACTTTGCCCTAGAGTTGAAAGGCACAACGTGCAGGCCTCTTTCCCAAGGGCGAGTTGGGCCCCAAAGCATCTTGCTTCCAGCTCTTTGGAAGCTAAGAAACAACTCGCTCTGCACAGTGCTCTTACAGCCTACCGGGAACATCTCTTCCAAAGTACTGTGAAACGCAGTTTCTTTGCAGGCCTGATCTGGCTGAAGTAGAACTTCAGCTCTGGGTGTGCTACAGTGCCCTAGAGCTGAAAGGCACAACGTGCAGGCTTCTTTCCAAAGGGCGAGTTGGGCCCCAAAGCATCTTGCTTCCATCTCTTTGGAAAGCTAAGAAACAACTCGCTCTGCACAGTGCTCTTACAGCCTACCGGGAACATCTCTTACAATGGCCTGTGAAACGCAGTTTCTTTGCAGGCCTGATCTGGCTGAAGTAGAACTTCTGCTCTGGGTGTGCTACAGTGCCCTAGAGCTGAAAGGCACAACGTGCAGTCTTCTTTCCAAAGGACGACTTGGGCCCCAAAGCATCTTGCTTCCAGGTCTTTGGGAAGCTAAGAAACAACTCGCTCTGCTCAGTGATCTTACAGCCTACCGGGAGCATCTCTTCCAATGGCCTGTGAAACGCAGTTTCTTTGCAGGCCTGATCTGGCTGAAGTAGAACTTCTGCTCTGGGTGTGCTACATTGCCCTAGAGCTGAAAGGCACAACGTGCACGCTTCTTTCCAAAGGGCGACTTGGGCCCCAAAGCACCTTGCTTCTAAGCTCTTTGGGAAGCTAAGATACAACTAGCTCTGCACGGTGCTCTTACAGCCTACCAGGAACATCTCTTTCAAAGGCCTGTGAAACGCAGTTTCTTTGCAGGCCTGATCTGGCTGAAGTAGAACTTCTGCTCTGGGTGTGCTACATTGCCCTAGAGCTGAAAGGCACAACGTGCAGGCTTCTTCCCAAAGGGCTAGTTGGGCCCCAAAGCATCTTGTTTTCAGCTGTGTGGGAAGCTAAGAAACAACTCGCTCTGCACAGTGCTCATACAGTCTACCGGGAACATCTCTTACAAAGGCCTGTGAAAGGCACTTTCTTTGCAGGCCTGATCTGGCTGAAGTAGAACTTCTGCTCTGGGTCTGCTACTTTGCCCTAGAGTTGAAAGGCACAACGTGCAGGCCTCTTTCCCAAGGGCGAGTTGGGCCCCAAAGCATCTTGCTTCCAGCTCTTTGGAAGCTAAGAAACAACTCGCTCTGCACAGTGCTCTTACAGCCTATCGGGAACATCTCTTCCAAAGTACTGTGAAACGCAGTTTCTTTGCAGGCCTGATCTGGCTGAAGTAGAACTTCTGCTCTGGGTGTGCTACAGTGCCCTAGAGATGAAAGGCACAACATGCAGGCTTCTTTCCAAAGGGCGAGTTGGGCCCCTCAGCATCTTGCTTCCAGCTCTTTGGGAAGCTAAGAAACAACTAGCTCTGCACAGTGCTCTTACAGCCTACCGGGAACATCTCTTCCAAAGTACTGTGAAACGCAGTTTCTTTGCAGGCGTAATCTGGCTGAAGTAGAACTTCTGATCTGGGTGTGCTACATTGCCCTAGAGCTGAAAGGCACAACCTGCAGGCTTCTTTCCAAAGGGCGAGTTGGGCCCCAAAGCATCTTGCTTCCAGCTCTTTGGGAAGCCAAGAAACAACTCGCTCTGCACAGTGTTCTTACACCCTACCGGGAACATCTCTTACAAAGGCCTTTGAAACGCAGTTTCTTTGCAGGCCTGATCTGGCTGAAGTACAACTTCTGCTCTGGGTGTGCTACATTGCCCTAGAGCTGAAAGGCACAATGTGCAGGCTTCTTTCCAAAGGGCGAGTTGGGCCCCAAAGCATCTTGCTTCCAGCTCTTTGGGAAGCTGAGAAACAACTCCTTCTGAACAGTGCTCTTAGAGCCTACCGGAAACATCTCTTCCAAAGGCCTGTGAAACGCAGTTTCTTTGCAGGCCTGATCTGGCTGAAGTAGAACTTCTGCTCTGGGTGTGCTACATTGCCCTAGAGCTGAAAGGCACAACGTGCAGGCTTCTTTCCAAAGGGCGAGTTGGGCCCCAAAGCATCTTGCTTCCATCTCTTTGGGAAGCTAAGAAACAACTCGCTCTGCGCAGTGCTCTTACAGCCTACCGGGAACATGTCTTCCAAAGGCCTGTGAAATGCAGTTTCTTTGCAGGCCTGATCTGGAGGAAGTAGAACTTCAGATCTGGGTGTGCTACATTGCCCTAGAGCTGAAAGGCCCAACGTGCAGGCTTCTTTCCAAAGGGCGAGTTGGGCCCCAAAGCAACTTGCTTCCAGCTCTTTGGGAAGCTAAGAAACAACTCGCTCTGCTCAGTGCTCTTACAGCCTACCGGGAACATCTCTTCCAAAGGCCTGTGAAACGCAGTTTCTTTGCAGGCCTGATCTGGCGGAAGTCGAACTTCTGCTCTATGTGTGCTACATTGCCCTAGAGCTGAAAGGCACAACGTGCAGGCTTCTTTCCAAAGGGCGAATAGGGCCCCAAAGCATCTTGCTTCCAGCTCTTTGGGAAGCTAACAATCAACTCGCTATGAACAGTGCTCTTACAGACTACCGGGAACATCTCTTCCAAAGGCCTGTGAAACGCAGTTTCTTTGCAGGCCTGATCTGGCTGAAGTAGAACTTCTGCTCTGGGTGTGCTACATTGCCCTAGAGCTGAAAGGCACAACGTCCAGGCTTGTTTCCAAAGGTCGATTTGGGCCCCAAAGCATCTTGCTTCCAGCTCTTTTGGAGGCTAAGAAACAACTCGGTATGCACAGTGCTCTTACAGCCTACCGGGAACATCTCTTCCACAGGCCCTTGAAACGCAGTTTCTTTGCAGGCCTGATCTGGCTGGAGTAGAACCTCTGCTCTGCGTGTGCTACATTGCCCTAGAGCTGAAAGGCTCAACGTGGTGGCTTCTTTCCATAGGGCGAGGTGGGCCCCAATGCATCTTGCTTCCAGCTCTTTGGGAAGCTAAGAAACAACTCGCTCTGCACAGTGCTGTTACAGCCTACCGGGAACATCTCTTACAAAGGCCTGTGACACACAGTTTCTTTGCAGGTCTGATCTGGCGGAAGTAGAACTTCTGCTCTGGGTGTGCTACATTGCCCTAGAGCTGAAAGGCACAACGTGCAGGCTTCTTTCCAAAGGGCGAGTTGGGCCCAAAAGCATCTTGCTTCCAGCTCTTTGGGAAGCTAAGAGACAACTCGCTCTGCATAGTGCTCTTACAGCCTACCGGGAACATCTCTTCCAAAGGCCTGTGAAACACAGTTTCTTTGCAGGCCTGCTCTGGCTGAGGTAGAACTTCTGCTCTGGGTGTGCTACATTGCCCTAGAGCAGAAAGGCAGAACGTGCAGGCTTCTTTCCAAAGGGCGAGTTGGGCCCCAAAGCATCTTGCTTCCAGCTCTTTGGGAAGCTAACAATGAACTCGCTATGAACAGTGCTCTTACAGCCTACCTGCAACATCTCTTCCAAAGGCCTGTGAAACGCAGTTTCTTTGCAGGCCTGATCTGGCTGATGTAGAACTTCTGCTCTGGGTGTGCTTCATTGCCCTACAGCTGAAAGGCACAACGTGCAGGCTTCTTTCCAAAGGGCGAGTTGGGCCCCAAAGCATCTTTCTTCCAGCTCTTTGGGAATCTAAGAAACAACTCGCTCTGCACAGTGCTCTTACAGCCTACCGGGAACATCTCTTCCAAAGGCCTGTGGAACGCAGTTTCTTTGCAGGGCTGATCTGGCTGAAGTAGAACTTCTGCTCTGGGTGTGCTACATTGCCCTAGAGCTGAAAGGCACAACGTGCAGGCTTCTGTTCCAAAGAGCGAGTTGGGCCCCAAAGCGTCTTGCTTCCAGCTCTTTGGGAAGCTAAGAAACAACTCGCTCTGCACAGTGCTCTTACAGCCTACCGGGAACATCTCTTCCAAAGGCCTGTGAAACGCAGTTTCTTTGCAGGCCTGATCTGGCGGAAGTAGAACTTCTGCTCTGGGTGTGCTACTTTGCCCTAGAGCTGAAAGGCACAACGTGCAGGCTTCTTTCCAAAGGGCGAGTTGGGCCCCAAAGCGTCTTGCTTCCAGCTCTTTGGGAAGCTAAGAAACAACTCGCTCTGCACAGTGCTCTTACAGCCTACCGGGAACATCTCTTACAAAGGCCTGTGAAACGCAGTTTCTTTGCAGGCCTGATCTGGCTGAAGTAGAACTTCTGCTCTTGGTGTGGTACATTGCCCTAGAGCTGAAAGGCACAACGTGCAGGCTTCTTTCCAAAGGGCGAGTTGGGCCCCAAAGCGTCTTGCTTCCAGCTCTTTGGGAAGCTAAGAAACAACTCGCTCTGCACAGTGCTCTTACAGCCTACCGGGAACATCTCTTCCAAAGGCCTGTGAAACGCAGTTTCTTTGCAGGCCTGATCTGGCTGAAGTAGAACTTCTGCTCTGGGTGTGCTACATTGCCCTAGAGCTGAAAGGCACAACGTCCAGGCTTGTTTCCAAAGGTCGATTTGGGCCCCAAAGCATCTTGCTTCCAGCTCTTTTGGAGGCTAAGAAACAACTCGGTATGCACAGTGCTCTTACAGCCTACCGGGAACATCTCTTCCACAGGCCCTTGAAACGCAGTTTCTTTGCAGGCCTGATCTGGCTGGAGTAGAACCTCTGCTCTGCGTGTGCTACATTGCCCTAGAGCTGAAAGGCTCAACGTGGTGGCTTCTTTCCATAGGGCGAGGTGGGCCCCAATGCATCTTGCTTCCAGCTCTTTGGGAAGCTAAGAAACAACTCGCTCTGCACAGTGCTGTTACAGCCTACCGGGAACATCTCTTACAAAGGCCTGTGACACACAGTTTCTTTGCAGGTCTGATCTGGCGGAAGTAGAACTTCTGCTCTGGGTGTGCTACATTGCCCTAGAGCTGAAAGGCACAACGTGCAGGCTTCTTTCCAAAGGGCGAGTTGGGCCCAAAAGCATCTTGCTTCCAGCTCTTTGGGAAGCTAAGAGACAACTCGCTCTGCATAGTGCTCTTACAGCCTACCGGGAACATCTCTTCCAAAGGCCTGTGAAACACAGTTTCTTTGCAGGCCTGCTCTGGCTGAGGTAGAACTTCTGCTCTGGGTGTGCTACATTGCCCTAGAGCAGAAAGGCAGAACGTGCAGGCTTCTTTCCAAAGGGCGAGTTGGGCCCCAAAGCATCTTGCTTCCAGCTCTTTGGGAAGCTAACAATGAACTCGCTATGAACAGTGCTCTTACAGCCTACCTGCAACATCTCTTCCAAAGGCCTGTGAAACGCAGTTTCTTTGCAGGCCTGATCTGGCTGATGTAGAACTTCTGCTCTGGGTGTGCTTCATTGCCCTACAGCTGAAAGGCACAACGTGCAGGCTTCTTTCCAAAGGGCGAGTTGGGCCCCAAAGCATCTTTCTTCCAGCTCTTTGGGAATCTAAGAAACAACTCGCTCTGCACAGTGCTCTTACAGCCTACCGGGAACATCTCTTCCAAAGGCCTGTGGAACGCAGTTTCTTTGCAGGGCTGATCTGGCTGAAGTAGAACTTCTGCTCTGGGTGTGCTACATTGCCCTAGAGCTGAAAGGCACAACGTGCAGGCTTCTGTTCCAAAGAGCGAGTTGGGCCCCAAAGCGTCTTGCTTCCAGCTCTTTGGGAAGCTAAGAAACAACTCGCTCTGCACAGTGCTCTTACAGCCTACCGGGAACATCTCTTCCAAAGGCCTGTGAAACGCAGTTTCTTTGCAGGCCTGATCTGGCGGAAGTAGAACTTCTGCTCTGGGTGTGCTACTTTGCCCTAGAGCTGAAAGGCACAACGTGCAGGCTTCTTTCCAAAGGGCGAGTTGGGCCCCAAAGCGTCTTGCTTCCAGCTCTTTGGGAAGCTAAGAAACAACTCGCTCTGCACAGTGCTCTTACAGCCTACCGGGAACATCTCTTACAAAGGCCTGTGAAACGCAGTTTCTTTGCAGGCCTGATCTGGCTGAAGTAGAACTTCTGCTCTTGGTGTGGTACATTGCCCTAGAGCTGAAAGGCACAACGTGCAGGCTTCTTTCCAAAGGGCGAGTTGGGCCCCAAAGCGTCTTGCTTCCAGCTCTTTGGGAAGCTAAGAAACAACTCGCTCTGCACAGTGCTCTTACAGCCTACCGGGAACATCTCTTCCAAAGGCCTGTGAAACGCAGTTTCTTTGCAGGCCTGATCTGGCTGAAGTAGAACTTCTGCTCTGGGTGTGCTACATTGACCTAGAGCTGAAAGGCACAACGTGCAGGCTTCTTTCCAAAGGGCGAGTTGGGCCCCAAAGCATCTTGCTTCCAGCTCTTTGGGAAGCTAAGAAACAACTCGCTCTGCACAGTGTTCTTACAGCCTACCGGGAACATCTCTTCCAAAGGCCTGTGAAACGCAGATTCTTTGCAGGCCTGATCTGGCTGACGTTGAACTTCTGCTCTGGGCGTGCTACAGTGCCATAGAGCTGAAAGGCACAACGTGCAGGCTTCTTTCCATAGGGCGAGGTGGGCCCCAGTGCATCTTGCATCCAGCTCTTTGGGAAGCTAAGAAACAACTCGCTCTTCACAGTGCTGTTACAGCCTACCGGGAAAATCTCTTACAAAGGCCTTTGACACACAGTTTCTTTGCAGGCCTGATCTGGCTGAAGTAGAACTTCTGCTCTGGGTGTGCTACATTGACCTAGAGCTGAAAGGCACAACGTGCAGGCTTCTTTCCAAAGGGCGAGTTGGGCCCCAAAGCATCTTGCTTCCAGCTCTTTGGGAAGCTAAGAAACAACTCGCTCTGCACAGTGCTCTTACAGCCTACCGGGAACATCTCTTCCAAGGGGCTGTGAAACGCAGTTTCTTTGCAGGCCTGATCTGGCTGAAGTAGAACTTCTTCTCTGGGTGTGCTACATTGCCCTAGAGCTGAAAGGCACAACGTGCAGGCTTCTGTTCCAAAGAGCGAGTTGGGCCCCAAAGCGTCTTGCTTCCAGCTCTTTGGGAAGCTAAGAAACAACTCGCTCTGCACAGTGCTCTTACAGCCTACCGGGAACATCTCTTCCAAAGGCCTGTGAAACGCAGTTTCTTTGCAGGCCTGATCTGGCGGAAGTAGAACTTCTGCTCTGGGTGTGCTACATTGCCCTAGAGCTGAAAGGCACAACGTGCAGGCTTCTTTCCAAAGGGCGAGTTGGGCCCCAAAGCGTCTTGCTTCCAGCTCTTTGGGAAGCTAAGAAACAACTCGCTCTGCACAGTGCTCTTACAGCCTACCGGGAACATCTCTTACAAAGGCCTGTGAAACGCAGTTTCTTTGCAGGCCTGATCTGGCTGAAGTAGAACTTCTGCTCTTGGTGTGGTACATTGCCCTAGAGCTGAAAGGCACAACGTGCAGGCTTCTTTCCAAAGGGCGAGTTGGGCCCCAAAGCATCTTGCTTCCAGCTCTTTCGGAAGCTAAGAAACAGCTCGCTCTGCACAGTGCTCTTACAGCCTACCGGGAACATCTCTTTCAAAGGCCTGTGAAACGCAGTTTCTTTGCAGGCCTGATCTGGCTGAAGTAGAACTTCTGCTCTGGGTGTGCTACATTGCCCTAGAGCTGAAAGGCACAACGTGCAGTCTTCTTTCCAAAGGGCGAGTTGGGGCCCAAAGCATCTTGCTTCCAGCTCTTTGTTAAGCTAAGAAACAACTCGCTCTGCACAGTGCTCTTACAGCCTACCGGGTACATCTCTTACAAAGGCCTGTGAAACGCAGTTTCTTTGCAGGCCTGATCTGGCTGAAGTAGAACTTCTGCTCTTGGTGTGCTCCATTGCCCTAGAGCTGAAATGTAAAACGTGCAGGCTTCTTTCCAAAGGGCGAGTTGGGCCCCAAAGCATCTTGCTTCCAGCTCTTTGGGAAGCTAAGAAACAACTCGCTCTGCACAGTGCTCTTACAGCCTACCTGGAACATCTCTTACAAAGGCCTGTGTTACGCAGTTTCTTTGCAGCCCTGATCTGTCTGAAGTAGAAATCCAGCTCAGGGTGTGCTACATTGCCCTAGAGCTGAAAGGCACAACCTGCAGGCTTCTTTCCAAAGGGCGAGTTGGGCCCCAAAGCATCTTGCTTCCAGCTGTTTGGGAAGCTAAGAAACAACTCGCTCTGCACAGTGCTCTTACAGCCAACCGGGAACACCTCTTCCAAAGACCTGTGAAACGCAGTTTCTTTGCAGGCCTGATCTGGCTTCAGTAGAACTTCTGCTCTGCGTGTGCTACATTGCCCTAGAGCTGAAAGGCTCAACGTGCAGGCTTCTTTCCATAGGGCGAGGTGGGCCCCAATGCATCTTGCTTCCAGCTCTTTGGGAAGCTAAGAAACAACTCGCTCTGCACAGTGCTGTTACAGCCTACAGGGAACATCTCTTACAAAGGCCTGTGAAACGCAGTTTCTTTGCAGGCCTGATATGGCGGAAGTAGAACTTCTGCTCTAGGTGTGCTACATTTCCCTGGAGCTGAAAGGCACAACGTGCAGGCTTCTTTCCAAAGGGCGAGTTGGGCCCCAAAGCATCTTGCTTCCAGCTCTTTGGGAAGCTAAGAAACAACTCGCTCTGCACAGTGCTCTTACAGCCTACCGGGAACATCTCTTCCAAAGGCCTGTGAAACGCAGTTTCTTTGCAGGCCTGATCTGGCTGAAGTAGAACTTCTGCTCTGGGTGTGCTACATTGCCCTAGAGCTGAAAGGCAGAACGTGCAGGCTTCTTTCCAAAGGGCGAGTTGGGCCCCAAAGCATCTTGCTTCCAGCTCTTTGGGAGGCTAAGAAACAACTCGCTCTGCACAGTGCTCTTACAGCCTACCGGGAACATCTCTTCCAAAGGCCCTTGAAACGCACCTTATTTTCAGGCCTGATCTGGCTGAAGTAGAACTTCTGCTCTGTGTGTTCTACATTGCCGTGGAGCTGAAAGGCACAACGTGCAGGCTTCTTTCCAAAGGGTGAGTTGGGCCCCAATGCATCTTGCTTCCAGCTCTTTGGGAAGCTAAGAAACAACTCGCTCTGCACAGTGCTCTTACAGCCTACCGGGAACATCTCTTACAAAGGCCTTTGAAACGCACTTTCTTTGCAGGCCTGACCTGGCTGAAGTAGAACTTCTGCTCTGGGTGTGCTACATTGCCCTAGAGCTGAAAGGCACAACGTGCAGGCTTCTTTCCAAAGGACGAGTTGGGCCCCAAAGCATCTTGCTTCCAGCTCTTTGGGAATCTAAGAAACAACTCGCTCAGCACAGAGCTCTAACAGCCTCCCGGGAACATCTCTTCCAAAGACCTGTGAAACGCAGTTTCGTTGCAGGCCTGATCTGGCTGAAGTAGAACTTCTTCTCTGGGTGTGCTACATTGCCCTAGAGCTGAAAGGCACAACGTGCAGTCTTCTTTCCAAAGGGCGAGTTGGGCCTCAAAGCATCTTGCTTCCAGCTCTTTGGGAAGCTAAGAAACAACTCGCTCTGCACAGTGCTCTTACAGCCTACCGGGAACATCTCTTCCAAAGGCCTGTGAAACGCAGTTTCTTTGCAGGCCTGATATGGCGGAAGTAAAACTTCTGCTCTGGGTGTGCTACATTGCCCTAGAGCTGAAAGGCACAACGTGCAGGCTTCTTTCCAAAGGGCGAGTTGGGCCCCAAATCATCTTGCTTCCAGCTCTTTGGGAGGCTAAGAAACAACTCGCTCTGCACAGTGCTCTTACAGCCTACCGGGAACATCTCTTCCAAAGGCCTGTGAAACGCAGTTTCTTTGCAGGCCTGATCTGGCTGAAGTAGAACTTCTGCTCTTGGTGTGGTACATTGCCCTAGAGCTGAAAGGCACAACGTGCAGGCTTCTTTCCAAAGGGCGAGTTGGGCCCCAAAGCATCTTTCTTCCAGCTCTTTCGGATGCTAAGAAACAACTCGCTCTGCACAGTGCTCTTACAGCCTACCGGGAACATCTCTTTCAAAGGCCTGTGAAACGCAGTTTCTTTGCAGGCCTGATCTGGCTGAAGTAGAACTTCTGCTCTGGGTGTGCTACATTGCCCTAGAGCTGAAAGGCACAACGTGCAGGCTTCTTTCCAAAGGGCGAGTTGGGCCCCAAAGCATCTTGCTTCCAGCTCTTTGGGAAGCTAAGAAACAACTCGCTCTGCACAGTGCTCTTACAGCCTACCGGGAGCATCTCTTCCAAAGGCCTGTGAAACGCAGTTTCTTTGCAGGCCTGATCTGGCTGGAGTAGAACTTCTGCTCTGGGTGTGCTACATTTCCCTAGAGCTGAAAGGAACAACGTGCCGGATTCTTCCCAAAGGGCGAGATGGGCCCCAAAGCATCTTGATCCCAGCTCTTTGGGAAGCTAAGAAACAACTCGCTCTGCACAGTGCTCTTACAGCCTACCAGGAGCATCTCTTCCAAAGGCCTGTGAAAGGCACTTTCTTTGCAGGCCTGATCTGGCTGAACTTGAACTTCTGCTCTGGGTGTGCTACATTGCCCTAGACCTGAAAGGCACAACGTGCAGGCTTCTTTCCAAAGGGCGAGTTGGGCCCCAAAGCGTCTTGCTTCCAGCTCTTTGGGAAGCTAAGAAACAACTCGCTCTGCACAGTGCTCTTACAGCCTACCGGGAACATCTCTTCCAAAGGCCTGTGAAACGCAGTTTCTTTGCAGGCCTGATCTGGCTGAAGTAGAACTTCTGCTCTGGGTGTGCTACATTGACCTAGAGCTGAAAGGCACAACGTGCAGGCTTCTTTCCAAAGGGCGAGTTGGGCCCCAAAGCATCTTGCTTCCAGCTCTTTGGGAAGCTAAGAAACAACTCGCTCTGCACAGTGTTCTTACAGCCTACCGGGAACATCTCTTCCAAAGGCCTGTGAAACGCAGATTCTTTGCAGGCCTGATCTGGCTGACGTTGAACTTCTGCTCTGGGCGTGCTACAGTGCCATAGAGCTGAAAGGCACAACGTGCAGGCTTCTTTCCATAGGGCGAGGTGGGCCACAGTGCATCTTGCATCCAGCTCTTTGGGAAGCTAAGAAACAACTCGCTCTTCACAGTGCTGTTACAGCCTACCGGGAAAATCTCTTACAAAGGCCTTTGACACACAGTTTCTTTGCAGGCCTGATCTGGCTGAAGTAGAACTTCTGCTCTGGGTGTGCTATATTGCCCTAGAGCTGAAATGTAAAACGTGCAGGCTTCTTTCCAAAGGGCGAGTGGGGCCCAAAGCATCTTGCTTCCAGCTCTTTGGGAAGCGAAGAAGCAACTCGCTCAGCACAGTGCTCTTACAGCCTACCCGGAACATCTCTTACAAAGGCCTGTGTTACGCAGTTTCTTTGCAGGCCTGATCTGTCTGAAGTAGAACTTCTGCTCTGGGTGTGCTACATTGCCCTAGAGCTGAAAAGCACAACGTGCAGGCTTCTTTCCAAAGGGCGAGTTGGGCCCCAAAGCATCTCGCTTACAGCTCTTTGGGAAGCTAAGAAACAACTCGCTCTGCACAGTGCTCTTACAGCCTACCGGGAACACCTCTTCCAAAGGCCTGTGAAACGCAGTTTCTTTGCAGGCCTGATCTGGCTTCAGTAGAACTTCTGCTCTGCGTGTGCTACATTGCCCTAGAGCTGAAAGGCTCAACGTGCAGGGTTCTTTCCATAGGGCGAGGTGGGCCCCAATGCATCTTGCTTCCAGCTCTTTGGGAAGCTAAGAAACAACTCGCTCTGCACAGTGCTGTTACAGCCTACAGGGAACATCTCTTACAAAGGCCTGTGAAACGCAGTTTCTTTGCAGGCCTGATATGGCGGAAGTAGAACTTCTGCTCTAGGTGTGCTACATTTCCCTGGAGCTGAAAGGCACAACGTGCAGGCTTCTTTCCAAAGGGCGAGTTGGGCCCCAAATCATCTTGCTTCCAGCTCTTTGGGAAGCTAAGAAACAACTCGCTCTGCACAGTGCTCTTACAGCCTACCGGGAACATCTCTTCCAAAGGCCTGTGAAACGCAGTTTCTTTGCAGGCCTGATCTGGCTGAAGTAGAACTTCTTCTCTGGGTGTGCTACATTGCCCTAGAGCTGAAAGGCACAACGTGCAGGCTTCTGTTCCAAAGAGCGAGTTGGGCCCCAAAGCGTCTTGCTTCCAGCTCTTTGGGAAGCTAAGAAACAACTCGCTCTGCACAGTGCTCTTACAGCCTACCGGGAACATCTCTTCCAAAGGCCTGTGAAACGCAGTTTCTTTGCAGGCCTTATCTGGCTGAAGTAGAACTTCTGCTCTGGGTGTGCTACATTGCCCTAGAGCTGAAAGGCAGAACGTGCAGGCTTCTTTCCAAAGGGCGAGTTGGGCCCCAAAGCATCTTGCTTCCAGCTCTTTGGGAGGCTAAGAAACAACTCGCTCTGCACAGTGCTCTTACAGCCTACCGGGAACATCTCTTCCAAAGGCCCTTGAAACGCACTTTATTTGCAGGCCTGATCTGGCTGAAGTAGAACTTCTGCTCTGTGTGTTCTACATTGCCGTGGAGCTGAAAGGCACAACGTGCAGGCTTCTTTCCAAAGGGTGAGTTGGGCCCCAATGCATCTTGCTTCCAGCTCTTTGGGAAGCTAAGAAACAACTCGCTCTGCACAGTGCTCTTACAGCCTACCGGGAACATCTCTTACAAAGGCCTTTGAAACGCACTTTCTTTGCAGGCCTGACCTGGCTGAAGTAGAACTTCTGCTCTGGGTGTGCTACATTGCCCTAGAGCTGAAAGGCACAACGTGCAGGCTTCTTTCCAAAGGGCGAGTTGGGCCCCAAAGCATCTTGCTTCCAGCTCTTTGGGAATCTAAGAAACAACTCGCTCAGCACAGAGCTCTAACAGCCTCCCGGGAACATCTCTTCCAAAGACCTGTGAAACGCAGTTTCGTTGCAGGCCTGATCTGGCTGAAGTAGAACTTCTTCTCTGGGTGTGCTACATTGCCCTAGAGCTGAAAGGCACAACGTGCAGTCTTCTTTCCAAAGGGCGAGTTGGGCCTCAAAGCATCTTGCTTCCAGCTCTTTGGGAAGCTAAGAAACAACTCGCTCTGCACAGTGCTCTTACAGCCTACCGGGAACATCTCTTCCAAAGGCCTGTGAAACGCAGTTTCTTTGCAGGCCTGATATGGCGGAAGTAAAACTTCTGCTCTGGGTGTGCTACATTGCCCTAGAGCTGAAAGGCACAACGTGCAGGCTTCTTTCCAAAGGGCGAGTTGGGCCCCAAAGCATCTTGCTTCCAGCTCTTTGGGAGGCTAAGAAACAACTCGCTCTGCACAGTGCTCTTACAGCCTACCGGGAACATCTCTTCCAAAGGCCTGTGAAACGCAGTTTCTTTGCAGGCCTGATCTGGCTGAAGTAGAACTTCTGCTCTTGGTGTGGTACATTGCCCTAGAGCTGAAAGGCACAACGTGCAGGCTTCTTTCCAAAGGGCGAGTTGGGCCCCAAAGCATCTTTCTTCCAGCTCTTTCGGATGCTAAGAAACAACTCGCTCTGCACAGTGCTCTTACAGCCTACCGGGAACATCTCTTTCAAAGGCCTGTGAAACGCAGTTTCTTTGCAGGCCTGATCTGGCTGAAGTAGAACTTCTGCTCTGGGTGTGCTACATTGCCCTAGAGCTGAAAGGCACAACGTGCAGGCTTCTTTCCAAAGGGCGAGTTGGGCCCCAAAGCATCTTGCTTCCAGCTCTTTGGGAAGCTAAGAAACAACTCGCTCTGCACAGTGCTCTTACAGCCTACCGGGAGCATCTCTTCCAAAGGCCTGTGAAACGCAGTTTCTTTGCAGGCCTGATCTGGCTGGAGTAGAACTTCTGCTCTGGGTGTGCTACATTTCCCTAGAGCTGAAAGGAACAACGTGCCGGATTCTTCCCAAAGGGCGAGATGGGCCCCAAAGCATCTTGATCCCAGCTCTTTGGGAAGCTAAGAAACAACTCGCTCTGCACAGTGCTCTTACAGCCTACCAGGAGCATCTCTTCCAAAGGCCTGTGAAAGGCACTTTCTTTGCAGGCCTGATCTGGCTGAACTTGAACTTCTGCTCTGGGTGTGCTACATGGCCCTAGACCTGAAAGGCACAACGTGCAGGCTTCTTTCCAAAGGGCGAGTTGGGCCCCAAAGCATCTTGCTTCCAGCTCTTTCGGAAGCTAAGAAACAGCTCGCTCTGCACAGTGCTCTTACAGCCTAACGGGAACATCTCTTTCAAAGGCCTGTGAAACGCAGTTTCTTTGCAGGCCTGATCTGGCTGAAGTAGAACTTCTGCTCTGGGTGTGCTACATTGCCCTAGAGCTGAAAGGCACAACGTGCAGTCTTCTTTCCAAAGGGCGAGTTGGGGCCCAAAGCATCTTGCTTCCAGCTGTTTGTTAAGCTAAGAAACAACTCGCTCTGCACAGTTCTCTTACGGCCTACCGGGAACCTCTCTTACAAAGGCCTGTGAAAAGCACTTTCTTTGCAGGCCTGATCTGGCTGAAGTAGAACTTCTGCTCTTGGTGTGCTCCATTGCCCTAGAGCTGAAAGGCACAACGTGCAGGCTTCTTTCCAAAGGGCGAGTTGGGCCCCAAAGCATCTTGCTTCCAGCTCTTTGGGAAGCTAAGAAACAACTCGCACAGCACAGTGCTCTTACAGCCTACCCGGAACATCTCTTACAAAGGCCTGTGTTACGCAGTTTCTTTGCAGCCCTGATCTGTCTGAAGTAGAAATCCAGCTCAGGGTGTGCTACATTGCCCTAGAGCTGAAAGGCACAACCTGCAGGCTTCTTTCCAAAGGGCGAGTTGGGCCCCAAAGCATCTTGCTTCCAGCTCTTTGGGAAGCTAAGAAACAACTCGCTCTGCTCAGTGCTCTTACAGCCTACCGGGAACATCTCTTCCAAAGGCCTGTGAAACGCAGTTTCTTTGCAGGCCTGATATGGCGGAAGTAGAACTTCTGCTCTAGGTGTGCTACATTTCCCTGGAGCTGAAAGGCACAACGTGCAGGCTTCTTTCCAAAGGGCGAGTTGGGCCCCAAAGCATCTTGCTTCCAGCTCTTTGGGAAGCTAAGAAACAACTCGCTCTGCACAGTGCTCTTACAGCCTACCGGGAACATCTCTTCCAAAGGCCTGTGAAACGCAGTTTCTTTGCAGGCCTGATCTGGCTGAAGTAGAACTTCTGCTCTGGGTGTGCTACATTGCCCTAGAGCTGAAAGGCAGAACGTGCAGGCTTCTTTCCAAAGGGCGAGTTGGGCCCCAAAGCATCTTGCTTCCAGCTCTTTGGGAGGCTAAGAAACAACTCGCTCTGCACAGTGCTCTTACAGCCTACCGGGAACATCTCTTCCAAAGGCCCTTGAAACGCACTTTATTTGCAGGCCTGATCTGGCTGAAGTAGAACTTCTGCTCTGTGTGTTCTACATTGCCGTGGAGCTGAAAGGCACAACGTGCAGGCTTCTTTCCAAAGGGTGAGTTGGGCCCCAATGCATCTTGCTTCCAGCTCTTTGGGAAGCTAAGAAACAACTCGCTCTGCACAGTGCTCTTACAGCCTACCGGGAACATCTCTTACAAAGGCCTTTGAAACGCACTTTCTTTGCAGGCCTGACCTGGCTGAAGTAGAACTTCTGCTCTGGGTGTGCTACATTGCCCTAGAGCTGAAAGGCACAACGTGCAGGCTTCTTTCCAAAGGGCGAGTTGGGCCCCAAAGCATCTTGCTTCCAGCTCTTTGGGAATCTAAGAAACAACTCGCTCAGCACAGAGCTCTAACAGCCTCCCGGGAACATCTCTTCCAAAGACCTGTGAAACGCAGTTTCGTTGCAGGCCTGATCTGGCTGAAGTAGAACTTCTTCTCTGGGTGTGCTACATTGCCCTAGAGCTGAAAGGCACAACGTGCAGTCTTCTTTCCAAAGGGCGAGTTGGGCCTCAAAGCATCTTGCTTCCAGCTCTTTGGGAAGCTAAGAAACAACTCGCTCTGCACAGTGCTCTTACAGCCTACCGGGAACATCTCTTCCAAAGGCCTGTGAAACGCAGTTTCTTTGCAGGCCTGATATGGCGGAAGTAAAACTTCTGCTCTGGGTGTGCTACATTGCCCTAGAGCTGAAAGGCACAACGTGCAGGCTTCTTTCCAAAGGGCGAGTTGGGCCCCAAAGCATCTTGCTTCCAGCTCTTTGGGAAGCTAAGAAACAACTCGCTCTGCACAGTGCTCTTACAGCCTACCGGGAACATCTCTTCCAAAGGCCTGTGAAACGCAGTTTCTTTGCAGGCCTGATCTGGCTGAAGTAGAACTTCTGCTCTTGGTGTGGTACATTGCCCTAGAGCTGAAAGGCACAACGTGCAGGCTTCTTTCCAAAGGGCGAGTTGGGCCCCAAAGCATCTTTCTTCCAGCTCTTTCGGATGCTAAGAAACAACTCGCTCTGCACAGTGCTCTTACAGCCTACCGGGAACATCTCTTTCAAAGGCCTGTGAAACGCAGTTTCTTTGCAGGCCTGATCTGGCTGAAGTAGAACTTCTGCTCTGGGTGTGCTACATTGCCCTAGAGCTGAAAGGCACAACGTGCAGGCTTCTTTCCAAAGGGCGAGTTGGGCCCCAAAGCATCTTGCTTCCAGCTCTTTGGGAAGCTAAGAAACAACTCGCTCTGCACAGTGCTCTTACAGCCTACCGGGAGCATCTCTTCCAAAGGCCTGTGAAACGCAGTTTCTTTGCAGGCCTGATCTGGCTGGAGTAGAACTTCTGCTCTGGGTGTGCTACATTTCCCTAGAGCTGAAAGGAACAACGTGCCGGATTCTTCCCAAAGGGCGAGATGGGCCCCAAAGCATCTTGATCCCAGCTCTTTGGGAAGCTAAGTAACAACTCGCTCTGCACAGTGCTCTTACAGCCTACCAGGAGCATCTCTTCCAAAGGCCTGTGAAAGGCACTTTCTTTGCAGGCCTGATCTGGCTGAACTTGAACTTCTGCTCTGGGTGTGCTACATTGCCCTAGACCTGAAAGGCACAACGTGCAGGCTTCTTTCCAAAGGGCGAGTTGGGCCCCAAAGCATCTTGCTTCCAGCTCTTTCGGAAGCTAAGAAACAGCTCGCTCTGCACAGTGCTCTTACAGCCTAACGGGAACATCTCTTTCAAAGGCCTGTGAAACGCAGTTTCTTTGCAGGCCTGATCTGGCTGAAGTAGAACTTCTGCTCTGGGTGTGCTACATTGCCCTAGAGCTGAAAGGCACAACGTGCAGTCTTCTTTCCAAAGGGCGAGTTGGGGCCCAAAGCATCTTGCTTCCAGCTGTTTGTTAAGCTAAGAAACAACTCGCTCTGCACAGTTCTCTTACGGCCTACCGGGAACCTCTCTTACAAAGGCCTGTGAAAAGCACTTTCTTTGCAGGCCTGATCTGGCTGAAGTAGAACTTCTGCTCTTGGTGTGCTCCATTGCCCTAGAGCTGAAAGGCACAACGTGCAGGCTTCTTTCCAAAGGGCGAGTTGGGCCCCAAAGCATCTTGCTTCCAGCTCTTTGGGAAGCTAAGAAACAACTCGCACAGCACAGTGCTCTTACAGCCTACCCGGAACATCTCTTACAAAGGCCTGTGTTACGCAGTTTCTTTGCAGCCCTGATCTGTCTGAAGTAGAAATCCAGCTCAGGGTGTGCTACATTGCCCTAGAGCTGAAAGGCACAACCTGCAGGCTTCTTTCCAAAGGGCGAGTTGGGCCCCAAAGCATCTTGCTTCCAGCTCTTTGGGAAGCTAAGAAACAACTCGCTCTGCTCAGTGCTCTTACAGCCTACCGGGAACATCTCTTCCAAAGGCCTGTGAAACGCAGTTTCTTTGCAGGCCTGATATGGCGGAAGTAGAACTTCTGCTCTAGGTGTGCTACATTTCCCTGGAGCTGAAAGGCACAACGTGCAGGCTTCTTTCCAAAGGGCGAGTTGGGCCCCAAAGCATCTTGCTTCCAGCTCTTTGGGAAGCTAAGAAACAACTCGCTCTGCACAGTGCTCTTACAGCCTACCGGGAACATCTCTTCCAAAGGCCTGTGAAACGCAGTTTCTTTGCAGGCCTGATCTGGCTGAAGTAGAACTTCTGCTCTGGGTGTGCTACATTGCCCTAGAGCTGAAAGGCAGAACGTGCAGGCTTCTTTCCAAAGGGCGAGTTGGGCCCCAAAGCATCTTGCTTCCAGCTCTTTGGGAGGCTAAGAAACAACTCGCTCTGCACAGTGCTCTTACAGCCTACCGGGAACATCTCTTCCAAAGGCCCTTGAAACGCACTTTATTTGCAGGCCTGATCTGGCTGAAGTGGAACTTCTGCTCTGTGTGTTCTACATTGCCGTGGAGCTGAAAGGCACAACGTGCAGGCTTCTTTCCAAAGGGTGAGTTGGGCCCCAATGCATCTTGCTTCCAGCTCTTTCGGAAGCTAAGAAACAGCTCGCTCTGCACAGTGCTCTTACAGCCTAACGGGAACATATCTTTCAAAGGCCTGTGAAACGCAGTTTCTTTGCAGGCCTGATCTGGCTGAAGTAGAACTTCTGCTCTGCGTGTGCTACATTGCCCTAGAGCTGAAAGGCACAACGTGCAGTCTTCTTTCCAAAGGGCGAGTTGGGGCCCAAAGCATCTTGCTTCCAGCTGTTTGTTAAGCTAAGAAACAACTCGCTCTGCACAGTGCTCTTACGGCCTACCGGGAACCTCTCTTACAAAGGCCTGTGAAAAGCACTTTCTTTGCAGGCCTGATCTGGCTGAAGTAGAACTTCTGCTCTTGGTGTGCTCCATTGCCCTAGAGCTGAAAGGCACAACGTGCAGGCTTCTTTCCAAAGGGCGAGTTGGGCCCCAAAGCATCTTGCTTCCAGCTCTTTGGGAAGCTAAGAAACAACTCGCACAGCACAGTGCTCTTACAGCCTACCCGGAACATCTCTTACAAAGGCCTGTGTTACGCAGTTTCTTTGCAGCCCTGATCTGTCTGAAGTAGAAATCCAGCTCAGGGTGTGCTACATTGCCCTAGAGCTGAAAGGCACAACCTGCAGGCTTCTTTCCAAAGGGCGAGTTGGGCCCCAAAGCATCTTGCTTCCAGCTCTTTGGGAAGCTAAGAAACAACTCGCTCTGCTCAGTGCTCTTACAGCCTACCGGGAACATCTCTTCCAAAGGCCTGTGAAACGCAGTTTCTTTGCAGGCCTGATCTGGTGGTAGTTGAACTTCTGCTCTGCGTGTGCTACATTGCCCTAGAGCTGAAAGGCTCAACGTGCAGGCTTCTTTCCATAGGGCGAGGTGGGCCCCAATGCATCTTGCTTCCAGCTCTTTGGGAAGCTAAGAAACAACTCGCTCTGCACAGTGCTGTTACAGCCTACCGGGAACATCTCTTACAAAGGCCTGTGAAACGCAGTTTCTTTGCAGGCCTGATATGGCGGAAGTAGAACTTCTGCTCTGGGTGTGCTACATTTCCCTGGAGCTGAAAGGCACAACGTGCAGGCTTCTTTCCAAAGGGCGACTTGGGCCCCAAATCATCTTGCTTCCAGCTCTTTGGGAAGCTAAGAAACAACTCGCTCTGCACAGTGCTCTTACAGCCTACCGGGAACATCTCTTCCAAAGGCCTGTGAAACGCAGTTTCTTTGCAGGCCTGATCTGGCGAAAGTAGAACTTCTGCTATGGGTGTGCTACATTGCCCTAGAGCTGAAAGTCACAACGTGCAGGCTTCTTTCCAAAGGGCGAGTTGGGGCACAAAGCATCTTGCTTCCAGCTGTTTGTGAGTTAAGAAACAACTCGCTCTGCACAGTGCTCTTACAGCCTACCGGGAGCATCTATTCCAAAGGCCTGTGAAACGCAGTTTCTTTTCAGGCCTGATCTGGATGAAGTAGAATTTCTGCTCTGGGTGTGCTACATTGCCCTAGAGCTGAAAGGCACAACGTGCAGGCTTCTTTCCAAAGGGCGAGTTGGGGCCCAAAGCATCTTGCTTCCAGCTCTTTGGGAAGCTAAGAAACAACTCGCTCTGCACAGTCCTCTTACAGCCTACCGGGAACATCTCTTACAAAGGCCTGTGAAACGCAGTTTCTTTGCAGGCCTGATCTGGCTGAAGTAGAACTTCTGCTCTGGGTGTGCTCTATTTCCCTATAGCTGAAATGCAAAACGTGCAGGCTTCTTTCCAAAGGGCGAGTTGGGCCCCAAAGCATCTTGCTTACAGCTCTTTGGGACGCTAAGAAACAACTCGCTCAGCACAGTGCTCTTACAGCCTACCTGGAACATCTCTTCCAACGTCCTGTGTTACGCAGTTTCTTTGCAGCCCTGACCTGTCTGAAGTAGAACTCCAGCTCTGGGTGTGCTACATTGCCCTAGAGCTGAAAGGCACAACCTGCAGGCTTCTTTCCAAAGGGCGAGTTGGGCCCCAAAGCATCTTGCTTCCAGCTCTTTGGGAAGCTAAGAAACAACTCGCTCTGCACAGTGCTCTTACAGCCTACCGGGAACATCTCTTACAAAGGCCTGTGAAACGCACTTTCTTTGCAGGCCTGACCTGGCTGAAGTAGAACTTCTGCTCTGGGTGTGCTACAATGCCCTAGAGCTGAAAGGCACAACGTGCAGGCTTCTTTCCAAAGGGCGAGTGGGACCCCAAAGCATCTTGCTTCCAGCTCTTTGGGAAGCTAAGAAACAATTCGCTCAGCACAGTGCTCTGACACCCTCCCGGGATCATCTCTTCCAAAGACCTGTGAAACGCAGCTTCTTTGCAGGCCTGATCTGGCTGAAGTAGAACTTCTTCTCTGGGTGTGCTACATTGCCCTAGAGCTGAAAGGCACAACGTGCAGGCTGCTTTCCAAAGGGCGAGTTGGGCCCCAAAGCATCTTGCTTCCAGCTCTTTGGGAAGCTAAGAAACAACTCGCTCTGCACAGTGCTCTTACAGCCTACCGGGAACATCTCTTCCAAAGGCCTGTGAAACGCAGTTTCTTTGCAGGCCTGATCTGGCGGAAGTAGAACTTCTGCTCTTGGTGTGGTACATTGCCCTAGAGCTGAAAGGCACAACGTGCAGGCTTCTTTTCAAAGGGCGAGTTGGGCCCCAAAGCATCTTGCTTCCAGCTCTTTCGGAAGCTAAGAAACAACTCGCTCTGCACAGTGCTCTTACAGCCTACCGGGAACATCTCTTCCAAAGGCCTGTGAAACGCAGTTTCTTTGCAGGCCTGATCTGGCTGAAGTAGAACTTCTGCTCTGGGAGTGCTACATTGCCCTAGAGCTGAAAGGCACAACGTGCAGGCTTCTTTCCAAAGGGCGATTTGGGCCCCAAAGCATCTTGCTTCCAGCTCTTTGGGAAGCTAAGAAACAACTCGCTCTGCACAGTGCTCTTACACCCTACAGGGAACATCTCTTCCAAAGGCCTTTGAAATGCACTTTATTTGCAGGAGTGATCTGCCTGAAGTAGAACTTCTGCTCTGGTTGTGCTACATTGCCCTAGAGCTGAAAGTCACAACGTGCAGGCTTCTTTCCAAAGGGAGAGTTGGGCCCCAAAGCATCTTGCTTCCAGCTCTTTGGGAAGCTAAGAAACAACTCGCTCTGCACAGTGCTCTTACAGCCTACCGGGAACATGTCTTCCAAAGGCCTGTGAAACGCAGTTTCTTTGCAGGCCTGATCTGGCTAAAGTAGGACTTCTGCTCTGGGAGTGCTCCATTGCCCTAGAGCTGAAAGGCACAACCTGCAGGCTTCTTTCCAAAGGGCGAGTTGGGCCCCTCAGCATCTTGCTTCCAGCTCTTGGGGAAGCTAAGAAACAACTCGCTCTGCACAGTGCTCTTACAGCCTACCGGGAACATCTCTTCCAAAGGCCTGTGAAACGCAGTTTCTTTGCAGGCCTGATCTGGCTGAAGTAGGACTTCTGCTCTGGGTGTGCTACTTTGCCCTAGAGCTGAAAGGCACAACGTGCAGGCTTCTTTCCAAAGGGCAAGTTGGGCCCCACAGCATCTTGCTTCCAGCTCTTTGGGAAGCTAAGAAACAACTCGCTCTGCACAGTGCTCTTACAGCCTACCGGGAACATCTATTCCAAAGGCCTGTGAAACACAGCTTCTTTGCAGGCCTGATCTGGCTGAAGAAGTACTTCTGCTCTGGGTGTGCTACAGTGCCCTAGAGCTGAAAGGCACAGCGTGCAGGCTCCTTTCCAAAGGGCGAGTTGGGCCTCAAAGCATCTTGCTTCCAGCTCTTTGGGAAGCTAAGAAACAACTCGCTCTGCACAGTGCTCTCACAGTCTACCGGGAACATCTGTTCCTAAGGCCTGTGAAACGCAGTTTCTTTGCAGGCCTGAACTGGCTGAAGTAGAACTTCTGCTCTGGGTGTGCTACAGTGCCCTGGAGCTGAAAGGCACAACGTGAAGGATTCTTTCCAAAGGGCGAGTTGGGCCCCAAAGCATCTTGCTTCCAGCTCTTTGGGAAGCTAAGAAACAACTCGCTCTGCACAGTGCTCTTACAGCCTACCGGGAACATCTCTTCCAAAGGCCTGTGTTACGCAGTTTCTTTGCAGCCCTGACCTGTCTGAAGTAGAACTCCAGCTCTGGGTGTGCTACATTGCCCTAGAGCTGAAAGGCACAACCTGCAGGCTTCTTTCCAAAGGGCGAGTTGGGCCCCAAAGCATCTTGCTTCCAGCTCTTTGGGAAGCTAAGAAACAACTCGCTCTGCACAGTGCTCTGACACCCTCCCGGGAACATCTCTTCCAAAGACCTGTGAAACGCAGCTTCTTTGCAGGCCTGATCTGGCTGAAGTAGAACTTCTTCTCTGGGTGTGCTACATTGCCCTAGAGCTGAAAGGCAAAACGTGCAGGCTGCTTTCCAAAGGGCGAGTTGGGCCCCAAAGCATCTTGCTTCCAGCTCTTTGGGAAGCTAAGAAACAACTCGCTCTGCACAGTGCTCTTACAGCCTACCGGGAACATCTCTTCCAAAGGCCTGTGAAACGCAGTTTCTTTGCAGGCCTGATCTGGCGGAAGTAGAACTTCTGCTCTTGGTGTGGTACATTACCCTAGAGCTGAAAGGCACAACGTGCAGGCTTCTTTTCAAAGGGCGAGTTGGGCCCCAAAGCATCTTGCTTCCAGCTCTTTCGGAAGCTAAGAAACAACTCGCTCTGCACAGTGCTCTTACAGCCTACCGGGAACATCTCTGACAAAGGCCTGTGAAACGCAGTTTCTTTGCAGGCCTGACCTGGCTGAAGTAGAACTTCTGCTCTTGGTGTGGTACATTGCCCTAGAGCTGAAAGGCACAACGTGCAGGCTTCTTTCCAAAGGGCGAGTTGGGCCCCAAAGCATCTTGCTTCCAGCTCTTTGGGAAGCTAAGAAACAACTCGCTCTGCGCAGTGCTCTTACAGCCTACCGGGAATATGTCTTCCAAACGCCTGTGAAACGCAGTTTCTTTGCAGGCCTGGTCTGGCTGAAGTAGAGCTTCTGCACTGGGTGTGATACATTGCCCTAGAGCTGAAAGGCACAACGAGCAGGCTTCTTTCCAAAGGGCGAGTTGGACCCAAAGCATCTTGCTTCCAGCTCTTTGGGAAGCTAAGAAACAACTCGCTCTGCACAGTGCTCTTACACTCTAACGGGAACATCTCTTCCAAAGGCCTGTGAAACGGAGTTTCCTTGCAGGCCTGATCTGGCTGAAGTAGAGCTTCTGCACTGGGTGTGCTGCATTGCCCTAGAGCTGAAAGGCACAATGTGCAGGCTCCTTTCCAAAGGGCGAGTTGGGCCTCAAAGCATCTTGCTTCCAGCTCTTTGGGAAGCTAAGAAACAACTCGCTCTGCACAGTGCTCTCACAGTCTACCGGGAACATATGTTCCTAAGGCCTGTGAAACGCAGTTTCTTTGCAGGCCTGAACTGGCTGAAGTAGAACTTCTGCTCTGGGTGTGCTTCATTGCCCTAGAGCTGAAAGGCACAACGTGCAGGCTTCTTTCCAAAGGGCGAGTTGGCCCCAAAGCATCTTGCTTCCAGCTCTTTGGGAAGCTAAGAAACAACTCGCTCTGCACAGAGCTCCTACGGCCTACCAGGAACATCTCTTCCAAAGCACTGTGAAACGCAGTTTCTTTGCAGGACTGATCCGGCTGAAGTAGAACTTCTGCTGTGGGTGTGCTACATTGCCCTAGATCTGAAAGGCAGAACGTGCAGGCTTGTTTCCAAAGGGCGAGTTGGGCCCCAAAGCATCTTGCTTCCAGCTCTTTGGGAAGCTAAGAAACAACTCGCTCTGCACAGTGCTCTTACAGCCTACCGGGAACATCTCTTCCAAAGGCCTGTGAAACGCAGATTTTTTGCAGGCCTGATCTGGCTGAAGTAGAACTTCTGCTCTGGGTGTGCTACTTTGCCCTAGAGCTGAAAGGCACAACCTGCAGGCTTCTTTCCAAAGGGCGAGTTGGGCCCAAAAGCATCTTGCTTCCAGCTCTTTGGGAAGCTAAGAAACAACTCGCTCTGCACAGTTCTCTTACAGCCTACCGGGAACATCCTTTCCAAATGCCTGTGAAACGCAGTTTATTTGCAGGCCTGATCTGGCTGAAGTACAACTTCTGCTCTGGGTGTGCTACAGTGCCCTGGAGCTGAAAGGCACAACGTGAAGGATTCATTCCAAAGGGCGAGTTGGGCCCCAAACCATCTTGCTTCCATTTCTTTGGGAAGCTAAGAAACAAATCGCTCTGCACAGTGCTCTTACAGCCTACCGGGAACATCTCTTCCAAAGGCCTGTGAAACGCAGTTTCTTTGCAGGCCTGATCTGGCTGAAGTAGCACCTCTGCTCTGGGTGTGCTACATTGCCCTAGAGCTGAAAGGCACAACGTGCAGGCTTCTTTCCAAAGGGCGAGTTGGGCCCCAAAGCATCTTGCTTCCAGCTCTTTGGGAAGCTAAGAAACAACTCGCTCTGCACAGTGCTCTTACAGCCTACCGGGAACATCTGTTACACAGGCGTGTGAAACGCAGTTTCTTTACAGGCCTGATCTGGCTGAAGTAGAACTTCTGCTCTGGGTGTGCTACATTGCCCTAGAGCTGAAAGGCACAACGTGCAGGCTTCTTTCCAAAGGGCGAGTTGGGCCCCAAAGCATCTTGCCTCCAGCTCTTTGGGAAGCTAAGAAACAACTCGCTCTGCACAGTGCTATTACAGCCTACCGGGAACATCTCTTCCAAAGGCCTGTGAAACGCACTTTCTTTGCTGTCCTGACCTGGCTGAAGTAGAACTTCTGCTTTGGGTGTGCTACCTTTCCCTAGAGCTGAAAGGCACAACGTGCAGGGTTTTTTCAAATGGGCGAGTTGGACCCCAAAGCATCTTGCTTCCAGCTCTTTGCGAAGCTAAGAAACAATTCGCTCTGCACAGTTCTCTTACAGCCTACCGGGAACATCTCTTCCAAAGGCCTGTGAAACGCAGTTTCTTTGCAGGCCTGATCTGGCTGAAGTACAACTTCTGCTGTGGGTGTGCTACAGTGCCCTGGAGCTGAAAGGCACAACGTGCAGGCTTCTTTCCAAAGGGCGAGTTGGGCCCCAAAGCATCTTGCTTCCAGCTCTTTGGGAAGCTAAGAAACAACTCGCTCTGCACAGTGCTCTTACAGCCTACCGGGACCATCTCTGACAAAGGCCTGTGAAACGCAGCTTCTTTGCAGGCCTGATCTGGCTGAAGTTGAACTTCTGCTCTGGGTGTGCTACATTGCCCTAGAGCTGAAAGGCACAACGTGCAGGCTTCTTTCCAAAGGGTGAGTTGGGCCCCAAAGCATGTTGCTTCCAGCTCTTTGGGACGCTGAGAAACAACTCTCTCTGCACAGTGCTCTTACAGCCTACCGGGAACATCTCTCACAAAGGAGTGTGAAACGCTGTTTCTTTGCAGGCCTGATCTGGCTGAAGTAGAACTTCTGCTCTGGGTGTGCTACATTGCCCTAGAGCTGAAAGGCACAACGTGCAGTCTTCTTTCCAAAGGGCGAGTTGGGCCCCAAAGCATCTGGCTTGCAGTTCTTTTGGAAGCTAAGAAATAGTTCGGTATGCACAGTGCTCTTACAGCCTAACGGAAGCATCTCTTCCAAAGGCATGTGAAACGCAGTTTCTTTGCAGGCCTGATCTGGCTGAAGTAGAACTTCTGCTCTGGGTGTGCTACATTGCCCTAGAGCTGAAAGGCAGAACGTGCAGGCTTCTTTCCAAAGGGCGAGTTGGGCCCCAAAGCATCTTGCTTCCAGCTCTTTGGGAAGCTAAGAAACAACTCGCTCTGCACAGTGCTCTTACAGCCTACCGGGAACATCTCTTCCAAAGGCCTGTGAAACGCAGTTTCTTTGCAGGCCTGATCTGGCTGAAGTAGAACTTCTGCTCTGGGTGTGCTACATTGCCCTAGAGCTGAAAGGCAGAACGTGCAGGCTTCTTTCCAAAGGGCGAGTTGGGCCCCAAAGCATCTTGCTTCCAGCTCTTTGGGAGGCTAAGAAACAACTCGCTCTGCACAGTGCTCTTACAGCCTACCGGGAACATCTCTTCCAAAGGCCCTTGAAACGCACCTTATTTTCAGGCCTGATCTGGCTGAAGTAGAACTTCTGCTCTGTGTGTTCTACATTGCCGTGGAGCTGAAAGGCACAACGTGCAGGCTTCTTTCCAAAGGGTGAGTTGGGCCCCAATGCATCTTGCTTCCAGCTCTTTGGGAAGCTAAGAAACAACTCGCTCTGCACAGTGCTCTTACAGCCTACCGGGAACATCTCTTACAAAGGCCTTTGAAACGCACTTTCTTTGCAGGCCTGACCTGGCTGAAGTAGAACTTCTGCTCTGGGTGTGCTACATTGCCCTAGAGCTGAAAGGCACAACGTGCAGGCTTCTTTCCAAAGGACGAGTTGGGCCCCAAAGCATCTTGCTTCCAGCTCTTTGGGAATCTAAGAAACAACTCGCTCAGCACAGAGCTCTAACAGCCTCCCGGGAACATCTCTTCCAAAGACCTGTGAAACGCAGTTTCGTTGCAGGCCTGATCTGGCTGAAGTAGAACTTCTTCTCTGGGTGTGCTACATTGCCCTAGAGCTGAAAGGCACAACGTGCAGTCTTCTTTCCAAAGGGCGAGTTGGGCCTCAAAGCATCTTGCTTCCAGCTCTTTGGGAAGCTAAGAAACAACTCGCTCTGCACAGTGCTCTTACAGCCTACCCGGAACATCTCTTACAAAGGCCTGTGTTACGCAGTTTCTTTGCAGCCCTGATCTGTCTGAAGTAGAACTTCTGCTCTGGGTGTGCTACATTGCCCTAGAGCTGAAAAGCACAACGTGCAGGCTTCTTTCCAAAGGGCGAGTTGGGCCCCAAAGCATCTCGCTTACAGCTCTTTGGGAAGCTAAGAAACAACTCGCTCTGCACAGTGCTCTTACAGCCTACCGGGAACACCTCTTCCAAAGGCCTGTGAAACGCAGTTTCTTTGCAGGCCTGATCTGGCTTCAGTAGAACTTCTGCTCTGCGTGTGCTACATTGCCCTAGAGCTGAAAGGCTCAACGTGCAGGGTTCTTTCCATAGGGCGAGGTGGGCCCCAATGCATCTTGCTTCCAGCTCTTTGGGAAGCTAAGAAACAACTCGCTCTGCACAGTGCTGTTACAGCCTACAGGGAACATCTCTTACAAAGGCCTGTGAAACGCAGTTTCTTTGCAGGCCTGATATGGCGGAAGTAGAACTTCTGCTCTAGGTGTGCTACATTTCCCTGGAGCTGAAAGGCACAACGTGCAGGCTTCTTTCCAAAGGGCGAGTTGGGCCCCAAATCATCTTGCTTCCAGCTCTTTGGGAAGCTAAGAAACAACTCGCTCTGCACAGTGCTCTTACAGCCTACCGGGAACATCTCTTCCAAAGGCCTGTGAAACGCAGTTTCTTTGCAGGCCTGATCTGGCTGAAGTAGAACTTCTTCTCTGGGTGTGCTACATTGCCCTAGAGCTGAAAGGCACAACGTGCAGGCTTCTGTTCCAAAGAGCGAGTTGGGCCCCAAAGCGTCTTGCTTCCAGCTCTTTGGGAAGCTAAGAAACAACTCGCTCTGCACAGTGCTCTTACAGCCTACCGGGAACATCTCTTCCAAAGGCCTGTGAAACGCAGTTTCTTTGCAGGCCTGATCTGGCGGAAGTAGAACTTCTGCTCTGGGTGTGCTACATTGCCCTAGAGCTGAAAGGCACAACGTGCAGGCTTCTTTCCAAAGGGCGAGTTGGGCCCCAAAGCGTCTTGCTTCCAGCTCTTTGGGAAGCTAAGAAACAACTCGCTCTGCACAGTGCTCTTACAGCCTACCGGGAACATCTCTTACAAAGGCCTGTGAAACGCAGTTTCTTTGCAGGCCTGATCTGGCTGAAGTAGAACTTCTGCTCTTGGTGTGGTACATTGCCCTAGAGCTGAAAGGCACAACGTGCAGGCTTCTTTCCAAAGGGCGAGTTGGGCCCCAAAGCATCTTGCTTCCAGCTCATTCGGAAGCTAAGAAACAGCTCGCTCTGCACAGTGCTCTTACAGCCTACCGGGAACATCTCTTTCAAAGGCCTGTGAAACGCAGTTTCTTTGCAGGCCTGATCTGGCTGAAGTAGAACTTCTGCTCTGGGTGTGCTACATTGCCCTAGAGCTGAAAGGCACAACGTGCAGTCTTCTTTCCAAAGGGCGAGTTGGGGCCCAAAGCATCTTGCTTCCAGCTCTTTGTTAAGCTAAGAAACAACTCGCTCTGCACAGTGCTCTTACAGCCTACCGGGTACATCTCTTACAAAGGCCTGTGAAACGCAGTTTCTTTGCAGGCCTGATCTGGCTGAAGTAGAACTTCTGCTCTTGGTGTGCTCCATTGCCCTAGAGCTGAAATGTAAAACGTGCAGGCTTCTTTCCAAAGGGCGAGTTGGGCCCCAAAGCATCTTGCTTCCAGCTCTTTGGGAAGCTAAGAAACAACTCGCTCTGCACAGTGCTCTTACAGCCTACCTGGAACATCTCTTACAAAGGCCTGTGTTACGCAGTTTCTTTGCAGCCCTGATCTGTCTGAAGTAGAAATCCAGCTCAGGGTGTGCTACATTGCCCTAGAGCTGAAAGGCACAACCTGCAGGCTTCTTTCCAAAGGGCGAGTTGGGCCCCAAAGCATCTTGCTTCCAGCTGTTTGGGAAGCTAAGAAACAACTCGCTCTGCACAGTGCTCTTACAGCCTACCGGGAACACCTCTTCCAAAGACCTGTGAAACGCAGTTTCTTTGCAGGCCTGATCTGGCTTCAGTAGAACTTCTGCTCTGCGTGTGCTACATTGCCCTAGAGCTGAAAGGCTCAACGTGCAGGCTTCTTTCCATAGGGCGAGGTGGGCCCCAATGCATCTTGCTTCCAGCTCTTTGGGAAGCTAAGAAACAACTCGCTCTGCACAGTGCTGTTACAGCCTACAGGGAACATCTCTTACAAAGGCCTGTGAAACGCAGTTTCTTTGCAGGCCTGATATGGCGGAAGTAGAACTTCTGCTCTAGGTGTGCTACATTTCCCTGGAGCTGAAAGGCACAACGTGCAGGCTTCTTTCCAAAGGGCGAGTTGGGCCCCAAAGCATCTTGCTTCCAGCTCTTTGGGAAGCTAAGAAACAACTCGCTCTGCACAGTGCTCTTACAGCCTACCGGGAACATCTCTTCCAAAGGCCTGTGAAACGCAGTTTCTTTGCAGGCCTGATCTGGCTGAAGTAGAACTTCTGCTCTGGGTGTGCTACATTGCCCTAGAGCTGAAAGGCAGAACGTGCAGGCTTCTTTCCAAAGGGCGAGTTGGGCCCCAAAGCATCTTGCTTCCAGCTCTTTGGGAGGCTAAGAAACAACTCGCTCTGCACAGTGCTCTTACAGCCTACCGGGAACATCTCTTGCAAAGGCCCTTGAAACGCACCTTATTTTCAGGCCTGATCTGGCTGAAGTAGAACTTCTGCTCTGTGTGTTCTACATTGCCGTGGAGCTGAAAGGCACAACGTGCAGGCTTCTTTCCAAAGGGTGAGTTGGGCCCCAATGCATCTTGCTTCCAGCTCTTTGGGAAGCTAAGAAACAACTCGCTCTGCACAGTGCTCTTACAGCCTACCGGGAACATCTCTTACAAAGGCCTTTGAAACGCACTTTCTTTGCAGGCCTGACCTGGCTGAAGTAGAACTTCTGCTCTGGGTGTGCTACATTGCCCTAGAGCTGAAAGGCACAACGTGCAGGCTTCTTTCCAAAGGGCGAGTTGGGCCCCAAAGCATCTTGCTTCCAGCTCTTTGGGAATCTAAGAAACAACTCGCTCAGCACAGAGCTCTAACAGCCTCCCGGGAACATCTCTTCCAAAGACCTGTGAAACGCAGTTTCGTTGCAGGCCTGATCTGGCTGAAGTAGAACTTCTTCTCTGGGTGTGCTACATTGCCCTAGAGCTGAAAGGCACAACGTGCAGTCTTCTTTCCAAAGGGCGAGTTGGGCCTCAAAGCATCTTGCTTCCAGCTCTTTGGGAAGCTAAGAAACAACTCGCTCTGCACAGTGCTCTTACAGCCTACCGGGAACATCTCTTCCAAAGGCCTGTGAAACGCAGTTTCTTTGCAGGCCTGATATGGCGGAAGTAAAACTTCTGCTCTGGGTGTGCTACATTGCCCTAGAGCTGAAAGGCACAACGTGCAGGCTTCTTTCCAAAGGGCGAGTTGGGCCCCAAAGCATCTTGCTTCCAGCTCTTTGGGAAGCTAAGAAACAACTCGCTCTGCACAGTGCTCTTACAGCCTACCGGGAACATCTCTTCCAAAGGCCTGTGAAACGCAGTTTCTTTGCAGGCCTGATCTGGCTGAAGTAGAACTTCTGCTCTTGGTGTGGTACATTGCCCTAGAGCTGAAAGGCACAACGTGCAGGCTTCTTTCCAAAGGGCGAGTTGGGCCCCAAAGCATCTTTCTTCCAGCTCTTTCGGATGCTAAGAAACAACTCGCTCTGCACAGTGCTCTTACAGCCTACCGGGAACATCTCTTTCAAAGGCCTGTGAAACGCAGTTTCTTTGCAGGCCTGATCTGGCTGAAGTAGAACTTCTGCTCTGGGTGTGCTACATTGCCCTAGAGCTGAAAGGCACAACGTGCAGGCTTCTTTCCAAAGGGCGAGTTGGGCCCCAAAGCATCTTGCTTCCAGCTCTTTGGGAAGCTAAGAAACAACTCGCTCTGCACAGTGCTCTTACAGCCTACCGGGAGCATCTCTTCCAAAGGCCTGTGAAACGCAGTTTCTTTGCAGGCCTGATCTGGCTGGAGTAGAACTTCTGCTCTGGGTGTGCTACATTTCCCTAGAGCTGAAAGGAACAACGTGCCGGATTCTTCCCAAAGGGCGAGATGGGCCCCAAAGCATCTTGATCCCAGCTCTTTGGGAAGCTAAGAAACAACTCGCTCTGCACAGTGCTCTTACAGCCTACCAGGAGCATCTCTTCCAAAGGCCTGTGAAAGGCACTTTCTTTGCAGGCCTGATCTGGCTGAACTTGAACTTCTGCTCTGGGTGTGCTACATTGCCCTAGACCTGAAAGGCACAACGTGCAGGCTTCTTTCCAAAGGGCGAGTTGGGCCCCAAAGCATCTTGCTTCCAGCTCTTTCGGAAGCTAAGAAACAGCTCGCTCTGCACAGTGCTCTTACAGCCTAACGGGAACATCTCTTTCAAAGGCCTGTGAAACGCAGTTTCTTTGCAGGCCTGATCTGGCTGAAGTAGAACTTCTGCTCTGCGTGTGATACATTGCCCTAGAGCTGAAAGGCACAACGTGCAGTCTTCTTTCCAAAGGGCGAGTTGGGGCCCAAAGCATCTTGCTTCCAGCTGTTTGTTAAGCTAAGAAACAACTCGCTCTGCACAGTGCTCTTACGGCCTACCGGGAACCTCTCTTACAAAGGCCTGTGAAAAGCACTTTCTTTGCAGGCCTGATCTGGCTGAAGTAGAACTTCTGCTCTTCGTGTGCTCCATTGCCCTAGAGCTGAAAGGCACAACGTGCAGGCTTCTTTCCAAAGGGCGAGTTGGGCCCCAAAGCATCTTGCTTCCAGCTGTTTGGGAAGCTAAGAAACAACTCGCACAGCACAGTGCTCTTACAGCCTACCCGGAACATCTCTTACAAAGGCCTGTGTTACGCAGTTTCTTTGCAGCCCTGATCTGTCTGAAGTAGAAATCCAGCTCAGGGTGTGCTACATTGCCCTAGAGCTGAAAGGCACAACCTGCAGGCTTCTTTCCAAAGGGCGAGTTGGGCCCCAAAGCATCTTGCTTCCAGCTCTTTGGGAAGCTAAGAAACAACTCGCTCTGCTCAGTGCTCTTACAGCCTACCGGGAACATCTCTTCCAAAGGCCTGTGAAACGCAGTTTCTTTGCAGGCCTGATCTGGTGGTAGTTGAACTTCTGCTCTGCGTGTGCTACATTGCCCTAGAGCTGAAAGGCTCAACGTGCAGGCTTCTTTCCATAGGGCGAGGTGGCCCCAATGCATCTTGCTTCCAGCTCTTTGGGAAGCTAAGAAACAACTCGCTCTGCACAGTGCTGTTACAGCCTACCGGGAACATCTCTTACAAAGGCCTGTGAAACGCAGTTTCTTTGCAGGCCTGATATGGCGGAAGTAGAACTTCTGCTCTGGGTGTGCTACATTTCCCTGGAGCTGAAAGGCACAACGTGCAGGCTTCTTTCCAAAGGGCGACTTGGGCCCCAAATCATCTTGCTTCCAGCTCTTTGGGAAGCTAAGAAACAACTCGCTCTGCACAGTGCTCTTACAGCCTACCGGGAACATCTCTTCCAAAGGCCTGTGAAACGCAGTTTCTTTGCAGGCCTGATCTGGCGAAAGTAGAACTTCTGCTATGGGTGTGCTACATTGCCCTAGAGCTGAAAGGCAGAACGTGCAGGCTTCTTTCCAAAGGGCGAGTTGGGCCCCAAAGCATCTTGCTTCCAGCTCTTTGGGAAGCTAAGAAACAACTCGCTCTGCACAGTGCTCTTACATCCTACCGGGAACATCTCTTCCAAAGGCCTGTGAAACGCAGTTTCTTTGCAGGCCTGATCTGGCTGAAGTAGATCTTCTGCTCTGGGTGTGCTACATTGCCATAGAGCTGAAACGCACAACGTGCAGGCTTCTTTCCAAAGGGCGAGTTGGGCCCCAAAGCATCTTGCTTCCAGTTCTTTGGGAAGCTAAGAAACAACTCGCTCTGCGCAGTGCTCTTACAGCCTACTGGGAATATCACTTCCAAAGGCCTGTGAAACGCAGTTTCTTTGCAGGCCTGGTCTGGCTGAAGTAGAACTTCACCCTGGGTGTGCTACATTGCCCTAGAGCTGAAAGTCACAACGTGCAGGCTTCTTTCCAAAGGGCGAGTTGGGGCCCAAAGCATCTTGCTTCCAGCTGTTTGTGAGTTAAGAAACAACTCGCTCTGCACAGTGCTCTTACAGCCTACCGGGAGCATCTATTCCAAAGGCCTGTGAAACGCAGTTTCTTTTCAGGCCTGATCTGGATGAAGTAGAATTTCTGCTCTGGGTGTGCTACATTGCCCTAGAGCTGAAAGGCACAACGTGCAGGCTTCTTTCCAAAGGGCGAGTTGGGGCCCAAAGCATCTTGCTTCCAGCTCTTTGGGAAGATAAGAAACAACTCGCTCTGCACAGTCCTCTTACAGCCTACCGGGAACATCTCTTACAAAGGCCTGTGAAACGCAGTTTCTTTGCAGGCCTGATCTGGCTGAAGTAGAACTTCTGCTCTGGGTGTGCTCTATTTCCCTATAGCTGAAATGCAAAACGTGCAGGCTTCTTTCCAAAGGGCGAGTTGGGCCCCAAAGCATCTTGCTTCCAGCTCTTTGGGACGCTAAGAAACAACTCGCTCAGCACAGTGCTCTTACAGCCTACCTGGAACATCTCTTCCAACGTCCTGTGTTACGCAGTTTCTTTGCAGCCCTGACCTGTCTGAAGTAGAACTCCAGCTCTGGGTGTGCTACATTGCCCTAGAGCTGAAAGGCACAACCTGCAGGCTTCTTTCCAAAGGGCGAGTTGGGCCCCAAAGCATCTTGCTTCCAGCTCTTTGGGAAGCTAAGAAACAACTCGCTCTGCACAGTGCTCTTACAGCCTACCGGGAACATCTCTTACAAAGGCCTGTGAAACGCACTTTCTTTGCAGGCCTGACCTGGCTGAAGTAGAACTTCTGCTCTGGGTGTGCTACAATGCCCTAGAGCTGAAAGGCACAACGTGCAGGCTTCTTTCCAAAGGGCGAGTGGGACCCCAAAGCATCTTGCTTCCAGCTCTTTGGGAAGCTAAGAAACAATTCGCTCAGCACAGTGCTCTGACACCCTCCCGGGAACATCTCTTCCAAAGACCTGTGAAACGCAGCTTCTTTGCAGGCCTGATCTGGCTGAAGTAGAACTTCTTCTCTGGGTGTGCTACATTGCCCTAGAGCTGAAAGGCACAACGTGCAGGCTGCTTTCCAAAGGGCGATTTGGGCCCCAAAGCATCTTGCTTCCAGCTCTTTGGGAAGCTAAGAAACAACTCGCTCTGCACAGTGCTCTTACAGCCTACCGGGAACATCTCTTCCAAAGGCCTGTGAAACGCAGTTTCTTTGCAGGCCTGATCTGGCGGAAGTAGAACTTCTGCTCTTGGTGTGGTACATTGCCCTAGAGCTGAAAGGCACAACGTGCAGGCTTCTTTTCAAAGGGCGAGTTGGGCCCCAAAGCATCTTGCTTCCAGCTCTTTCGGAAGCTAAGAAACAACTCGCTCTGCACAGTGCTCTTACAGCCTACCGGGAACATCTCTGACAAAGGCCTGTGAAACGCAGTTTCTTTGCAGGCCTGACCTGGCTGAAGTAGAACTTCTGCTCTTGGTGTGGTACATTGCCCTAGAGCTGAAAGGCACAACGTGCAGGCTTCTTTCCAAAGGGCGAGTTGGGCCCCAAAGCATCTTGCTTCCAGCTCTTTGGGAAGCTAAGAAACAACTCGCTCTGCGCAGTGCTCTTACAGCCTACCGGGAATATGTCTTCCAAACGCCTGTGAAACGCAGTTTCTTTGCAGGCCTGGTCTGGCTGAAGTAGAGCTTCTGCACTGGGTGTGATACATTGCCCTAGAGCTGAAAGCCACAACGAGCAGGCTTCTTTCCAAAGGGCGAGTTGGACCCAAAGCATCTTGCTTCCAGCTCTTTGGGAAGCTAAGAAACAACTCGCTCTGCACAGTGCTCTTACACTCTAACGGGAACATCTCTTCCAAATGCCTGTGAAACGGAGTTTCCTTGCAGGCCTGATCTGGCTGAAGTAGAGCTTCTGCACTGGGTGTGCTACATTGCCCTAGAGCTGAAAGGCACAACGTGCAGGCTTCTTTCCAAAGGGCGAGTTGGGGCCCAAAGCATCTTGCTTCCAGCTCTTTGGGAAGCTAAGAAGCAACTCGCTCTGCACAGTGCTCTTACAGCCTACAGGGAACATCTCTTCCAAAGTAATGTGAAACGCAGTTTCTTTGCAGGCCTGATCTGGCTGAATTAGGACTTCTGCTCTGGGTGTGCTACATTGCCCTAGAGCTGAAAGGCACAACATGCAAGCTTCTATCCAAAGGGCGAGTTTGGCCCCAAAGCATCTTTCCTCCAGCTCTTTGGGAAGCTAAGAAACAACTCGCTCTGCACAGTGCTCTTACAGCCTACCGGGAACATCTCTTCCAAAGGCCTGTGAAACGCAGTTTCTTTTCAGGCCTGATCTGGCTGAAGAAGAATTTCTGCTCTGGGTGTGCTACATTGCCCTAGGGCTGAAAGGCACAACGTGCAGGCTTCTTTCCAAAGGGCCAGGTGGGCCCCAATGCATCTTCTTTCCAGCTCTTTGGGAAGCTAAGAAACAACTCGCTCTGCACAGTGCTGTTACAGCCTACCGGGAACATCTCTTACAAAGGCCTGTGAAATGCAGTTTCTTTGCAGGCCTGATATGGCGGAGGTAGAACTTCTCCTCTGGGTGTGCTACATTTCCCTGGAGCTGAAAGGCACAACGTGCAGGCTTCTTTCCAAAGGGCGAGTTGGGCCCCAAAGCATCTTGCTTCCAGCTCTTTGGGAAGCTAAGAAACAACTCGCTCTGCACAGTGCTCTTACAGACTACCGGGAACATCTCTTCCAAAGGCCTGTGAAACGCAGTTTCTTTGCAGGCCTGATCTGGCTGAAGTAGAACTTCTGCTCTGGGAGTGCTACATTGCCCTAGAGCTGAAAGGCACAACGTGCAGGCTTCTTTTCAAAGGGCGATTTGGGCCCCAAAGCATCTTGCTTCCAGCTCTTTGGGAAGCTAAGAAACAACTCGCTCTGCACAGTGCTCTTACACCCTACAGGGAACATCTCTTCCAAAGGCCTTTGAAATGCACTTTATTTGCAGGAGTGATCTGCCTGAAGTAGAACTTCTGCTCTGGTTGTGCTACGTTGCCCTAGAGCTGAAAGGCACAACGTGCAGGCTTCTTTCCAAAGGGAGAGTTGGGCCCCAAAGCATCTTGCTTCCAGCTCTTTGGGAAGCTAAGAAACAACTCGCTCTGCACAGTGCTCTTACAGCCTACCGGGAACATGTCTTCCAAAGGCCTGTGAAACGCAGTTTCTTTGCAGGCCTGATCTGGCTAAAGTAGGACTTCTGCTCTGGGAGTGCTCCATTGCCCTAGAGCTGAAAGGCACAACGTGCAGGCTTCTTTCCAAAGGGCGAGTTGGGCCCCTCAGCATCTTGCTTCCAGCTCTTGGGGAAGCTAAGAAACAACTCGCTCTGCACAGTGCTCTTACAGCCTACCGGGAACATCTCTTCCAAAGGCCTGTGAAACGCAGTTTCTTTGCAGGCCTGATCTGGCTGAAGTAGGACTTCTGCTCTGGGTGTGCTACTTTGCCCTAGAGCTGAAAGGCACAACGTGCAGGCTTCTTTCCAAAGGGCAAGTTGGGCCCCACAGCATCTTGCTTCCAGCTCTTTGGGAAGCTAAGAAACAACTCGCTCTGCACAGTGCTCTTACAGCCTACCGGGAACATCTCTTACAAAGTCCTGTGAAACGCAGTTTCTTTGCAGGCCTGATCTGGCTGAAGAAGTACTTCTGCTCTGGGTGTGCTACAGTGCCCTAGAGCTGAAAGGCACAGCGTGCAGGCTCCTTTCCAAAGGGCGAGTTGGGCCTCAAAGCATCTTGCTTCCAGCTCTTTGGGAAGCTAAGAAACAACTCGCTCTGCACAGTGCTCTCACAGTCTACCGGGAACATCTGTTCCTAAGGCCTGTGAAACGCAGTTTCTTTGCAGGCCTGAACTGGCTGAAGTAGAACTTCTGCTCTGGGTGTGCTACAGTGCCCTGGAGCTGAAAGGCACAACGTGAAGGATTCTTTCCAAAGGGCGAGTTGGGCCCCAAAGCATCTTGCTTCCAGCTCTTTGGGAAGCTAAGAAACAACTCGCTCTGCACAGTGCTCTTACAGCCTACCGGGAACATCTCTTCCAAAGGCCTGTGTTACGCAGTTTCTTTGCAGCCCTGACCTGTCTGAAGTAGAACTCCAGCTCTGGGTGTGCTACATTGCCCTAGAGCTGAAAGGCACAACCTGCAGGCTTCTTTCCAAAGGGCGAGTTGGGCCCCAAAGCATCTTGCTTCCAGCTCTTTGGGAAGCTAAGAAACAACTCGCTCTGCACAGTGCTCTGACACCCTCCCGGGAACATCTCTTCCAAAGACCTGTGAAACGCAGCTTCTTTGCAGGCCTGATCTGGCTGAAGTAGAACTTCTTCTCTGGGTGTGCTACATTGCCCTAGAGCTGAAAGGCAAAACGTGCAGGCTGCTTTCCAAAGGGCGAGTTGGGCCCCAAAGCATCTTGCTTCCAGCTCTTTGGGAAGCTAAGAAACAACTCGCTCTGCACAGTGCTCTTACAGCCTACCGGGAACATCTCTTCCAAAGGCCTGTGAAACGCAGTTTCTTTGCAGGCCTGATCTGGCGGAAGTAGAACTTCTGCTCTTGGTGTGGTACATTGCCCTAGAGCTGAAAGGCACAACGTGCAGGCTTCTTTTCAAAGGGCGAGTTGGGCCCCAAAGCATCTTGCTTCCAGCTCTTTCGGAAGCTAAGAAACAACTCGCTCTGCACAGTGCTCTTACAGCCTACCGGGAACATCTCTGACAAAGGCCTGTGAAACGCAGTTTCTTTGCAGGCCTGACCTGGCTGAAGTAGAACTTCTGCTCTTGGTGTGGTACATTGCCCTAGAGCTGAAAGGCACAACGTGCAGGCTTCTTTCCAAAGGGCGAGTTGGGCCCCAAAGCATCTTGCTTCCAGCTCTTTGGGAAGCTAAGAAACAACTCGCTCTGCGCAGTGCTCTTACAGCCTACCGGGAATATGTCTTCCAAACGCCTGTGAAATGCAGTTTCTTTGCAGGCCTGGTCTGGCTGAAGTAGAGCTTCTGCACTGGGTGTGATACATTGCCCTAGAGCTGAAAGGCACAACGAGCAGGCTTCTTTCCAAAGGGCGAGTTGGACCCAAAGCATCTTGCTTCCAGCTCTTTGGGAAGCTAAGAAACAACTCGCTCTGCACAGTGCTCTTACACTCTAACGGGAACATCTCTTCCAAAGGCCTGTGAAACGGAGTTTCCTTGCAGGCCTGATCTGGCTGAAGTAGAGCTTCTGCACTGGGTGTGCTGCATTGCCCTAGAGCTGAAAGGCACAATGTGCAGGCTCCTTTCCAAAGGGCGAGTTGGGCCTCAAAGCATCTTGCTTCCAGCTCTTTGGGAAGCTAAGAAACAACTCGCTCTGCACAGTGCTCTCACAGTCTACCGGGAACATATGTTCCTAAGGCCTGTGAAACGCAGTTTCTTTGCAGGCCTGAACTGGCTGAAGTAGAACTTCTGCTCTGGGTGTGCTTCATTGCCCTAGAGCTGAAAGGCACAACGTGCAGGCTTCTTTCCAAAGGGCGAGTTGGCCCCAAAGCATCTTGCTTCCAGCTCTTTGGGAAGCTAAGAAACAACTCGCTCTGCACAGAGCTCCTACGGCCTACCGGGAACATCTCTTCCAAAGCACTGTGAAACGCAGTTTCTTTGCAGGACTGATCCGGCTGAAGTAGAACTTCTGCTGTGGGTGTGCTACATTGCCCTAGATCTGAAAGGCAGAACGTGCAGGCTTGTTTCCAAAGGGCGAGTTGGGCCCCAAAGCATCTTGCTTCCAGCTCTTTGGGAAGCTAAGAAACAACTCGCTCTGCACAGTGCTCTTACAGCCTACCGGGAACATATCTTCCAAAGGCCTGTGAAACGCAGATTTTTTGCAGGCCTGATCTGGCTGAAGTAGAACTTCTGCTCTGGGTGTGCTACTTTGCCCTAGAGCTGAAAGGCACAACCTGCAGGCTTCTTTCCAAAGGGCGAGTTGGGCCCAAAAGCATCTTGCTTCCAGCTCTTTGGGAAGCTAAGAAACAACTCGCTCTGCACAGTTCTCTTACAGCCTACCGGGAACATCCTTTCCAAATGCCTGTGAAACGCAGTTTATTTGCAGGCCTGATCTGGCTGAAGTACAACTTCTGCTCTGGGTGTGCTACAGTGCCCTGGAGCTGAAAGGCACAACGTGAAGGATTCATTCCAAAGGGCGAGTTGGGCCCCAAACCATCTTGCTTCCAGTTCTTTGGGAAGCTAAGAAACAACTCGCTCTGCACAGTGCTCTTACAGCCTACCGGGAACATCTCTTCCAAAGGCCTGTGAAACGCAGTTTCTTTGCAGGCCTGATCTGGCTGAAGTAGCACCTCTGCTCTGGGTGTGCTACATTGCCCTAGAGCTGAAAGGCACAACGTGCAGGCTTCTTTCCAAAGGGCGAGTTGGGCCCCAAAGCATCTTGCTTCCAGCTCTTTGGGAAGCTAAGAAACAACTCGCTCTGCACAGTGCTCTTACAGCCTACCGGGAACATCTGTTACACAGGCGTGTGAAACGCAGTTTCTTTACAGGCCTGATCTGGCTGAAGTAGAACTTCTGCTCTGGGTGTGCTACATTGCCCTAGAGCTGAAAGGCACAACGTGCAGGCTTCTTTCCAAAGGGCGAGTTGGGCCCCAAAGCATCTTGCTTCCAGCTCTTTGGGAAGCTAAGAAACAACTCGCTCTGCACAGTGCTATTACAGCCTACCGGGAACATCTCTTCCAAAGGCCTGTGAAACACACTTTCTTTGCTGTCCTGACCTGGCTGAAGTAGAACTTCTGCTTTGGGTGTGCTACCTTTCCCTAGAGCTGAAAGGCACAACGTGCAGGGTTTTTTCAAAAGGGCGAGTTGGACCCCAAAGCATCTTGCTTCCAGCTCTTTGCGAAGCTAAGAAACAATTCGCTCTGCACAGTTCTCTTACAGCCTACCGGGAACATCTCTTCCAAAGGCCTGTGAAACGCAGTTTCTTTGCAGGCCTGATCTGGCTGAAGTACAACTTCTGCTGTGGGTGTGCTACAGTGCCCTGGAGCTGAAAGGCACAACGTGCAGGCTTCTTTCCAAAGGGCGAGTTGGGCCCCAAAGCATCTTGCTTCCAGCTCTTTGGGAAGCTAAGAAACAACTCGCTCTGCACAGTGCTCTTACAGCCTACCGGGACCATCTCTGACAAAGGCCTGTGAAACGCAGCTTCTTTGCAGGCCTGATCTGGCTGAAGTTGAACTTCTGCTCTGGGTGTGCTACATTGCCCTAGAGCTGAAAGGCACAACGTGCAGGCTTCTTTCCAAAGGGTGAGTTGGGCCCCAAAGCATGTTGCTTCCAGCTCTTTGGGACGCTGAGAAACAACTCTCTCTGCACAGTGCTCTTACAGCCTACCGGGAACATCTCTCACAAAGGAGTGTGAAACGCTGTTTCTTTGCAGGCCTGATCTGGCTGAAGTAGAACTTCTGCTCTGGGTGTGCTACATTGCCCTAGAGCTGAAAGGCACAACGTGCAGTCTTCTTTCCAAAGGGCGAGTTGGGCCCCAAAGCATCTGGCTTGCAGTTCTTTTGGAAGCTAAGAAATAGTTCGGTATGCACAGTGCTCTTACAGCCTAACGGAAGCATCTCTTCCAAAGGCATGTGAAACGCAGTTTCTTTGCAGGCCTGATCTGGCTGAAGTAGAACTTCTGCTCTGGGTGTGCTACATTGCCCTAGAGCTGAAAGGCACAACATGCAAGCTTCCATCCAAAGGGCGAGTTGGGCCCCAAAGCATCTTGCTTCCAGCTCTCCGGGAAGCTAAGAAACAACTTGCTCTGCACAGTGCTCTTACAGCCTACCCGGAACATCTCTTCCAACGTCCTGTGAAACGCAGTTTCTTTGCAGGCCTGATCTGACTGAAGTAGAACTTCTGCTCTGGGTCTGCTACATTGCCTTAGAGCTGAGAGGCACAACGTGCAGGCTTCTTTCCCAAGGGCGAGTTGGGCCCCAAAGCATCTTGCTTCCAGCTCTTTGGGAAGCTAAGAAATAACTCGCTCTGCACAGTGCTCTTACAGCCTACCGGGAACATCTCTTCCAAAGGACTGTGAAACGCAGTTTCTTTGCAGGCCTGATCAGCCTGAAGTAGAACTTCTGCTCTGGGTGTGCTACAGTGCCCAAGAGATGAAAGGCACAACGTGCAGGCTTATTTCCAAAGGGCGAGTTTGGCCCCAAAGCGTCTTGCTTCCAGTTCTTTGGGAAGCTAGGAAACAACTCGCTCTGCACAGTTCTCTTACAGCCTACCGGGAACATCTCTTCCAAAGTCCTGTGAAACTCAGTTTCTTTGCAGGCCAGATCTGGCTGAAGTAGAACTTCTGCTCTGGGTGTGCTACATTGCCCTAGAGCTGAAAGGCACAACGTGCAGGCTTCTTTCCAAATGGCGAGTTGGGCCCCAAAGCATCTTGCTTCCAGCTCTTTGGGAAGCTAAGAAACAACTCCCTCTGCACAGTGTTCTTACAGCCTACCGGGAACATCTCTTACAAAGGCCTGTGAAACGCAGTTTCTTTGCAGGCCTGATCTGGCTGAAGTAGAACTTCTGCCCTGGGTGTGCTACATTGCCCTAGAGCTGAAAGGCACAACGTGCAGTCTTCTTTGCAAAGGGCGAGTTGGGCCACAAAGCATCTTGCTTCCAGCTCTCTGGGAAGCTAAGAAACAACTCGCTCTGCACAGTGCTCATACAGCCTACCGGGAACATCTCTTCCAAAGGCCTGTGAAACGCAGGTTCTTTGCAGGCCTGATCTGGCTGAAGTAGAACTTCTGCCCTGGGTGTGCTGCATTGCCCTAGAGCTGAAAGGCACAACGTGCAGGCTTCTTTCCAAAGGGCGAGTTGGGCCCCAAAGCATCTTGCTTCCAGCTCTCTGGGAAGCTAAGAAACAACTCGCTCTGCACAGTGCTCTTACAGCCTACCGGGAGCATCTCTTCCAAAGGCCTGTGAAATGCAGTTTCTTTGCAGGCCTGACCTGGCTGAAGTAGAACTTCAGCTCTGGGTGTGCTACATTGCCCTTGAGCTGAAAGGCACAACTTGCAGGCTTGTTTCCAAAGGGCGAGTTGGGCCCCAAAGCATCTTGCTTCCAGCTCTTTGGGAAGCTAAGAAACAACTCGCTCTGCACAGTGCTCTTACACTCTACCGGGAACATCTCTTCCAAGGCCTGTGAAACGGAGTTTCTGTGCAGGCCTGATCTGGGTGAAGTAGAGCTTCTGCCCTAGGTGTGATACATTGCCCTAGAGCTGAAAGGCACAACGTGCAGGCTTCTTTCCAAAGGGCACGTTGGGCCCCAAAGCATCTTGCTTCCAGCTCTTTGGGAAGCTAAGAAACAACTCGCCCTGCACAGTGCTCTTACAGCCTACCGGGAACATCTCTTCCAATGGTCTGTGAAACGCAGTTTCTTTGCAGGCCTGATCTGGCTGAAGTAAAACTTCTGCTCTGGGTGTGCTACATTGCCCTAGAGCTGAAAGGTACAACGTGCAGGCTTCTTTCCAAAGGGCGAGTTGGGCCCCAAAGCATCTTGCTTCCAGCTCTTTGGGAAGCTAAGAAACAACTCACTCTGCACAGTGATCTTACAGCCTACCGGGAACATCTCTTCCAAAGGCCTGTGAAACGCAGTTTCTTTGCCGCCCTGATCTGGCTGAAGTAGAACTTGAGCTCTGGGTGTGCTACATTGCCCTAGAGCTGAAAGGCACAACGTGCAGGCTTCTTTCCAAAGGGCGTGTTGGGCCCCACTGCATCTTGCTTCCAGCTCTTTGGGAAGCTAGGACACAACTCGCTCTGCACAGTGCTCTTACAGCCTACCGGGAACATCTCTTCCAAAGGCCTGTGAAACGCAGTTTCTTTGCAGCCCTGATCTGGCTGAAGTAGAACTTCTGCTCTGGGTGTGCTACCCTGCCCTAGAGCTGAAAGGCACAACGTGCAGACTTCTTTCCAAAGGGCGAGTTGGGCCCCAAAGCATCTTGCTTCCAGTTGTTTTGGAAGCTAAGAAATAAGTCGCTATGCACAGTGCTCTTAAAGCCTACCGGGAACATCTCTTCCAAAGGCCTGTGAAACGCAGTTTCTTTGCAGGCCTGATCTGGCTGAAGTAGAACTTCTGCTCTGGGTGTGCTACAGTGTCCTAGAGCTGAAAGGCACAACGTGCAGGCTTCTTTCCAAAGGGCGAGTTGGGCCCCAAAGCATCTTGCTTCCAGCTCTTTGGGAAGCTAAGAAACAACTCGCTCTGCACAGTGCTCTTACAGCCTACCGGGAACATCTTCCAAAGTCCTGTGAAACGCAGTCTCTTTGCAGGCCTGATATGGCTGAAGCAGAACTTCTGCTCTGGGTGTGCTACATTGCCCTAGAGCTGAAAGGCACAACGTGCAGGCTTCTTTCCAAAGGGCGATTTGGGCCCCAAAGCATCTTGCCTCCAGCTCTTTGGGAAGCTAAGAAACAACTCGCGCTGCACAGTGCTCTTACTGCCTACCGGGAACATCTCTTATAAAGGCCTGTGAAACGCAGTTTCTTTGCAGGCCTGATCTGGCGGAAGTAGAACTTGAGCTCTGGGTGTGCTACATTGCCCTAGAGCTGAAAGGCACAACGTGCAGGCTTCTTTCCAAAGGGCGAGTTGGGCCCCAAAGCATCTTGCTTCCAACTCTTTTGGACGCTAAGAAACAACTCGCTCTGCACAGTGCTCTTACAGCCTACCGGGAACATCTCTCACAAAGGAGTGTGAAACGCTGTTTCGTTGCAGGCCTGACCTGGCTCAAGTAGAACTTCTGCTCTGGGTGTGTTACATTGCCCTAGAGCTGAAAGGCACAACGTGCAGGCTTCTTTCCAAAGGGCGAGTTGGGCAGCAAAGCATCTTGCTTCCAGCTCTTTGGGATGCTAAGAATCAAGTCGCTCTGCACAGTGCTCTTACAGCCTACCGGGAACATCTCGTCCTAAGGCCTCTGAAACGCAGTTTCTTTGCAGGCCTGATCTGGCTGAAGTAGAACTTCTGCTCTGGGTCTGCTACATTGCCCTAGAGCTGAAAGGCACAACGTGCAGGCTTCTTTCCAAAGGGCGAGTTGGGCAGCAAAGCATCTTGCTTCCAGCTCTTTGGGAAGCTAAGAAACAACTCGCTCTGCACAGTGCTCTTACAGCCTACCGGGAACATCTCTCCCAAAGGCCTGGGAAACGCAGTTTCTTTGCAGGCCTGATCTGGCTGAAGTAGAACTTCTGCTCTGGGTGTGCTACATTGCCCTAGAGCTGAAAGGCAGAACGTGCAGGCTCCTTTCCAAAGGGCGAGTTGGGCCCCAAAGCATCTTGCTTCCAGGTGTTTGGGAAGCTAAGAAACAACTCGCTCTGCACAGTGCTCTTACAGCCTACCGGGAACAACTCTTACAAAGGCCTGTGAAACGCAGTTTCTTTGCAGGCCTGACCTGGCTGAAGTAGAACTTCTGCACTGGGTCTGCTACATTGCCCTAGAGCTGAAAGGCACAACGTGCAGGCTTCTTTCCAAAGGGCGAGTTGGGCCCCAAAGCATCTTGCTTCCAGCTGTTTGGGAAGCTAAGAAACAACTCGCTCTGCACAGTGCTCTTACAACTTCCCGGGAACATCTGTTCCTAAGGCCTGTGAAACGCAATTTCTTTGCAGGCCTGATCTGGCTGAAGTAGAACTTCTGCTCTGGGTGTGCAACATTGCCCTAGAGCTGAAAGGCACAACGTGCAGGCTTCTTTCCAAAGGGCGAGTTGGGCCCCAAAGCATCTTGCTTCCAGCTCTTTGGGAAGCTAAGAAACAACTCGCTCTGCACAGTGCTATTACAGCCTACCGGGAACATCTCTTCCAAAGGCCTGTGAAACGCACTTTCTTTGCTGTCCTGACCTGGCTGAAGTAGAACTTCTGCTTTGGGTGTGCTACCTTTCCCTAGAGCTGAAAGGCACAACGTGCAGGGTTTTTTCGAAAGGGCGAGTTGGACCCCAAAGCATCTTGCTTCCAGCTCTTTGCGAAGCTAAGAAACAATTCGCTCTGCACAGTTCTCTTACAGCCTACCGGGAACATCTCTTCCAAAGGCCTGTGAAACGCAGTTTCTTTGCAGGCCTGATCTGGCTGAAGTACAACTTCTGCTGTGGGTGTGCTACAGTGCCCTGGAGCTGAAAGGCACAACGTGCAGGCTTCTTTCCAAAGGGCGAGTTGGGCCCCAAAGCATCTTGCTTCCAGCTCTTTGGGAAGCTAAGAAACAACTCGCTCTGCACAGTGCTCTTACAGCCGACCGGGACCATCTCTGACAAAGGCCTGTGAAACGCAGCTTCTTTGCAGGCCTGATCTGGCTGAAGTTGAACTTCTGCTCTGGGTGTGCTACATTGCCCTAGAGCTGAAAGGCACAAAGTGCAGGCTTCTTTCCAAAGGGTGAGTTGGGCCCCAAAGCATGTTGCTTCTAGCTCTTTGGGACGCTGAGAAACAACTCTCTCTGCACAGTGCTCTTACAGCCTACCGGGAACATCTCTCACAAAGGAGTGTGAAACGCTGTTTCTTTGCAGGCCTGATCTGGCTGAAGTAGAACTTCTGCTCTGGGTGTGCTACATTGCCCTAGAGCTGAAAGGCACAACGTGCAGTCTTCTTTCCAAAGGGCGAGTTGGGCCCCAAAGCATCTGGCTTCCAGTTCTTTTGGAAGCTAAGAAATAGTTCGGTATGCACAGTGCTCTTACAGCCTAACGGAAGCATCTCTTCCAAAGGCATGTGAATCGCAGTTTCTTTGCAGGCCTGATCTGGCTGAAGTAGAACTTCTGCTCTGGGTGTGCTACATTGCCCTAGAGCTGAAAGGCACAACATGCAAGCTTCCATCCAAAGGGCGAGTTGGGCCCCAAAGCATCTTGCTTCCAGCTCTCCGGGAAGCTAAGAAACAACTTGCTCTGCACAGTGCTCTTACAGCCTACCCGGAACATCTCTTCCAACGTCCTGTGAAACGCAGTTTCTTTGCAGGCCTGATCTGGCTGAAGTAGGACTTCTGCTCTGGGTGTGCTCCATTGCCCTAGAGCTGAAAGGCACAACGTGCAGGCTTCTTTCCAAAGGGCGAGTTGGGCCCCTCAGCATCTTGCTTCCAGCTCTTGGGGAAGCTAAGAAACAACTCGCTCTGCACAGTGCTCTTACAGCCTACCGGGAACATATCTTCCAAAGGCCTGTGAAACGCAGTTTTTTTGCAGGCCTGATCTGGCTGAAGTAGAACTTCTGCTCTGGGTGTGCTACTTTGCCCTAGAGCTGAAAGGCACAACCTGCAGGCTTCTTTCCAAAGGGCGAGTTGGGCCCCAAAGCATCTTGCTTCCAGCTCTTTGGGAAGCTAAGAAACAACTCGCTCTGCACAGTTCTCTTACAGCCTACCGGGAACATCTCTTCCAAAGGCCTGTGAAACGCAGTTTATTTGCAGGCCTGATCTGGCTGAAGTACAACTTCTGCTCTGGGTGTGCTACAGTGCCCTGGAGCTGAAAGGCACAACGTGAAGGATTCTTTCCAAAGGGCGAGTTGGGCCCCAAAGCATCTTGCTTCCAGCTCTTTGGGAAGCTAAGAAACAACTCGCTCTGCACAGTGCTCTTACAGCCTACCGGGAACATCTCTTCCAAAGGCCTGTGAAACGCAGTTTCTTTGCAGGCCTGATCTGGCTGAAGTAGCACCTCTGCTCTGGGTGTGCTACATTGCCCTAGAGCTGAAAGGCACAACGTGCAGGCTTCTTTCCAAAGGGCGAGTTGGGCCCCAAAGCATCTTGCTTCCAGCTCTTTGGGAAGCTAAGAAACAACTCGCTCTGCACAGTGCTCTTACAGCCTACCGGGAACATCTGTTACACAGGCGTGTGAAACGCAGTTTCTTTGCAGGCCTGATCTGGCTGAAGTAGAACTTCTGCTCTGGGTGTGCTACATTGCCCTAGAGCTGAAAGGCACAACGTGCAGGCTTCTTTCCAAAGGGCGAGTTGGGCCCCAAAGCATCTTGCTTCCAGCTCTTTGGGAAGCTAAGAAACAACTCGCTCTGCACAGTGCTATTACAGCCTACCGGGAACATCTCTTCCAAAGGCCTGTGAAACGCACTTTCTTTGCTGTCCTGACCTGGCTGAAGTAGAACTTCTGCTTTGGGTGTGCTACCTTTCCCTAGAGCTGAAAGGCACAACGTGCAGGGTTTTTTCAAAAGGGCGAGTTGGACCCCAAAGCATCTTGCTTCCAGCTCTTTGCGAAGCTAAGAAACAATTCGCTCTGCACAGTTCTCTTACAGCCTACCGGGAACATCTCTTCCAAAGGCCTGTGAAACGCAGTTTCTTTGCAGGCCTGATCTGGCTGAAGTGCAACTTCTGCTGTGGGTGTGCTACAGTGCCCTGGAGCTGAAAGGCACAACGTGCAGGCTTCTTTCCAAAGGGCGAGTTGGGCCCCACAGCATCTTGCTTCCAGCTCTTTGGGAAGCTAAGAAACAACTCGCTCTGCACAGTGCTCTTACAGCCTACCGGGACCATCTCTGACAAAGGCCTGTGAAACGCAGCTTCTTTGCAGGCCTGATCTGGCTGAAGTTGAACTTCTGCTCTGGGTGTGCTACATTGCCCTAGAGCTGAAAGGCACAACGTGCAGGCTTCTTTCCAAAGGGTGAGTTGGGCCCCAAAGCATCTTGCTTCCAGCTCTTTGGGACGCTGAGAAACAACTCTCTCTGCACAGTGCTCTTACAGCCTACCGGGAACATCTCTCACAAAGGACTGTGAAACGCTGTTTCTTTGCAGGCCTGATCTGGCTGAAGTAGAACTTCTGCTCTGGGTGTGCTACATTGCCCTAGAGCTGAAAGGCACAACGTGCAGTGTTCTTTCCAAAGGGCGAGTTGGGCCCCAAAGCATCTGGCTTCCAGTTCTTTTGGAAGCTAAGAAATAGTTCGGTATGCACAGTGCTCTTACAGCCTAACGGAAGCATCTCTTCCAAAGGCATGTGAAACGCAGTTTCTTTGCAGGCCTGATCTGGCTGAAGTAGAACTTCTGCTCTGGGTGTGCTACATTGCCCTAGAGCTGAAAGGCACAACATGCAAGCTTCCATCCAAAGGGCGAGTTGGGCCCCAAAGCATCTTGCTTCCAGCTCTCCGGGAAGCTAAGAAACAACTTGCTCTGCACAGTGCTCTTACAGCCTACCCGGAACATCTCTTCCAACGTCCTGTGAAACGCAGTTTCTTTGCAGGCCTGATCTGACTGAAGTAGAACTTCTGCTCTGGGTCTGCTACATTGCCTTAGAGCTGAGAGGCACAACGTGCAGGCTTCTTTCCCAAGGGCGAGTTGGGCCCCAAAGCATCTTGCTTCCAGCTCTTTGGGAAGCTAAGAAATAACTCGCTCTGCACAGTGCTCTTACAGCCTACCGGGAACATCTCTTCCAAAGGACTGTGAAACGCAGTTTCTTTGCAGGCCTGATCAGCCTGAAGTAGAACTTCTGCTCTGGGTGTGCTACAGTGCCCAAGAGATGAAAGGCACAACGTGCAGGCTTCTTTCCAAAGGGCGAGTTTGGCCCCAAAGCGTCTTGCTTCCAGTTCTTTGGGAAGCTAGGAAACAACTCGCTCTGCACAGTTCTCTTACAGCCTACCGGGAACATCTCTTCCAAAGGCCTGTGAAACTCAGTTTCTTTGCAGGCCAGATCTGGCTGAAGTAGAACTTCTGCTCTGGGTGTGCTACATTGCCCTAGAGCTGAAAGGCACAACGTGCAGGCTTCTTTCCAAATGGCGAGTTGGGCCCCAAAGCATCTTGCTTCCAGCTCTTTGGGAAGCTAAGAAACAACTCCCTCTGCACAGTGTTCTTACAGCCTACCGGGAACATCTCTTACAAAGGCCTGTGAAACGCAGTTTCTTTGCAGGCCTGATCTGGCTGAAGTAGAACTTCTGCCCTGGGTGTGCTACATTGCCCTAGAGCTGAAAGGCACAACGTGCAGTCTTCTTTGCAAAGGGCGAGTTGGGCCCCAAAGCATCTTGCTTCCAGCTCTCTGGGAAGCTAAGAAACAACTCGCTCTGCACAGTGCTCATACAGCCTACCGGGAACATCTCTTCCAAAGGCCTGTGAAACGCAGTTTCTTTGCAGGCCTGATCTGGCTGAAGTAGAACTTGAGCTCTGGGTGTGCTACATTGCCCTAGAGCTGAAAGGCACAACGTGCAGGCTTCTTTCCAAAGGGCGAGTTGGGCCCCAAAGCATCTTGCTTCCAGTTCTTTTGGAAGCTAAGAAATAAGTCGCTATGCACAGTGCTCTTAAAGCCTACCGGGAACATCTCTTCCAAAGGCCTGTGAAACGCAGTTTCTTTGCAGGCCTGATCTGGCTGAAGTAGAACTTCTGCTCTGGGTGTGCTACAGTGTCCTAGAGCTGAAAGGCACAACCTGCAAGCTTCCATCCAAATGGCGAGTTGGGCCCCAAAGCATCTTGCTTCCAGCTCTTTGGGAAGCTAAGAAACAACTCGCTCTGCACAGTGCTCTTACAGCCTACCGGGAACATCTTCCAAAGTCCTGTGAAACGCAGTCTCTTTGCAGGCCTGATATGGCTGAAGCAGAACTTCTGCTCTGGGTGTGCTACATTGCCCTAGAGCTGAAAGGCACAACGTGCAGGCTTCTTTCCAAAGGGCGAGTTGGGCCCCAAAGCATCTTGCCTCCAGCTCTTTGGGAAGCTAAGAAACAACTCGCGCTGCACAGTGCTCTTACTGCCTACCGGGAACATCTCTTCCAAAGGCCTGTGAAACGCAGTTTCTTTGCAGGCCTGATCTGGCTGAAGTAGCACCTCTGCTCTGGGTGTGCTACATTGCCCTAGAGCTGAAAGGCACAACGTGCAGGCTTCTTTCCAAAGGGCGAGTTGGGCCCCAAAGCATCTTGCTTCCAGCTCTCTGGGAAGCTAAGAAACAACTCGCTCTGCACAGTGCTCTTACAGCCTACCGGGAACATCTCTTACACAGGCATGTGAAACGCAGTTTCTTTGCAGGCCTGATCTGGCTGAAGTAGAACTTCTGCTCTGGGTGTTCTACATTGCACTAGAGCTGAAAGGCACAACGTGCAGGCTTCTTTCCAAAGGGCGAGTTGGGCCCCAAAGCATCTTGCTTCCAGCTCTTTGGGAAGCTAAGAAACAACTCGCTCTGCACAGTGCTATTACAGCCTACCGGGAACATCTCTTCCAAAGGCCTGTGAAACGCACTTTCTTTGCTGTCCTGACCTGGCTGAAGTAGAACTTCTGCTTTGGGTGTGCTACATTTCCCTAGAGCTGAAAGGCACAACGTGCAGGGTTTTTTCGAAAGGGCGAGTTGGACCCCAAAGCATCTTGCTTCCAGCTCTTTGCGAAGCTAAGAAACAATTCGCTCTGCACAGTTCTCTTACAGCCTACCGGGAACATCTCTTCCAAAGGCCTGTGAAACGCAGTTTCTTTGCAGGCCTGATCTGGCTGAAGTACAACTTCTGCTGTGGGTGTGCTACAGTGCCCTGGAGCTGAAAGGCACAACGTGCAGGCTTCTTTCCAAAGGGCGAGTTGGGCCCCAAAGCATCTTGCTTCCAGCTCTTTGGGAAGCTAAGAAACAACTCGCTCTGCACAGTGCTCTTACAGCCTACCGGGACCATCTCTGACAAAGGCCTGTGAAATGCAGCTTCTTTGCAGGCCTGATCTGGCTGAAGTAGAACTTCTGCTCTGGGTGTGCTACATTGCCCTAGAGCTGAAAGGCACAACGTGCAGTCTTCTTTCCAAAGGGCGAGTTGGGCCCCAAAGCATCTGGCTTCCAGTTCTTTTGGAAGCTAAGAAATAGTTCGGTATGCACAGTGCTCTTACAGCCTAACGGAAGCATCTCTTCCAAAGGCATGTGAAACGCAGTTTCTTTGCAGGCCTGATCTGGCTGAAGTAGAACTTCTGCTCTGGGTGTGCTACATTGCCCTAGAGCTGAAAGGCACAACATGCAAGCTTCCATCCAAAGGGCGAGTTGGGCCCCAAAGCATCTTGCTTCCAGCTCTCCGGGAAGCTAAGAAACAACTTGCTCTGCACAGTGCTCTTACAGCCTACCCGGAACATCTCTTCCAACGTCCTGTGAAACGCAGTTTCTTTGCAGGCCTGATCTGACTGAAGTAGAACTTCTGCTCTGGGTCTGCTACATTGCCTTAGAGCTGAGAGGCACAACGTGCAGGCTTCTTTCCCAAGGGCGAGTTGGGCCCCAAAGCATCTTGCTTCCAGCTCTTTGGGAAGCTAAGAAAAAACTCGCTCTGCACAGTGCTCTTACAGCCTACCGGGAACATCTCTTCCAAAGGACTGTGAAACGCAGTTTCTTTGCAGGCCTGATCAGCCTGAAGTAGAACTTCTGCTCTGGGTGTGCTACAGTGCCCAAGAGATGAAAGGCACAACGTGCAGGCTTCTTTCCAAAGGGCGAGTTTGGCCCCAAAGCGTCTTGCTTCCAGTTCTTTGGGAAGCTAGGAAACAACTCGCTCTGCACAGTTCTCTTACAGCCTACCGGGAACATCTCTTCCAAAGTCCTGTGAAACTCAGTTTCTTTGCAGGCCAGATCTGGCTGAAGTAGAACTTCTGCTCTGGGTGTGCTACATTGCCCTAGAGCTGAAAGGCACAACGTGCAGGCTTCTTTCCAAATGGCGAGTTGGGCCCCAAAGCATCTTGCTTCCAGCTCTTTGGGAAGCTAAGAAACAACTCCCTCTGCACAGTGTTCTTACAGCCTACCGGGAACATCTCTTACAAAGGCCTGTGAAACGCAGTTTCTTTGCAGGCCTGATCTGGCTGAAGTAGAACTTCTGCCCTGGGTGTGCTACATTGCCCTAGAGCTGAAAGGCACAACGTGCAGTCTTCTTTGCAAAGGGCGAGTTGGGCCACAAAGCATCTTGCTTCCAGCTCTCTGGGAAGCTAAGAAACAACTCGCTCTGCACAGTGCTCATACAGCCTACCGGGAACATCTCTTCCAAAGGCCTGTGAAACGCAGGTTCTTTGCAGGCCTGATCTGGCTGAAGTAGAACTTCTGCCCTGGGTGTGCTGCATTGCCCTAGAGCTGAAAGGCACAACGTGCAGGCTTCTTTCCAAAGGGCGAGTTGGGCCCCAAAGCATCTTGCTTCCAGCTCTCTGGGAAGCTAAGAAACAACTCGCTCTGCACAGTGCTCTTACAGCCTACCGGGAGCATCTCTTCCAAAGGCCTGTGAAATGCAGTTTCTTTGCAGGCCTGACCTGGCTGAAGTAGAACTTCAGCTCTGGGTGTGCTACATTGCCCTTGAGCTGAAAGGCACAACTTGCAGGCTTGTTTCCAAAGGGCGAGTTGGGCCCCAAAGCATCTTGCTTCCAGCTCTTTGGGAAGCTAAGAAACAACTCGCTCTGCACAGTGCTCTTACACTCTACCGGGAACATCTCTTCCAAGGCCTGGGAAACGGAGTTTCTTTGCAGGCCTGATCTGGGTGAAGTAGAGCTTCTGCCCTAGGTGTGATACATTGCCCTAGAGCTGAAAGGCACAACGTGCAGGCTTCTTTCCAAAGGGCACGTTGGGCCCCAAAGCATCTTGCTTCCAGCTCTTTGGGAAGCTAAGAAACAACTCGCCCTGCACAGTGCTCTTACAGCCTACCGGGAACATCTCTTCCAATGGTCTGTGAAACGCAGTTTCTTTGCAGGCCTGATCTGGCTGAAGTAAAACTTCTGCTCTGGGTGTGCTACATTGCCCTAGAGCTGAAAGGTACAACGTGCAGGCTTCTTTCCAAAGGGCGAGTTGGGCCCCAAAGCATCTTGCTTCCAGCTCTTTGGGAAGCTAAGAAACAACTCACTCTGCACAGTGATCTTACAGCCTACCGGGAACATCTCTTCCAAAGGCCTGTGAAACGCAGTTTCTTTGCTGCCCTGATCTGGCTGAAGTAGAACTTGAGCTCTGGGTGTGCTACATTGCCCTAGAGCTGAAAGGCACAACGTGCAGGCTTCTTTCCAAAGGGCGTGTTGGGCCCCACTGCATCTTGCTTCCAGCTCTTTGGGAAGCTAGGACACAACTCGCTCTGCACAGTGCTCTTACAGCCTACCGGGAACATCTCTTCCAAAGGCCTGTGAAACGCAGTTTCTTTGCAGCCCTGATCTGGCTGAAGTAGAACTTCTGCTCTGGGTGTGCTACACTGCCCTAGAGCTGAAAGGCACAACGTGCAGGCTTCTTTCCAAAGGGCGAGTTGGGCCCCAAAGCATCTTGCTTCCAGTTCTTTTGGAAGCTAAGAAATAAGTCGCTATGCACAGTGCTCTTAAAGCCTACCGGGAACATCTCTTCCAAAGGCCTGTGAAACGCAGTTTCTTTGCAGGCCTGATCTGGCTGAAGTAGAACTTCTGCTCTGGGTGTGCTACAGTGTCCTAGAGCTGAAAGGCACAACGTGCAGGCTTCTTTCCAAAGGGCGAGTTGGGCCCCAAAGCATCTTGCTTCCAGCTCTTTGGGAAGCTAAGAAACAACTCGCTCTGCACAGTGCTCTTACAGCCTACCGGGAACATCTTCCAAAGTCCTGTGAAACGCAGTCTCTTTGCAGGCCTGATATGGCTGAAGCAGAACTTCTGCTCTGGGTGTGCTACATTGCCCTAGAGCTGAAAGGCACAACGTGCAGGCTTCTTTCCAAAGGGCGATTTGGGCCCCAAAGCATCTTGCCTCCAGCTCTTTGGGAAGCTAAGAAACAACTCGCGCTGCACAGTGCTCTTACTGCCTACCGGGAACATCTCTTATAAAGGCCTGTGAAACGCACTTTCTTTGCAGGCCTGATCTGGCGGAAGTAGAACCTGAGCTCTGGGTGTGCTACATTGCCCTAGAGCTGAAAGGCACAACGTGCAGGCTTCTTTCCAAAGGGCGAGTTGGGCCCCAAAGCATCTTGCTTCCAACTCTTTTGGACGCTAAGAAACAACTCGCTCTGCACAGTGCTCTTACAGCCTACCGGGAACATCTCTCACAAAGGAGTGTGAAACGCTGTTTCGTTGCAGGCCTGACCTGGCTCAAGTAGAACTTCTGCTCTGGGTGTGTTACATTGCCCTAGAGCTGAAAGGCACAACGTGCAGGCTTCTTTCCAAAGGGCGAGTTGGGCAGCAAAGCATCTTGCTTCCAGCTCTTTGGGATGCTAAGAATCAAGTCGCTCTGCACAGTGCTCTTACAGCCTACCGGGAACATCTCGTCCTAAGGCCTCTGAAACGCAGTTTCTTTGCAGGCCTGATCTGGCTGAAGTAGAACTTCTGCTCTGGGTCTGCTACATTGCCCTAGAGCTGAAAGGCACCACGTGCAGCCTTCTTTCCACAGGGCCTGTTGGGCCCCAAAGCATCTTGCTTCCAGCTCTTTGGGAAGCTAAGAAACAACTCGCTCTGCACAGTGCTCTTACAGCCTACCGGGAACATCTCTCCCAAAGGCCTGGGAAACGCAGTTTCTTTGCAGGCCTGATCTGGCTGAAGTAGAACTTCTGCTCTGGGTGTGCTACATTGCCCTAGAGCTGAAAGGCAGAACGTGCAGGCTCCTTTCCAAAGGGCGAGTTGGGCCCCAAAGCATCTTGCTTCCAGGTGTTTGGGAAGCTAAGAAACAACTCGCTCTGCACAGTGCTCTTACAGCCTACCGGGAACAACTCTTACAAAGGCCTGTGAAACGCAGTTTCTTTGCAGGCCTGACCTGGCTGAAGTAGAACTTCTGCACTGGGTCTGCTACATTGCCCTAGAGCTGAAAGGCACAACGTGCAGGCTTCTTTCCAAAGGGCGAGTTGGGCCCCAAAGCATCTTGCTTACAGCTGTTTGGGAAGCTAAGAAACAACTCGCTCTGCACAGTGCTCTTACAACTTCCCGGGAACATCTGTTCCTAAGGCCTGTGAAACGCAATTTCTTTGCAGGCCTGATCTGGCTGAAGTAGAACTTCTGCTCTGGGTGTGCAACATTGCCCTAGAGCTGAAAGGTACAACGTGCAGGCTTCTTTCCAAAGGGCGAGTTGGGCCCCAAAGCATCTTGCTTCCAGCTCTTTCGGAAGCTAATAAACAACTCGCTCTGCACAGTGCTCTTACAGCCTACCGGGAACATCTCTTCCAAAGGCCTGTGAAACGCAGTTTCTTTGCAGGCCTGATCTGGCTGAAGTAGAACTACTGCTCTGGGTGTGCTGCAGTGCCCTAGAGCTTAAAGGCACAACGTGCAAGCTTCCATCCAAATGGTGAGTTGGGCCACAAAGCATCTTGCTTCCAGCTCTTTGGGAAGCTAAGAAACAACTCGCTCTGCACAGTGCTCTTACAGCCTACGGGAACATCTCTTCCAAAGTCCTGTGAAACGCAGTTTCTTTGCAGGCCTGATCTGGCTGAAGTAGCACTTCTGCCCTGGGTGTGCTACATTGCCCTAGAGCTGAAAGGAACAACGTGCAGGCTTCTTTCCAAAGGGTGAGCTGGGCCCCAAAGCATCTTGCTTCCAGCTCTTTGGGAAGCTAAGAAACAACTCGCTCTGCACAGTGCTCTTACAGCCTACCGGGAACATCTCTTCCAAAGGCCTGTGAAACGCAGTTTGTTTGCAGGTCTGGTCTGGCTGAAGTAGAACTTCTGCTCTGGGTGTGCTACATTGCCCTAGAGCTGAAAGGCACAACGTGCAGGCTTCTTTCCAAAGGGCGAGTTGGGCCCCACAGCATCTTGCTTCCAGCTCTTTGGGACTCTAAGAAACAACTAGCTCTGCACAGTGCTCTTACTGCCTACCGGGAACATCTCTTCCAAAGGCGTGTGAAACGCACTTTCTTTGCAGCCCTGACCTGGCTGAAGTAGAACTTCTGCTCTGGGTGTGCTACATTGCCCTGGAGGTGAAAGGCACAACGTGCAGGCTTCTTTCCAAAGGGCGAGTTGGTCCCCAAGCATCTTTCTTCCAGCTCTTTGGGAAGCTAAGAAACAACTCGCTCTGCACAGTGCTCTTACAGCCTACGGGAACATCTCTTCCAAAGGCCTGTGAAACGCAGTTTCTTTGCAGGCCTGATCTGGCTGAAGTACATCTTCTGCACTGGGTGTGCTACATTGCCCTAGAGCTGAAAGGCACAACGTGCAGGCTTCTTTCCAAAGTCCCAGTTGGGCCACAAAGTATCTTTCTTACCTTCGGTTTGGGTAGCTAAGAAACAACTCGCTCTGCACAGTGCTCTTACAGCCTAGTGGGAACATCTCTTCCAAAGTCCTGTGAAACGCAGTTTCTTTGCAGGCCTTATCTGGCTGAAGTAGAACTTCTGCCCTGGGTGTGCTACATTGCCCTAGAGCTCAAAGGCACAACGTGCAGGCTTCTTTCCAAAGGGTGAGTTGGGCCCCAAAGCAGCTTGCTTCCAGCTCTTTGGGAAGCTAAGAAACAACTCGCTCTGCACAGTGCTCTTACAGCCTACCGGGATGATATCTTCCAAAGGCCTGTGAAACGCAGTTTCTTTGCAGGCCTGATTTGGCTGAAGTAGAACTTCTGCTCTGGGTGTGCTACATTGCCCTAGAGCTGAAAGGCACAACATGCAGTCTTCATTCCAAAGGGCGATTTGGGCACCAAAGCATCTTGCTTCCAGCTCTTCGGGAAGCTAAGAAAAAACTCGCTCTGCACAGTTCTCTTACAGCCTACCGGGAACATCTCTTCCAAAGGACTGTGAAACGCAGTTTCCTTGCAGGCCTTATCTGGCTGAAGTAGAACTTCTGCCCTGGGTGTGCTACATTGCCCTAGAGCTCAAAGGCACAACGTGCAGGCTTCTTTCCAAAGGGCGAATTGGGCCCCACAGCATCTTGCTTCCAGCTCTTTGGGAAGCTAAGAAACAACTCGCTCTGCACAGTGCTCTTACAGCCTACCGGGAACATCTCTCCCAAAGGCCTGGGAAACGCAGTTTCTTTGCAGGCCTGATCTGGCTGAAGTAGAACTTCTGCTCTGGGTGTGCTACATTGCCCTAGAGCTGAAAGGCAGAACGTGCAGGCTCCTTTCCAAAGGGCGAGTTGGGCCCCAAAGCATCTTGCTTCCAGGTGTTTGGGAAGCTAAGAAACAACTCGCTCTGCACAGTGCTCTTACAGCCTACCGGGAACAACTCTTACAAAGGCCTGTGAAACGCAGTTTCTTTGCAGGCCTGACCTGGCTGAAGTAGAACTTCTGCACTGGGTCTGCTACATTGCCCTAGAGCTGAAAGGCACAACGTGCAGGCTTCTTTCCAAAGGGCGAGTTGGGCCCCAAAGCATCTTGCTTACAGCTGTTTGGGAAGCTAAGAAACAACTCGCTCTGCACAGTGCTCTTACAACTTCCCGGGAACATCTGTTCCTAAGGCCTGTGAAACGCAATTTCTTTGCAGGCCTGATCTGGCTGAAGTAGAACTTCTGCTCTGGGTGTGCAACATTGCCCTAGAGCTGAAAGGTACAACGTGCAGGCTTCTTTCCAAAGGGCGAGTTGGGCCCCAAAGCATCTTGCTTCCAGCTCTTTCGGAAGCTAATAAACAACTCGCTCTGCACAGTGCTCTTACAGCCTACCGGGAACATCTCTTCCAAAGGCCTGTGAAACGCAGTTTCTTTGCAGGCCTGATCTGGCTGAAGTAGAACTACTGCTCTGGGTGTGCTGCAGTGCCCTAGAGCTTAAAGGCACAACGTGCAAGCTTCCATCCAAATGGTGAGTTGGGCCACAAAGCATCTTGCTTCCAGCTCTTTGGGAAGCTAAGAAACAACTCGCTCTGCACAGTGCTCTTACAGCCTACGGGAACATCTCTTCCAAAGTCCTGTGAAACGCAGTTTCTTTGCAGGCCTGATCTGGCTGAAGTAGCACTTCTGCCCTGGGTGTGCTACATTGCCCTAGAGCTGAAAGGAACAACGTGCAGGCTTCTTTCCAAAGGGTGAGCTGGGCCCCAAAGCATCTTGCTTCCAGCTCTTTGGGAAGCTAAGAAACAACTCGCTCTGCACAGTGCTCTTACAGCCTACCGGGAACATCTCTTCCAAAGGCCTGTGAAACGCAGTTTGTTTGCAGGTCTGGTCTGGCTGAAGTAGAACTTCTGCTCTGGGTGTGCTACATTGCCCTAGAGCTGAAAGGCACAACGTGCAGGCTTCTTTCCAAAGGGCGAGTTGGGCCCCACAGCATCTTGCTTCCAGCTCTTTGGGACTCTAAGAAACAACTAGCTCTGCACAGTGCTCTTACTGCCTACCGGGAACATCTCTTCCAAAGGCGTGTGAAACGCACTTTCTTTGCAGCCCTGACCTGGCTGAAGTAGAACTTCTGCTCTGGGTGTGCTACATTGCCCTGGAGGTGAAAGGCACAACGTGCAGGCTTCTTTCCAAAGGGCGAGTTGGTCCCCAAGCATCTTTCTTCCAGCTCTTTGGGAAGCTAAGAAACAACTCGCTCTGCACAGTGCTCTTACAGCCTACGGGAACATCTCTTCCAAAGGCCTGTGAAACGCAGTTTCTTTGCAGGCCTGATCTGGCTGAAGTACATCTTCTGCACTGGGTGTGCTACATTGCCCTAGAGCTGAAAGGCACAACGTGCAGGCTTCTTTCCAAAGTCCCAGTTGGGCCACAAAGTATCTTTCTTACCTTCGGTTTGGGTAGCTAAGAAACAACTCGCTCTGCACAGTGCTCTTACAGCCTAGTGGGAACATCTCTTCCAAAGTCCTGTGAAACGCAGTTTCTTTGCAGGCCTTATCTGGCTGAAGTAGAACTTCTGCCCTGGGTGTGCTACATTGCCCTAGAGCTCAAAGGCACAACGTGCAGGCTTCTTTCCAAAGGGTGAGTTGGGCCCCAAAGCAGCTTGCTTCCAGCTCTTTGGGAAGCTAAGAAACAACTCGCTCTGCACAGTGCTCTTACAGCCTACCGGGATGATATCTTCCAAAGGCCTGTGAAACGCAGTTTCTTTGCAGGCCTGATTTGGCTGAAGTAGAACTTCTGCTCTGGGTGTGCTACATTGCCCTAGAGCTGAAAGGCACAACATGCAGTCTTCATTCCAAAGGGCGATTTGGGCACCAAAGCATCTTGCTTCCAGCTCTTCGGGAAGCTAAGAAAAAACTCGCTCTGCACAGTTCTCTTACAGCCTACCGGGAACATCTCTTCCAAAGGACTGTGAAACGCAGTTTCCTTGCAGGCCTTATCTGGCTGAAGTAGAACTTCTGCCCTGGGTGTGCTACATTGCCCTAGAGCTCAAAGGCACAACGTGCAGGCTTCTTTCCAAAGGGCGAATTGGGCCCCACAGCATCTTGCTTCCAGCTCTTTGGGAAGCTAAGAAACAACTCGCTCTGCACAGTGCTCTTACAGCCTACCGGGAACATCTCTTCCAAAGGCCTGTGAAACGCACTTACTTTGCAGCCCTGACCTGGCTGAAGTAGAACTTCTGCTCTGGGTGTGCTACATTGCCCTAGAGCTGAAAGGCACAACGTGCAGGCTTCTTTCCAAAGGGCGAGTTGGGCCCCAGAGCATCTTGGTTCCAGCTCTTTGGGAAGCCAAGAAACAACTCGCTCTGCACAGTGCTCTTACAGCATACCGGGAACATCTCTTCCAAAGGACTGTGAACGCAGTTTCTTTGCAGGCCTGATCTGCCTGAAGTAGAACTTCTGCTCTGGGTGTGCTACAGTGCCCTAGAGATGAAAGGCACAACGTGCAGGCTTCTTTCCAAAGGGCGAGTTGGGCCCCAAAGCATCTTGCTTCCAGCTCTTTGGGAAGCTAAGAAACAACTCGCTCTGCACAGTTCTCTTACAGCCTACCGGGAACATCTCTTCCAAAGGCCTGTGAAACGCACTTTCTTTGCAGACCTGACCTGGCTGAAGTAGAACTTCTGCTCTGGGTGTGCTACATTGCCCTAGAGCTGAAAGGCACAACGTGCAGGCTTCTTTTCAAAGGGCGAGTTGGGCCCAAAGCATCTTGCTTCCAGCTCTTTGGGAAGCTAAGAAACAACTCGCTCTGCACAGTGCTCTTACAGCCTACCGGGAACATCTCTTCCAAAGGCCTGTGAAACGCAGTTTCTTTGCAGGCCTGATCTGGCTGAAGTAGAATTTCTGCTCTGGGTGTGCTACATTGCCCTAGAGCTGAAAGGCACAACGTGCAGGCTTCTTTCCAAAGTCCCAGTTGGGCCCCAAAGTATCTTGCTTCCATCCGTTTGGGTAGCTAAGAAACAACTCGCTCTGCACAGTGCTCTTACAGCCTACGGAACATCTCTTACAAAGGCCTGTGAAACGCAGTTTCTTTGCAGGCCTGATCTGGCTGAAGTAGAACTTCTGCCCTGGGTGTGCTACATTGCCCTAGAGCTGAAAGGCACAACGTGCAGGCTTCATTCCAAAGGGCGATTTGGGCCCCAAAGCATCTTGCTTCCAGCTCTTCGGGATGCTAAGAAAAAACGCGCTCTGCACAGTTCTCTTACAGCGTACCGGGAACATCTCTTCCAAAGTCCTGTGAAACGCAGTTTCTTTGCAGGCCTTATCTGGCTGAAGTAGAACTTCTGCCCTGGGTGTGCTACATTGCCCTAGAGCTCAAAGGCACAACGTGCAGGCTTCTTTCCAAAGGGCTAGTTGGGCCCCACAGCATCTTGCTTCCAGCTCTTGGGGAAGCTAAGAAACAACTCGCTCTGCACAGTGCTCTTACAGCCTACCGGGAACATCTCTTCCAAAGGCCTGTGAAACTCAGTTTCTTTGCAGGCCTGATCTGGCTGAAGTAGGACTTCTGCTCTGGGTGTGCTACTTTGCCCTAGAGCTGAAAGGCACAACGTGCAGGCTTCTTTCCAAAGGGCGAGTTGGGCCCCACAGCATCTTGCTTCCAGCTCTTTGGGAAGCTAAGAAACAACTCGCTCTGCACAGTGCTCTTACAGCCTAGTGGGAACATGTCTTCCAAAGGCCTGTGAAACGCAGTTTCTTTGCAGGCCTGATCTGGCTGAAGTAGATCTTCTGCACTGGGTGTGCTACATTGCCCTAGAGCTGAAAGGCACAACGTGCAGGCTTCTTTCCAAAGTCCCAGTTGGGCCACAAAGAATCTTTCTTACCTTCCGTTTGGGTAGCTAAGAAACAACTCGCTCTGCACAGTGCTCTTACAGCCTAGTGGGAACATCTCTTCCAAAGGACTGTGAAACGCAGTTTCCTTGCAGGCCTTATCTGGCTGAAGTAGAACTTCTGCCCTGGGTGTGATACATTGCCCTAGAGCTCAAAGGCACAACGTGCAGGCTTCTTTCCAAAGGGCGAGTTGGGCCCCAGAGCATCTTGGTTCAAGCTCTTTGGGAAGCCAAGAAACAACTCGCTCTGCACAGTGCTCTTACAGCATACCGGGAACATCTCTTCCAAAGGACTGTGAACGCAGTTTCTTTGCAGGCCTGATCTGCCTGAAGTAGAACTTCTGCTCTGGGTGTGCTACAGTGCCCTAGAGATGAAAGGCACAACGTGCAGGCTTCTTTCCAAAGGGCGAGTTGGGCCCCAAAGCATCTTCCTTCCAGCTCTTTGGGAAGCTAAGAAACAACTCGCTCTGCACAGTTCTCTTACAGCCTACCGGGAACATCTCTTCCAAAGGCCTGTGAAACGCACTTTCTTTGCAGACCAGACCTGGCTGAAGTAGAACTTCTGCTCTGGGTGTGCTACATTGCCCTAGAGCTGAAAGGCACAACGTGCAGGCTTCTTTTCAAAGGGCGAGTTGGGCCCCAAAGCATCTTGCTTCCAGCTCTTTGGGAAGCTAAGAAACAACTCGCTCTGCACAGTGCTCTTACAGCCTACCGGGAACATCTCTTCCAAAGGCCTGTGAAACGCAGTTTCTTTGCAGGCCTGATCTGGCTGAAGTAGAACTTCTTCTCTGGGTGTGCTACATTGCCCTAGAGCTGAAAGGCACAACGTGCAGGCTTCTTTCCAAAGTCCCAGTTGGGCCCCAAAGTATCTTGCTTCCATCCGTTTGGGTAGCTAAGAAACAACTCGCTCTGCACAGTGCTCTTACAGCCTACGGAACATCTCTTACAAAGGCCTGTGAAACGCAGTTTCTTTGCAGGCCTGATCTGGCTGAAGTAGAACTTCTGCCCTGGGTGTGCTACATTGCCCTAGAGCTGAAAGGCACAACGTGCAGGCTTCTTTCCAAAGGGCGAGTGGCGCCCCAAAGCATCTTGCTTCCAGCTCTTTGGGAAGCTAAGAAACAACTCGCTCTGCACAGTGCTCTTACAGCCTACCGGGAACATCTCTTCCAAAGGCCTGTGAAACGCAGTTTCTTTGCAGGCCTGATCTGGCTGAAGTAGAACTTCTGCTCTGCGTGTGCTACATTGCTCTAGAGCTGAAAGGCACAACATGCAGGCTTCATTCCAAAGGGCGATTTGGGCCCCAAAGCATCTTGCTTCCAGCTCTTCGGGATGCTAAGAAAAAACTCGCTCTGCACAGTTCTCTTACAGCGTACCGGGAACATCTCTTCCAAAGTCCTGTGAAACGCAGTTTCTTTGCAGGCCTTATCTGGCTGAAGTAGAACTTCTGCCCTGGGTGTGCTACATTGCCCTAGAGCTCAAAGGCACAACGTGCAGGCTTCTTTCCAAAGGGCGAGTTGGGCCCCAAAGCAACTTGCTTCCAGCTCTTTGGGAATCTAAGAAATAACTTGCTCTGCACAGTTTTCTTACAGCCTACCGGGAACATCTCTTACAAAGGCCTGTGAAACGCAGTTTCTTTGCAGGCCTGATCTGGCTGAAGTAGAACTTCTGCTCTGGGTGTGCTACATTGCCCTAGAGCTGAAAGGCACAACGTGCAGGCTTCTTTCCAAAGGGCGAGTTGGGCCCCAAAGCATCTTGCTTCCAGCTCCTTGGGAAGCTAAGAAACAACTCGCTCTGCACAGTGCTCTTACAGCCTACGGGAACATCTCTTCCAAAGGCCTGTGAAACGCAGTTTCTTTGCAGGCCTGATCTGGCTGAAGTAGAACTTCTGCTCTGGGTGTGCTACATTGCCCTAGAGCTGAAAGGCACAACGTGCAGGCTTCTTTCCAAAGGGCGAGTTGGGCCCCAAAGCATCTTGCTTCCAGCTGTTTGGGAAGCTAAGAAACAACTCACTCTGCACAGTGCTCTTACAGCCTACCGGGAACATCACTTCCAAAGGCCTGTGAAACGCAGTTTCTTTGCAGGCCTGATCTGGCGGAAGTAGAACTTCTGCTCTGGGTGTGCTACATTGCCCTAGAGCTGAAAGGCACAACGTGCAGGCTTCTTTCCAAAGGGCGAGTTGGGCCCCAAAGCATCTTGCTTCCAGCACTTTGGGAAGCTAAGAAACAACTCGCTCTGCACAGTGCTCTTACAGCCTACCGGGAACATCTCTTCCAAAGGCCTGTGAAACGCACTTTCTTTGCAGGCCTGACCTGGCTGAAGTAGAACTTCTGCTCTGGGTGTGCTACAGTGCCCTAGAGATGAAAGGCACAACGTGCAGGCTTCTTTCCAAAGGGCGAGTTGGGCCCCAAAGCATCTTGCTTCCATCTCTTTGGGAAGCTAAGAAACAACTCACTCTGCACAGTTCTCTTACAGCCTACCGGGAGCATCTCTTCCAAAGGCCTGTGAAACGCACTTTCTTTGCAGGCCTGACCTGGCTGAAGTAGAACTTCTGCTCTGGGTGTGCTACAGTGCCCTAGAGCTGAAAGGCACAACGTGCAGGCTTCTTTCCAAAGGGCGATTGGTCCCCAAAGCATCTTGCTTCCAGCTCTTTGGGAAGCTAAGAAACAACTCGCTCTGCACAGTTCTCTTACAGCCTACCGGGAACATCTCTTCCAAAGGCCTGTGAAACGCACTTTCTTTGCAGGCCTGACCTGGCTGAAGTAGAACTTCTGCTCTGGGTGTGCTACATTGCCCTAGAGCTGAAAGGCACAACGTGCAGGCTTCTTTCCAAAGGGCGAGTTGGGCCCCAAAGCATCTTGCTTCCAGCTCTTTGGGAAGCTAAGAAACAACTCGCTCTGCACAGTGCTCTTACAGCCACAGGGAACATCTCTTCCAAAGGCCTGTGAAACGCAGTTTCTCTGCAGGCCTGATCTGGCTGAAGTAGAACTTCTGCTCTGGGTGTTCTACATTGCCCTAGAGCTGAAAGGCACAACGTGCAGGCTTCTTTCCAAAGTCCCAGTTGCGCCCCAAAGTAACTTGCTTCCATCCCTTTGGGAAGCTAAGAAACAACGCGCTCTGCACAGTGCTCTTACAGCCTACGGGAACATCTCTTCCAAAGGCCTGTGAAACGCAGTTTCTTTGCAGGCCTGATCTGGCTGAAGTACATCTTCTGCACTGGGTGTGCTACATTGCCCTAGAGCTGAAAGGCACAACGTGCAGGCTTCTTTCCAAAGTCCCAGTTGGGCCACAAAGTATCTTTCTTACCTTCGGTTTGGGTAGCTAAGAAACAACTCGCTCTGCACAGTGCTCTTACAGCCTAGTGGGAACATCTCTTCCAAAGTCCTGTGAAACGCAGTTTCTTTGCAGGCCTTATCTGGCTGAAGTAGAACTTCTGCCCTGGGTGTGCTACATTGCCCTAGAGCTCAAAGGCACAACGTGCAGGCTTCTTTCCAAAGGGTGAGTTGGGCCCCAAAGCAGCTTGCTTCCAGCTCTTTGGGAAGCTAAGAAACAACTCGCTCTGCACAGTGCTCTTACAGCCTACCGGGATGATATCTTCCAAAGGCCTGTGAAACGCAGTTTCTTTGCAGGCCTGATTTGGCTGAAGTAGAACTTCTGCTCTGGGTGTGCTACATTGCCCTAGAGCTGAAAGGCACAACATGCAGTCTTCATTCCAAAGGGCGATTTGGGCACCAAAGCATCTTGCTTCCAGCTCTTCGGGAAGCTAAGAAAAAACTCGCTCTGCACAGTTCTCTTACAGCCTACCGGGAACATCTCTTCCAAAGGACTGTGAAACGCAGTTTCCTTGCAGGCCTTATCTGGCTGAAGTAGAACTTCTGCCCTGGGTGTGCTACATTGCCCTAGGGCTCAAAGGCACAACGTGCAGGCTTCTTTCCAAAGGGCGAGTTGGGCCCCAGAGCATCTTGGTTCCAGCTCTTTGGGAAGCCAAGAAACAAATCGCTCTGCACAGTGCTCTTACAGCATACCGGGAACATCTCTTCCAAAGGACTGTGAATGCAGTTTCTTTGCAGGCCTGATCTGGCTGAAGTAGGACTTCTGCTCTGGGTGTGCTACTTTGCCCTAGAGCTGAAAGGCACAACGTGCAGGCTTCTTTCCAAAGGGCGAGTTGGGCCCCAAAGCATCTTGCTTCCAGCTCTTTGGGAAGCTAAGAAACAACTCGCTCTGCACAGTTCTCTTACAGCCTACCGGGAACATCTCTTCCAAAGGCCTGTGAAACGCACTTTCTTTGCAGACCTGACCTGGCTGAGTAGAACTTCTGCTCTGGGTGTGCTACATTGCCCTAGAGCTGAAAGGCACAACGTGCAGGCTTCTTTTCAAAGGGCGAGTTGGGCCCAAAGCATCTTGCTTCCAGCTCTTTGGAAAGCTAAGAAACAACTCGCTCTGCACAGTGCTCTTACAGCCTACCGGGAACATCTGTTCCTAAGGACTGTGAAACGCAGTTTCTTTGCAGGCCTGATCTGGCTGAAGTAGGACTTCTGCTCTGGGTGTGCTACATTGCCCTAGAGCTGAAAGGCACAACGTGCAGGCTTCTTTCCAAAGTCCCAGTTGGGCCCCAAAGTATCTTGCTTCCATCCGTTTGGGTAGCTAAGAAACAACTCGCTCTGCACAGTGCTCTTACAGCCTACGGAACATCTCTTACAAAGGCCTGTGAAACGCAGTTTCGTTGCAGGCCTGATCTGGCTGAAGTAGAACTTCTGCCCTGGGTGTGCTACATTGCCCTAGAGCTGAAAGGCACAACGTGCAGGCTTCTTTCCAAAGGGCGAGTGGCGCCCCAAAACATCTTGCTTCCAGCTCTTTGGGAAGCTAAGAAACAACTCGCTCTGCACAGTGCTCTTACAGCCTACCGGGAACATCTCTTACAAAGGCCTGTGAAACGCAGTTTCTTTGCAGGCCTGATCTGGCTGAAGTAGAACTTCTGCTCTGCGTGTGCTACATTGCTCTAGAGCTGAAAGGCACAACATGCAGGCTTCATTCCAAAGGGCGATTTGGGCCCCAAAGCATCTTGCTTCCAGCTCTTCGGGATGCTAAGAAAAAACGCGCTCTGCACAGTTCTCTTACAGCGTACCGGGAACATCTCTTCCAAAGTCCTGTGAAACGCAGTTTCTTTGCAGGCCTTATCTGGCTGAAGTAGAACTTCTGCCCTGGGTGTGCTACATTGCCCTAGAGCTCAAAGGCACAACGTGCAGGCTTCTTTCCAAAGGGCGAGTTGGGCCCCAAAGCAACTTGCTTCCAGCTCTTTGGGAATCTAAGAAATAACTTGCTCTGCACAGTTTTCTTACAGCCTACCGGGAACATCTCTTACAAAGGCCTGTGAAACGCAGTTTCTTTGCAGGCCTGATCTGGCTGAAGTAGAACTTCTGCTCTGGGTGTGCTACATTGCCCTAGAGCTGAAAGGCACAACGTGCAGGCTTCTTTCCAAAGGGCGAGTTGGGCCCCAAAGCATCTTGCTTCCAGCTCCTTGGCAAGCTAAGAAACAACTCGCTCTGCACAGTGCTCTTACAGCCTACGGGAACATCTCTTCCAAAGGCCTGTGAAACGCAGTTTCTTTGCAGGCCTGATCTGGCTGAAGTAGAACTTCTGCTCTGGGTGTGCTACATTGCCCTAGAGCTGAAAGGCACAACGTGCAGGCTTCTTTCCAAAGGGCGAGTTGGGCCCCAAAGCATCTTGCTTCCAGCTCTTTGGGAAGCTAAGAAACAACTCACTCTGCACAGTGCTCTTACAGCCTACCGGGAACATCACTTCCAAAGGCCTGTGAAACGCAGTTTCTTTGCAGGCCTGATCTGGCGGAAGTAGAACTTCTGCTCTGGGTGTGCTCCATTGCCCTAGAGCTGAAAGGCACAACGTGCAGGCTTCTTTCCAAAGGGCGAGTTGGGCCCCAAAGCATCTTGCTTCCAGCTCTTTGGGAAGCTAAGAAACAACTCGCTCTGCACAGTGCTCTTACAGCCTACCGGGAACATCTCTTCCAAAGGCCTGTGAAACGCACTTTCTTTGCAGGCCTGACCTGGCTGAAGTAGAACTTCTGCTCTGGGTGTGCTACAGTGCCCTAGAGATGAAAGGCACAACGTGCAGGCTTCTTTCCAAAGGGCGAGTTGGGCCCCAAAGCATCTTGCTTCCATCTCTTTGGGAAGCTAAGAAACAACTCACTCTGCACAGTTCTCTTACAGCCTACCGGGAACATCTCTTCCAAAGGCCTGTGAAACGCACTTTCTTTGCAGGCCTGACCTGGCTGAAGTAGAACTTCTGCTCTGGGTGTGCTACATTGCCCTAGAGCTGAAAGGCACAACGTGCAGGCTTCTTTCCAAAGGGCGAGTTGGGCCCCAAAGCATCTTGCTTCCAGCTCTTTGGGAAGCTAAGAAACAGCTCGCTCTGCACAGTGCTCTTACAGCCACCGGGAACATCTCTTCCAAAGGCCTGTGAAACGCAGTTTCTCTGCAGGCCTGATCTGGCTGAAGTAGAACTTCTGCTCTGGGTGTTCTACATTGCCCTAGAGCTGAAAGGCACAACGTGCAGGCTTCTTTCCAAAGTCCCAGTTGCGCCCCAAAGTAACTTGCTTCCATCCCTTTGGGAAGCTAAGAAACAACGCGCTCTGCACAGTGCTCTTACAGCCTACGGGAACATCTCTTCCAAAGGCCTGTGAAACGCAGTTTCTTTGCAGGCCTGATCTGGCTGAAGTACATCTTCTGCACTGGGTGTGCTACATTGCCCTAGAGCTGAAAGGCACAACGTGCAGGCTTCTTTCCAAAGTCCCAGTTGGGCCACAAAGTATCTTTCTTACCTTCGGTTTGGGTAGCTAAGAAACAACTCGCTCTGCACAGTGCTCTTACAGCCTAGTGGGAACATCTCTTCCAAAGTCCTGTGAAACGCAGTTTCTTTGCAGGCCTTATCTGGCTGAAGTAGAACTTCTGCCCTGGGTGTGCTACATTGCCCTAGAGCTCAAAGGCACAACGTGCAGGCTTCTTTCCAAAGGGTGAGTTGGGCCCCAAAGCAGCTTGCTTCCAGCTCTTTGGGAAGCTAAGAAACAACTCGCTCTGCACAGTGCTCTTACAGCCTACCGGGATGATATCTTCCAAAGGCCTGTGAAACGCAGTTTCTTTGCAGGCCTGATTTGGCTGAAGTAGAACTTCTGCTCTGGGTGTGCTACATTGCCCTAGAGCTGAAAGGCACAACATGCAGTCTTCATTCCAAAGGGCGATTTGGGCACCAAAGCATCTTGCTTCCAGCTCTTCGGGAAGCTAAGAAAAAACTCGCTCTGCACAGTTCTCTTACAGCCTACCGGGAACATCTCTTCCAAAGGACTGTGAAACGCAGTTTCCTTGCAGGCCTTATCTGGCTGAAGTAGAACTTCTGCCCTGGGTGTGCTACATTGCCCTAGGGCTCAAAGGCACAACGTGCAGGCTTCTTTCCAAAGGGCGAGTTGGGCCCCAGAGCATCTTGGTTCCAGCTCTTTGGGAAGCCAAGAAACAAATCGCTCTGCACAGTGCTCTTACAGCATACCGGGAACATCTCTTCCAAAGGACTGTGAATGCAGTTTCTTTGCAGGCCTGATCTGGCTGAAGTAGGACTTCTGCTCTGGGTGTGCTACTTTGCCCTAGAGCTGAAAGGCACAACGTGCAGGCTTCTTTCCAAAGGGCGAGTTGGGCCCCAAAGCATCTTGCTTCCAGCTCTTTGGGAAGCTAAGAAACAACTCGCTCTGCACAGTTCTCTTACAGCCTACCGGGAACATCTCTTCCAAAGGCCTGTGAAACGCACTTTCTTTGCAGACCTGACCTGGCTGAGTAGAACTTCTGCTCTGGGTGTGCTACATTGCCCTAGAGCTGAAAGGCACAACGTGCAGGCTTCTTTTCAAAGGGCGAGTTGGGCCCAAAGCATCTTGCTTCCAGCTCTTTGGGAAGCTAAGAAACAACTCGCTCTGCACAGTGCTCTTACAGCCTACCGGGAACATCTGTTCCTAAGGACTGTGAAACGCAGTTTCTTTGCAGGCCTGATCTGGCTGAAGTAGGACTTCTGCTCTGGGTGTGCTACATTGCCCTAGAGCTGAAAGGCACAACGTGCAGGCTTCTTTCCAAAGTCCCAGTTGGGCCCCAAAGTATCTTGCTTCCATCCGTTTGGGTAGCTAAGAAACAACTCGCTCTGCACAGTGCTCTTACAGCCTACGGAACATCTCTTACAAAGGCCTGTGAAACGCAGTTTCTTTGCAGGCCTGATCTGGCTGAAGTAGAACTTCTGCCCTGGGTGTGCTACATTGCCCTAGAGCTGAAAGGCACAACGTGCAGGCTTCTTTCCAAAGGGCGAGTGGCGCCCCAAAACATCTTGCTTCCAGCTCTTTGGGAAGCTAAGAAACAACTCGCTCTGCACAGTGCTCTTACAGCCTACCGGGAACATCTCTTACAAAGGCCTGTGAAACGCAGTTTCTTTGCAGGCCTGATCTGGCTGAAGTAGAACTTCTGCTCTGCGTGTGCTACATTGCTCTAGAGCTGAAAGGCACAACATGCAGGCTTCATTCCAAAGGGCGATTTGGGCCCCAAAGCATCTTGCTTCCAGCTCTTCGGGATGCTAAGAAAAAACGCGCTCTGCACAGTTCTCTTACAGCGTACCGGGAACATCTCTTCCAAAGTCCTGTGAAACGCAGTTTCTTTGCAGGCCTTATCTGGCTGAAGTAGAACTTCTGCCCTGGGTGTGCTACATTGCCCTAGAGCTCAAAGGCACAACGTGCAGGCTTCTTTCCAAAGGGCGAGTTGGGCCCCAAAGCAACTTGCTTCCAGCTCTTTGGGAATCTAAGAAATAACTTGCTCTGCACAGTTTTCTTACAGCCTACCGGGAACATCTCTTACAAAGGCCTGTGAAACGCAGTTTCTTTGCAGGCCTGATCTGGCTGAAGTAGAACTTCTGCTCTGGGTGTGCTACATTGCCCTAGAGCTGAAAGGCACAACGTGCAGGCTTCTTTCCAAAGGGCGAGTTGGGCCCCAAAGCATCTTGCTTCCAGCTCCTTGGCAAGCTAAGAAACAACTCGCTCTGCACAGTGCTCTTACAGCCTACGGGAACATCTCTTCCAAAGGCCTGTGAAACGCAGTTTCTTTGCAGGCCTGATCTGGCTGAAGTAGAACTTCTGCTCTGGGTGTGCTACATTGCCCTAGAGCTGAAAGGCACAACGTGCAGGCTTCTTTCCAAAGGGCGAGTTGGGCCCCAAAGCATCTTGCTTCCAGCTCTTTGGGAAGCTAAGAAACAACTCACTCTGCACAGTGCTCTTACAGCCTACCGGGAACATCACTTCCAAAGGCCTGTGAAACGCAGTTTCTTTGCAGGCCTGATCTGGCGGAAGTAGAACTTCTGCTCTGGGTGTGCTCCATTGCCCTAGAGCTGAAAGGCACAACGTGCAGGCTTCTTTTCAAAGGGCGAGTTGGGCCCCAAAGCATCTTGCTTCCAGCTCTTTGGGAAGCTAAGAAACAACTCGCTCTGCACAGTGCTCTTACAGCCTACCGGGAACATCTCTTCCAAAGGCCTGTGAAACGCACTTTCTTTGCAGGCCTGACCTGGCTGAAGTAGAACTTCTGCTCTGGGTGTGCTACAGTGCCCTAGAGATGAAAGGCACAACGTGCAGGCTTCTTTCCAAAGGGCGAGTTGGGCCCCAAAGCATCTTGCTTCCATCTCTTTGGGAAGCTAAGAAACAACTCACTCTGCACAGTTCTCTTACAGCCTACCGGGAACATCTCTTCCAAAGGCCTGTGAAACGCACTTTCTTTGCAGGCCTGACCTGGCTGAAGTAGAACTTCTGCTCTGGGTGTGCTACAGTGCCCTAGAGCTGAAAGGCACAACGTGCAGGCTTCTTTCCAAAGGGCGATTGGTCCCCAAAGCATCTTGCTTCCAGCTCTTTGGGAAGCTAAGAAACAACTCGCTCTGCACAGTTCTCTTACAGCCTACCGGGAACATCTCTTCCAAAGGCCTGTGAAACGCACTTTCTTTGCAGGCCTGACCTGGCTGAAGTAGAACTTCTGCTCTGGGTGTGCTACATTGCCCTAGAGCTGAAAGGCACAACGTGCAGGCTTCTTTCCAAAGTCCCAGTTGCGCCCCAAAGTAACTTGCTTCCATCCCTTTGGGAAGCTAAGAAACAACGCGCTCTGCACAGTGCTCTTACAGCCTACGGGAACATCTCTTCCAAAGGCCTGTGAAACGCACTTTCTTTGCAGGCCTGATCTGGCTGAAGTAGAACTTCTGCTCTGGGTGTGCTACATTGCCCTAGAGCTGAAAGGCACAACGTGCAGGCTTCTTTCCAAAGGGCGAGTTGGGCCCCAAACCATCTTGCTTCCAGCTCCTTTGGAAGCTAAGAAACAACTCGCTCTGCACAGAGCTCTTACAGCCTACCGGGAACATCTGTTCCTAAGGACTGTGAAACGCAGTTTCTTTGCAGGCCTGATCTGGCTGAAGTAGGACTTCTGCTCTGGGTGTGCTACTTTGCCCTAGAGCTGAAAGGCACAACGTGCAGGCTTCTTTCCAAAGGGCGAGTTGGGCCCCACAGCATCTTGCTTCCAGCTCTTGGGGAAGCTAAGAAACAACTCGCTCTGCACAGTGCTCTTACAGCCTACCGGGAACATCTCTTCCAAAGGCCTGTGAAACGCAGTTTCTTTGCAGGCCTGATCTGGCTGAAGTAGGACTTCTGCTCTGGGTGTGCTACTTTGCCCTAGAGCTGAAAGGCACAACGTGCAGGCTTCTTTCCAAAGGGCGAGTTGGGCCCCACAGCATCTTGCTTCCAGCTCTTTGGGAAGCTAAGAAACAACTCGCTCTGCACAGTGCTCTTACAGCCTAGTGGGAACATGTCTTCCAAAGGCCTGTGAAACGCAGTTTCTTTGCAGGCCTGATCTGGCTGAAGTAGATCTTCTGCACTGGGTGTGCTACATTGCCCTAGAGCTGAAAGGCACAACGTGCAGGCTTCTTTCCAAAGTCGAAGTTGGGCCACAAAGTATCTTTCTTACCTTCCGTTTGGGTAGCTAAGAAACAACTCGCTCTGCACAGTGCTCTTACAGCCTAGTGGGAACATCTCTTCCAAAGTACTGTGAAACGCAGTTTCCTTGCAGGCCTTATCTGGCTGAAGTAGAACTTCTGCCCTGGGTGTGATACATTGCCCTAGAGCTCAAAGGCACAACGTGCAGGCTTCTTTCCAAAGGGCGAGTTGGGCCCCAGAGCATCTTGGTTCCAGCTCTTTGGGAAGCCAAGAAACAACTCGCTCTGCACAGTGCTCTTACAGCATACCGGGAACATCTCTTCCAAAGGACTGTGAACGCAGTTTCTTTGCAGGCCTGATCTGCCTGAAGTAGAACTTCTGCTATGGGTGTGCTACAGTGCCCTAGAGATGAAAGGCACAACGTGCAGGCTTCTTTCCAAAGGGCGAGTTGGGCCCCAAAGCATCTTGCTTCCAGCTCTTTGGGAAGCTAAGAAACAACTCGCTCTGCACAGTTCTCTTACAGCCTACCGGGAACATCTCTTCCAAAGGCCTGTGAAACGCACTTTCTTTGCAGACCAGACCTGGCGGAAGTAGAACTTCTGCTCTGGGTGTGCTACATTGCCCTAGAGCTGAAAGGCACAACGTGCAGGCTTCTTTTCAAAGGGCGAGTTGGGCCCCAAAGCATCTTGCTTCCAGCTCTTTGGGAAGCTAAGAAACAACTCGCTCTGCACAGTGCTCTTACAGCCTACCGGGAACATCTCTTCCAAAGGCCTGTGAAACGCACTTTCTTTGCAGGCCTGACCTGGCTGAAGTAGAACTTCTGCTCTGGGTGTGCTACAGTGCCCTAGAGATGAAAGGCACAACGTGCAGGCTTCTTTCCAAAGGGCGAGTTGGGCCCCAAAGCATCTTGCTTCCATCTCTTTGGGAAGCTAAGAAACAACTCACTCTGCACAGTTCTCTTACAGCCTACCGGGAACATCTCTTCCAAAGGCCTGTGAAACGCACTTTCTTTGCAGGCCTGACCTGGCTGAAGTAGAACTTCTGCTCTGGGTGTGCTACAGTGCCCTAGAGCTGAAAGGCACAACGTGCAGGCTTCTTTCCAAAGGGCGATTGGTCCCCAAAGCATCTTGCTTCCAGCTCTTTGGGAAGCTAAGAAACAACTCGCTCTGCACAGTTCTCTTACAGCCTACCGGGAACATCTCTTCCAAAGGCCTGTGAAACGCACTTTCTTTGCAGGCCTGACCTGGCTGAAGTAGAACTTCTGCTCTGGGTGTGCTACATTGCCCTAGAGCTGAAAGGCACAACGTGCAGGCTTCTTTCCAAAGTCCCAGTTGCGCCCCAAAGTAACTTGCTTCCATCCCTTTGGGAAGCTAAGAAACAACGCGCTCTGCACAGTGCTCTTACAGCCTACGGGAACATCTCTTCCAAAGGCCTGTGAAACGCACTTTCTTTGCAGGCCTGATCTGGCTGAAGTAGAACTTCTGCTCTGGGTGTGCTACATTGCCCTAGAGCTGAAAGGCACAACGTGCAGGCTTCTTTCCAAAGGGCGAGTTGGGCCCCAAACCATCTTGCTTCCAGCTCCTTTGGAAGCTAAGAAACAACTCGCTCTGCACAGAGCTCTTACAGCCTACCGGGAACATCTGTTCCTAAGGACTGTGAAACGCAGTTTCTTTGCAGGCCTGATCTGGCTGAAGTAGGACTTCTGCTCTGGGTGTGCTACTTTGCCCTAGAGCTGAAAGGCACAACGTGCAGGCTTCTTTCCAAAGGGCGAGTTGGGCCCCACAGCATCTTGCTTCCAGCTCTTGGGGAAGCTAAGAAACAACTCGCTCTGCACAGTGCTCTTACAGCCTACCGGGAACATCTCTTCCAAAGGCCTGTGAAACGCAGTTTCTTTGCAGGCCTGATCTGGCTGAAGTAGGACTTCTGCTCTGGGTGTGCTACTTTGCCCTAGAGCTGAAAGGCACAACGTGCAGGCTTCTTTCCAAAGGGCGAGTTGGGCCCCACAGCATCTTGCTTCCAGCTCTTTGGGAAGCTAAGAAACAACTCGCTCTGCACAGTGCTCTTACAGCCTAGTGGGAACATGTCTTCCAAAGGCCTGTGAAACGCAGTTTCTTTGCAGGCCTGATCTGGCTGAAGTAGATCTTCTGCACTGGGTGTGCTACATTGCCCTAGAGCTGAAAGGCACAACGTGCAGGCTTCTTTCCAAAGTCGAAGTTGGGCCACAAAGTATCTTTCTTACCTTCCGTTTGGGTAGCTAAGAAACAACTCGCTCTGCACAGTGCTCTTACAGCCTAGTGGGAACATCTCTTCCAAAGTACTGTGAAACGCAGTTTCCTTGCAGGCCTTATCTGGCTGAAGTAGAACTTCTGCCCTGGGTGTGATACATTGCCCTAGAGCTCAAAGGCACAACGTGCAGGCTTCTTTCCAAAGGGCGAGTTGGGCCCCAGAGCATCTTGGTTCCA